>NC_061122.1:219036818-219159970 GCF_002878395.1 Capsicum annuum | reverse complement strand
AGTTGAGTTATCAACCTCAAACTTGCTTTTATGTTTCGGCGTGAAATGAGTGATATGTTAAAAGAAATAGTTTTTAAAGTTGAATTTGAAAAATTATATGTTGAGGTTGAACTTGTGTTTGAACGTCCAATTCGTTTGAAAAAGAAATTACTTGCGAGGGGGAGAAAAATTTCACTTCAAAAATTAAATAAAGTAATAATGGGGATTTTAAAGCTTTCTTACAATATTTCTAATACAATATTACTTGTTTCTTTTAACATATGAGAGATGACGCTTTGATATGTTCCTTTAATTTGATAGTGCATTTTTTTTTTTAAAAAAAAATTACTAGCTCCTCAGAGGGAACACACTCTTTATGGAGATATTTTATTTTTATGCTACGACTTGAGACCTTTAATTACGATGCGGGTAAAAAAGTATATATATCATCATAACTTGTTAAATTGCAAGATAAGGATATAAAATGAAATAAAAACATAAATTTTACTCTCAAAGGAAGAAAGAGAAAAGTTAAGCTAGGACCGATTCCTACCTTCATATCAAATTATCAATCAATTCCTATATTAGAAAATATAGTCATTCTCGTGTTCCAAAATATTGAATTCAGCTAAATCTATTGTGGTTGAGTTGCATCCATCTTTAGAGACTAATTTACATAAAAGCATAAGCGGAGATTTATTAAGTCCTTCCATCAAATGAAAGCTGACCGACACACGAATCTCTTTCACTTTGATTTTTCATTTTGATGTGAATACTCAGAACGTACTCTTTACTTTAAATGATCAAGAAATATAACTTAAATATGACTTAGTCCTTATGCATTTAATTCTTCTTCTACTTTTCTTTAATTTGTTTTGTTCTCAGATACATTTAATAGAATGTCAATTGTTTAATTTGTTGTCAATTGATAAAATACTAAGAGTAGAAATATTTAGTTAACAAGAATATTTCTCTATTTCAAAAACTCAGCTTTAAGGATGGAGTGATCACACCTATATATTTCACTACATTCTTTGGTTGTAACTGCAATTTTGAAGAAAGAGGTGAGAAAGAAGAAAGAGAAAAGTCTAGTAGTGCCTATATCAAGTTAGCAATCAATTCCTTTCGTAGAAAATGGTGTCATTCTCGAGTCAATGCATAAGTCTTGCCAAGAAAATCTAAAATAATTGGGACAGTCTATTTTCCTATGAAACTTTTAATTTATTCTACTTTAAATAATTCTTTTTAATCAAAAAGTTACCCGTGACGAAAAATCAATTGATAATAACCTCAAAAGATATTGAACATGCATATCTTTCTGATGGACAAACTTGTTACAGTAAGTGGTGCATTCAATATTTAAATTTGGTGAGTTTAACCTTTAAAGTTGTGACCTGCTTAGTATATTGTACTTTTGAATGTATGGGTTCCACTTTTAATATTATAGGATTAGTGATCTTTTCACATATACATATGTTGTATCTATGTTTCGTATTCAAAAATATTGAATTCAGTTAAATTTGTTCTTTTCGAGTGACATCTTTCTTTAACGACTTTCATAAAAGGATAATTAAGATTTTTCAAGTTCGTGCACGAGTCTTGCCATGAAAATTTCACACAAATCCCTTTCACTTTGATTTTTCATTTTGATGTGACTATTCATTAGTTGAACGTATTCTTTGTTCTAAGTCCAAACTCCTACTATTTATTTTGATGTGTTTATAATAACTAGAAGAGAAGTTAACTCAAGTTCCTCGTTTTCTTCATAACTAAAAAATTCTAATTTTTTATCTAGAAAATCGAAAAGAAATGATGAAGAACTCGAAGTTGTTGTCGCTAGAGAATGCTATCACGTCGACTGATGGTTGAAAGTAAAAAAGGAATGGGTAAGAACTCAAAACTATTTATCGCCGGAGGTTGTAGTTGCAGAAGATTGAAGGGAGAAATTTGGAAAGTTGTTGATTGAGAGAAGTTAAAGAGATAAACTATAAAGAGAAAGAGAGGAGAGACGATTGATTTGCAGAGAGAGGGGAGTTTTGTGGGTGTGGGTTGATTTGTATTTTTAAAAAGATTAGAAAGTTTTAAAAATATTAATTAAGTCCACAATTAATTTAATCAAATTTTCTAATTATGTTTGACCCTTTAAGTTGGTTAATGTCACCAATCCTTCATTCAAGACATAAATAACACCTTTTTCAATTTTCTCATGTAACATTGCCTCACTTTGTAGCTATAGAACTTTCAGACAAATATTATCACTAAAAATAATTTTGACTGTATTAATAACTGAGTAAGATTTTTTTTATCAATTTAGTCATTAGTATAGGGTCATTTTCAAAAAAGTAAAATATGAAAGCATTTGGACGTTGCCTATATATATTTTAATTTTTTAAGTGAATAAATTGATGGTTGATAATTTGATTGGATTTTCTTTCTTTCCTTGCTCTATATATCAACTAGTTTACGTACCTGCGTGATGCGCAAATATTTAAAACGATAATCACTTTATAAATTTAAAGTAATCATTATATATTCTTAATTTGTTAATATTTTTATAATTTAAATATAGAAAGTCATTAACTTAGTTAAATTTGAGCATATTAAATTAATATTATCATTACACAAATTTCTTTGTTATAATATTAAAATATTATTTATATATTCTTTGTATGTTTAATTATGTTTGTCTTATGTTTCTTTTTAGTCTATTTCTAAATGAATTTTTTTTTTTATAGTAAGTTTTTTATTTGAGAAAAGACATGATTTCCCCCCTGAATTTGTCGCCTTAACTCAGTTTAGCACTTAAACTAAGCTTTCGTTTATTTCCCCCCCCCCCCCCCTCACATCTTTAAAGTGTATTTGTTTCACCCCTAATACTGACGTGATGTTTTTTTTTTTTTAAAAAGGCGCGTTTATTATTTAAAAAATTATATAATCCCACTCATTTTACACACACACACACACACACACATATATATGTATATATTAAAAAATAAACCTTTTCTTCTTCAATGCCCCCCACCCTCCCTCACCTCTCATCCCTACTCCGCACCCCATACCCACACCCCACCCCCTTTTCTTCTCCGGTACATCATCAAACAACAGTACCCAAATCGCACTGAAATAGAGCTAAACCTGTACCAAAATCGCACATCCCATCACTGTTTCAATCATCTTCCGACGAACTTCGCCGGAATCGTACTGAAATTATTCAAGTTTGTTCGGATTAGAGCTGGGGATACTGTTTTGATACGCCGGAGCTCAGGCGAACTCGATAATGACGAATATCAGGGAAAACAGACAGTCATGCCGTCATTTTGCGGTGAAAACTCGCCGAAGCAGTCTGTTCCCGCCTCTCTCTCTCTCTTCACTATGTTTTCTCAATTTTTCCTCTTGTTTCTTATCTTCGATCTCTCCCCTCTCAAATCTCTTTCCCTCAATTTCTCTGATGCGTTGCTTGTGTATTGATGGTGAGAGGTTCTTCGTGAATTCACAAAAATGAGAGAAAATTCGTGTAGTATATGTGTTTTTCGGCCAGCTCCCCATTGTGTGGTGTATGTTTGAGTTTCTGTTGTGTATGGTTCTGTTAATGGGTTTCATGGTAGATTAAAATAAAGGAACGAATATTAGTATTATTGCTGCTAAATCGTTTGGCAGACCTAGAATTATTGTGGATGGATTTAGGTTTTGTTATAATTGTAATTGTTGATTTTTAACTGTTGATGGAGAAGTTATGGCTTAATCTACATAAATAAGTTATTTATCAATTTCTTGTTAAATTCGAATCAAGTTATTAGTGTTAATGGTGAAACAATGGTGTTAATGATGAAAAAGAAATTAAAGGAGAAGGAGGAACGAGGGGTGGGGGTGGGGTTAAAGAATTGAAGAAGAAGGAAGAAGAAGGAGGAACGGGTGGTGGTGGTGGTGGGGTGGGGGGGTGGGGGCTGTTGAAGAAGAAGAAGGAGGAGGAGGAGGAAGGGGAAGTCTTTTATATAAATATATATATATGTGTGTGTGTGTTAAAAAATATATTTTATACATATATATAAATAGTACATATGTTTTTTTGCTTTTTTTTAAAAAATATATAAAAATAATATGTGTGTTGGGTTATTTTTTTTTTTTAAAAAATTCTATTTTCTTACGTGGCAATGACCTGACACATCGTGGTACTGACATGGCGCGTGTGTAGTGCATTCTCCGTAGTGAGAGTGGGATTGTGATTTTGAGGGTGAAAATAATTCACTTTAAAGATGTTAAGGGGGGTAAATAAACGGAAGTTAAGTTTAAGTGCTAAAGTGAGTTTGGAAGACAAGTTACATGGCAACTTTTCATATGACATGTTTGAAAACCAAAAGATTAACTGATACTTTGCTACATTTGAAATATATTTAATTTAAAACCAAAAAATATATTTCGAAAATGGCCTCTCTACCTCCTCGAGGCAGTGGTCACGTTTGTGTACACTTTACCTTCCCTAGACCTCACTTGTGGGGTTTTACTGGGTATATTGTTATAGTAAAATTTAATTTTTTTCTTTTCTTAAACTCTGTGTAAAGTCAAAATAAACTAAATAAATTAAAACTAAAGTGAGTAACAAATTAATAGAAAATACAAACATAAACATACAATTTAATACGTGATTAGTCTATACATTTCATACTTATCCGTGAAATTAATTGAATACAAATAGTGGAGCAAATCTTTGATTTTATACTTTTACTCTAGTCCCTTAGCTCATAATTTTATTTTAAACACATTATATATTTTCTGACAAAATTAATGTAATTACTCTTTCATACTTTGTATCATTTCTACGTGTATCTCTCTATTTTTATTTTTCTTTTTTAAAAATACTTTTAAGCCATCAGACCATTTTATTTAATCATACCCACGCAATACGTGCATGATCAGTATTTTAAAAAGTTAATTATAGGAACTTGTAACATCATACCTTGAGCATATTAAATATCATTGGTTAAGTATATTTCTTCGATTCTATGTTACTTTTTTTTACACAATATACCCTGTAAAAAGTTCATGGAAGAGAAAAACTAATCATATAAATATTGAATAGCTTTTGGATAAATATTTATATCATCTTCGATTCTTTGTTCCCCAATTTTCACAATTTATTTATTATCAATTACTACTTAGTTTTGACCAGTCCAATTTACCCAATTATAGGATAAATTCACCTAAGTTGAATATATATGAAATATATTATCCTAATCTTATTATTTATTACTTATACAATAATTAATAAGTCAATATTTGATAAAAATTCAAAGTAAAAAGATTGATCAATTTTATTAAGTAATAAAAATAGTTTGTCATGAAGTTTTGTCTGGTTTATGTAATAAGCAAATATTTGATTGAGAATTCAAAATAACAGATTAATAAATTTTTAATTAAAAGTAAATATATTTTGTGAAATTTAGTTTTCCAATATGATGTCATAGTCGTACAATTAAATTTTTTGAGATTTATTGATATATTGTTTATGAATCCATTTTGAGTAGTAGACATATTTTACTGAAACCAATGTGTTTGAAAAAATGCTAATATTAATAAAGACTATAGTGAAAACATAATTTTGTTGATTAGTTGTTTTGAATTTAAACGCATAAGGTTAAAATTACATTCAAAACGAAACTCCATTATCCTGCAAATAGTAAAATTAAAAGTAACAAATTGAGAAATTTAAGAAGTAATATATAATATTAATCAGAATTAACTTGTGTTAAACTTTATATAATCTACTAGTTTTATAAGGTCCATGCTAAGCCCGGGCCCAAATTCAAATAATTTAATATTTTATATAATAATATAATTAAATATGTAAAATAATTACAACTCGCACAGATCATAAATTGAAAAACATTGATACTTTTATGAAATTATGAACATACATTCTATAGCTAAAAGTAGAAAATATATTTCTTCAGATATTTATTAAGTCTTAGTTTTATTCATAATTTCACGTGACAAGAATTTAAGTTGGTTAATATGATAATTTAAACTAAGTTTTACTTTAAATTAAGCAAAAGAAATTAAGTTCATCAAAATGAATTTCGAGAATCTATTAGTTTTTAATATTTAGTTTATGCCTAAGAATAGTAATTCCCAATCAATAAAAAAAGATATTTTAAAAATAGTTTGATCTTAATTGATACTACTACCTTCATTTTTAAATTTATCAATAATTTTAACTTTCAATATTTGAAATATTTTATTGATAATTTCAAAACCAAGTACAAATTTGTCCATAAAAAATTTCTATTCAATTTGTAAAACGTAATTAGGAAATATTGAGAATCATACTCAGTTTATTAGAAATAAAAATAGTCTTATATAGTTAGTTAAAAGATTTATCGATTAGTTAAACCAAAGAAAAATCTAAATAATTCAGTTGATAGTCAACCTGAACTCTCACCTTATAAGTGAAGGTTTGATTCTCTACTTTGTAATTTCCTCCCTATTTTTATTTTTTTTAAAAAAAATAGTTAAACTGTTAAAAATATAAAAAAAACTTAATAATGATTTCTCATATTATAACACCACATATAAAGTCTCATTTGGCAAACAAAGAAATAAAGTAGTTTTATCTTTATCAAGTAGCAATGTCCATGGTGCCCTGCAGATGTGAGGACGACCAAAACAAGGGATCCTCCCTTATATTATATAGTAATATGTATTTGTTGAACTGAAATTTTGAAAACTAATTGGTTGAACATATATTTTTATTTTACTTTACATTATTAAAATTGAATATTAATTGATATTTATGTTAATATTACTCAAAAGTACACGTGCCATTAAAATTTATAGGAGGATATATAATCCATTTTTAATTTTATAACAATAAAAGTTCTTTTAAAATATAATCAAAATTTGCAACTACAGTCTATTATACATAATGATTGAATGAATTCAGCCATCATAAAAAGTAACTTGACGTTATATGAATAGATTATTTTGTTTTTTTTATACATATAAAAAAGAGAAATTAGCGGTTAGAAAAAGCATTTCCACTTGCAAAATTGGGGAAAATATATCAAAAAATATTTTCATCTTTTAACATTTCTATCCCTATGGATGCTTATAGAAGGAAAAGGATTCAAGTATGGACAAAAAGAAGTCAAATAATTTCTCATAGAATATAATCCTAGTTTCTGAATTTCCTCCGTGAGCTTAGTGAAAACGGAAGTTCCAATGGAAGCATGAATACAATCACCCTGCAAATAAATAATGATCCATAGCTGAACTTATTATAAAACAAATAAAATTATTGTAATAAAATATGCATGAAGCATTTCTAACGTTAATAGCTTATCGGAATTTTCATGTTCTAAAAATGTCAAAATCGTACCATGCGAACCTTCAAGTTCTATTGCATTTTATTATTTGATATCTCATGAACAAAATCAATTTTAGTAGACATTTTTTCTTATAGATATTGACAACTATGTTTTTTTGGGATGAATTTGAAAATGCTAGCGATGTGTGTATTTATAGGTGCTGCTTTAGTTTTTGAACTATATAGTTGAGATAAAGATAAGGAATTGGAATAACACAATCTTAAATTCAAATACAAATTAAACTATAATAAGTATTAAGAGTTGAGATAACACTAAAACTCTAAAACCATGGAGGAAATTATTATCAAATTAAATTTAAAATTATTATCATATGGCTAAAATGTATTTTTAATTGCTATAAAGTAGGATCACTTGTAAACGAAATATCCATCAAATAGAAGACCCCAAATCATCATCATCATCATTTAAAATTTAATTTAACATATGATGACAATGGATTATCATATTATCTTTGCCTATTTAATTCTGTGTAGATCATATATTTGTTATGCCAATTATAAAATCTTTGTCAATAGAATCAAGTTCATTTCTTTTTTACGTTAACTGAATCCTAATAATATTTCAAATATTGTCGATTAAGGTAGTTTATAATTTTAAAATGATTTAAAAGTTGGCTTCTTCTTTTTTTATCATAATTGTATAGTTGAGATTAAAGTAGACTAACAGCATTGAGAAACTCTTAACTACTATTGATAATCAAATGTATTCAAATACATGTAACATTTTTTTAAAATGTGTTTACGAAATAGTATTAGTTCATTTAGAACTCTTCAGTCTTAGGTTCTTAGTTTTAAGCTAATGGTAATCCTTTTCTAGAAAAAAAAAAACTTAATATTTTCAAATTCAAAATAATTATAAAAATCTTATTATAATACTATTAAGCTTGTCCTAAAAACTGCCATGTGACTTCTCAGCAGCTTGCCACTTGGCTTCTTTTGATGTTTTGTCCTCTACTTTTAATAAATATAGATATAAACTTACTTATATTTTTGCGAAAATAAAGATCACTATGTAAAGGAGATTTCATACTGAAAAATTGATTGCATTCATACATGACTTTATTGAATATCATTTATAATTTACACCCAAGGAAAATTAAATAAGAAGAGAAAAAAATTGTAGGCAAAAAACATAGAGAAGCATGCACTCAATTCGTAATTTATAAAATAAGATCTATTCATCTTATTAGGTAATGAAACAATCAAATCAATATATTTTATTTCATTATCATTAATGACAGCACGTAATATGGTGAAAAAAGTTTATAACTAATATATATTGGTTCCAAAAATAAAATATAATACTATGGGTAAAAGTTTAAAGCAGCAAATTAAACCGTTCGAATAAGTGATCAATGACAAAATTTCCCTTCAATCTTAAAAAATAAAGCACCAAAAAATCTCGGAACAAACTAAATTGATCGAATATTGACAAACTGAGAACAAAATTCATCATGATTGATAACCTCTAATCAGTTAATTAGATAGTAATTATTTATAATTAAATAAAAGTGAACTCACTGGCTGATTTGCTGAAGATAGATATCGACAAGGATTTACCCGAAAAGAATAGTTGGATCAAATAAAATAGTAAAATCAAAACTTTTACGATTAAGAGAAAAAGGTGAAAGAGGACAATGCTTGTTTAGAGTGGGTAAGAAAACTGAAGAAAGAAGATGTGTTTACTGTTTAGTGAAGGAATATTAAGAGCCAACATGAAGTTAATCGTAAAGTTGAACATTGAGGAATAAAGCCATGAAATATTTTATGTTTTAACATTGAAACCAATCAGTGCAACTCTTTGTCAAGATGCCTAAAGACGTAATCATTGAGGCATTGGTTGTTCCTTAGTGCGTTGCTTTTCTTAAAGTGGGGTATATTTAAGTTTTAGAAGTGTAATTTCGTAATGTGGAAATAATTAAATAAACACTTTCCATATTTCCACCATAAAAAGAATGAATGTCCCAAATATTCTAACTAATGAAGAATAAATATAACTGGATGAAAAATATTTAAGCTCTAGAAGTTGTGCATGCACTTCAATGTTTAAGCCGATTGGTTCACACGTGTTGAAATTTCATTTTGATGTGAGTACTAAACAGTCTAAATCAATAAATGACATTACAAATGACTCATTTATGAATATTTTAAATGTGTCTACTATTGCCATGATCTCTTTCATTATAATATGCAAGTTGTAGTAGAAAGAGAACCCAAGAATTTATAAGGAATGAGTGGTTGTGAGTTGTGACGAAAAAAACATGAAGGTTGAAATAGTCGTGACTATTCATAGGAAATAATTTTTTAAAATAAGTAAAATCTTTAAGTTAACTAAAAGGGTATGTAAGTAATTTAACCTTTTAAATGAGGGTAATTAAGCAATTTCACTTTAATATTTTAGAGTTCATACTTTTAAGGTAGTATATAAGTTTTTTTTTTATATATATTAATTATTATTATTATTATTATTATTATTATTATTATTATATTATATATTATATAGAAAGGTGGTCAAGTGGACGACCAAGGATAGTTTAGTAAATATGATTTATTTCAAGGGCAATTTAATAAGATAATGAAACTCTATGTTTTTTTTATTATCATTATTTCTATTTGGGAAAAGGCTCAAATATGCCACTGAACTATCAGAAATGACTCATTTATGCCATCCGTTAAAAGTTAGACTGATTCATGCCATCACCGTTACAAAACTGGTTCATCCATACCATTACTTTTAACAACTGATTTTTAAAAAACAGCTTTGCCACGTGACAACATATTAGAGGTTCACGTTATTTTTAATTTTTTTTATTATAAATATTTTTTTTATAAATATTTTAAAAAAATTAATTTTTTTTTTTAAAATCCCTCAACTTCCCAACCTTATACATTATACATTTATAAAAAAAATCTTATCATAAAGAAAACTACCCCAATCATCCCCACCTTTTCCTCAACCCCCTCAACTCCCTCAACTTCCCAACCTTATACATTATATAGTACACCCACACAGACACAAAGCGGGGCATAGAAAAACACAAAGATAAGGGAAACAAATAGGAAGGATTAGGGAAACAAAAAGGACAAAAACAGGAAGAAAGGGAGAGGAACCTTGAAAAAAAAATACGAACTGGGAGAGAAAAACAAGAAAAGAGAAGAGTTAAGAAGAAAAGGGAGTAACATTTGATAGAAACAAAAAGAAAATAACATAAACGGGTAGACAACGAGTTGGAGTTGGAGGTTTGGTTCGTGGTTTCGAGTTCAGAGCTTCTTCTTTTTTTTGTTGCCAACTATTTTTCCAAAAGGTAACCCTTTACCTTTCTTTGAATAATATAATATCGCGATTATGTGAAATTCAATTCCAATATTATGAAATGGAGTTGCTCTATTTTACATTTGTTGTTGTAATACTAGAGTATTCAAATCTTTGTTATGATTAAATTTGAAGTGAGATTTGATATAATATATGATCCGTGCATGCATGCATATAAATGATTATCAAAAAAGAATAAATGATAACGTATACATTCACACACAATACTTTACTATATACATTTTGCATGCATATTCACACACAATACTTTACTATATACATTTTGCATGCATACACACAAAGAGGGAGAGAAAAGTAAGGAAAAGAGAATGCACCAACAGAAGAAATTATTCACATTTTTGCATTCTTTTTCTTTCTCTATCATATACTTTTCGAAGTGTTAAGAAGGATTAACCATTTAAGGTCTTTGAATTGATCATTTTAATATGGTCACCTTTTTCATTTGGCAAAATATGACAAGAATATGGTTCGGTCCTTTATTATCATTGCATATAAGGACTAGCAATGACTATGATGAACTAGAATTTCAGATTTGAATATTTTGGGTTCATGTATAAATAAATACCTAGAAGATTAGTCAAATATATATATAATTATTTTTAAAAATAAGAATCCAGAAAAAAATGAACATTAGTTATATACAAAATTTATTATTCGTTATTTGATAAATAAAAGCATAGAAATATGTAATCTATAAACATCGTAACCAACATCATTTTAAAAAAAAATTAAATAAAAAATTATATTTTTTTTATAAATATTTAAAAATAAAATAAAAATATAATTTTTTTTTTTAAAAATGACGTGGACCTCTAATATGCTGTCACGTGGCAAAGTTATTTTCTAAAAATCGGCTGTTAAAAGTAATGACATGGATGAGCCAGTTTTGTTACGGCAATGGCATGAATGAGCCCAACTTTTAACGGATGATATAAATAAGCCATTTCTGATATTCCAATGGCATATTTGAGTCTTTTCCCTTTCTATTTCTACTATATAGAAAAGCCACAAAGAGGACAACAATGGCTATAAAAGTTGTACAAAATGCAATACAAATTATTGCATGTACTTAACCTTATCTTATTCCTTCACCAATTGAATTTTAACATGTGTAATACATGACAATACCTTTTTTGTTGGCCCATTCTCTTTTGAGTAATTTCTCTCTATAGATTTATTCAAACATAATGTCAATACAAAATTTAAGATGCTCGGCTACTATCTACTTTCTTTTATATCTATTTTTAAGCATCTTTTGTGTGTTTGGAAGTTCTGTTATATTGCTTATTTATTATTAATAGAATAATTTATTTTAATTTTAAAAAAACATAATATTTTTAAATATCAAATTGTACTTATGAATGTCTAAATTATTTTAAAAATTCAAAAGCTTCTGAAATTGTATTTTAGCCCAAGCAATGTTGTAATTAACTTCTACTAACAAACATATAAGTTCACAAAAATTAATTTATAAATTATTACGACAATTATGCTATACGAAAGTTGGATTCCTTAAATAAAATTTAGTGCATTAAATAATGTAAAAGTATTGATGATAGTTTTAAACAATGACTTGTGATTACAAATAATTTAACATTGCGGTGAAATTAATAAATTATGATGGAATTGAACTGAAATGGAAACAATTGTCACGTTTACATTCATATTTAAAGAAAAGTTTTATATTAGTTAGTGTTAGTTATTCATCAGATTCTAATTTGATATTGAGTTTCATAAAAAAAAAAAATGAATTCAATCATCAACTAAAGATACATAGAATGTACTAAATATTTTTCTAAAATTTTTAATCTTAAATATACTATATTGAAAGTCAATTAAAAATGTGTGAAAAAAAAACTTTTTTGTAAATGGACCAAAAAGGATGGAATACTCTATTAACAAAAAAGATTTGATAACTATTGTTGCCCAAGTATTCATCTATTAAATACAGTAAAAGATTTCAAATTTAAAAACTTTATATACTAAAAAAATTTAAAACTATGATTTAGTTAATTTAAGCAAAATTCTTTGACGCTAATAAGTATGTTATAGAACTCATTTAATTTGTATGTTTTGTATTCATTCTGCTATGAATAATTTTCAATTATTAATATTTTTTTAAAAAAAACTTTGTAATTTATATATTATTTCATTAGGAAATTAACATATAAAATAAGTATATAAATAAAATAATTTTCTTTATCTTCTTATACATTATTTTATTTACTTTCACTTATACGACATATTAGGTAAGAAGGGATAAATATATTTCATTAACTTTATTTGTATGTTTAGCTGCAATCAAGAACCGATCTTATTAAAATTTACTTGAAAGTAAGAAAAATTTACTTTTATTTTTTTCTTTTTTTCTTTACAATCTCATAAATTTGCATAACATGTATCATTTTAAAGTTTTACGATTCACATCATTCGTAGAGACGTATATTCATTTGCTATAATTTTACCATCAGTTAAAATCATTTTAAGCAAGTTATATAAAACATAATATTAACAATTTTGTATTAAATTGAAATTACCATGTTAATTTTTGTTTGTTAGAGGTAGTGCATTCTTTCATCATGCATACAAATCACTTTATAATACGTATTTATTTATTTTACTAAATCATTCTCCTAATTTTTTTTTATACATAAGACGAAACGTAAAATCGTAACTATTTTTCATTCTTTATCGCTTTGTAAGAAATGATATAACTTATTTTAACTTTTATCAAGTATGTTGTTGTTTTCATTGGACAAACACATAAATAAATTTAAGTGTATTCAAACAATAATATATAGATCGATTTATAGTTTTTTTAATTTGGATATTCTATAAAAGTGTTCATATAATTGCCACTTATAATTTTGATCCTTTCGCTTGTATATTGTTCAAATAAAGTGGGAAACAATACCATTAAATTAGTTATATAATTTGAATATATGTGTTAACATGATGTTAAAACTTAAATAAACCTAAAACATATGACATTTAAATGTCACTTTCAGGCAATTGAAATAAATTATAAGTTATTATAGATTTTATAAAATTAAAAAAAACAATTTTTTTCTGTAAAGTGTGATCTAATATAACTTCCTATCTTGTTTAATCAAAAATATTAATTATTATTTTTTAATTTAAGAAAACGATTTAAATACTTTTATATATATATATATATATATATATATATTTTTTTTTATAGAAGAGTGAAGAGTGGGATGACCAAGGGTATATTTGTCATTTCAAAAAAAATTTGTCTTGCTTAATTATGCCCAAGGAAATATTATAATTTTGATCAATATTAATCGCATTTATCAATTAGCTATCCTATAATTTGGGAATTTCCCTCAAATTTTCTAAAAAAATACTTAACACCTCAAAAGTATTCTTCTCTTTTAGTTGATATGCAATGTCATTAAAATCACATTTTTTAAAATAATAAATCATTTAATTCATCAAATTCATTTCACCAAAATTATAACTTTATTTTTTTCTAAAAAAATACATTAATTTAATTTTCATGCTTGGGAATTCTTTGTCATACATCTTTACTATATTACTTTACATGAAAATTAAAATCTCTAGATAACTTATTTAATTTAGTTATATTACTTTTTTTAGAAAACAACTAATTTTTTTTAGGCAATTATATATAAAAACCTTAATGATTATATAGAAATATAATTCAAAAAAACTATAAATACCTAAGAATGAGAATTTCTTCTTAATAATTAATGTACCTTTTTAAGAAAAATAAGATTATAATTTTTGTTAAATGAGTTTGCTAAGTTAATATGTTTATTAATTTCTTAAAAAAAGATGGTTTACTCATATGACATAATAATTAGAAGACGAAGAGACTTTTGAGTTATGTAGTGATTTTCTGAGAGAAATATTGATAACTGAGTGATATCATTATCTTAGCAAAAATAAAAGTGACTTTTAGAAGCGATTCCAAAAAAATGAATAACAATTCAAGAAATAACTTTAGAAAAATAAAAAATTTAAGTAATGGTAAAAGATTTTTAAGCATGAAGATTCCTTCTTAATAAATTAATATATATTTCTAAAGAAAAGAATAAGAATATAATTTTAACTAAATAAGTTTAATGAGTTAAATAGGTATATTATTAAAAAGTCGTTTACATGGCCTACCAATTAGAAGAGAAAGAGACATATGATATTTAGTTTTTTTTAAGATTAACAGTGACAGTTGCATCATATTATTATCTCTAAAAAAATCTAAAGTAATTTTTGTTGGCAATTCAAAAATATGAGTGGTCATTCAAAAAAATAACTCTTGAAAATATATATATATCAAGTTTTAGTATTGATAAAGTTTTTCTAAGTATAGATTTTTCTTTATAATAAACTAAAGTATTTTAAAAATAAATATAATTATATTTTTTATTAAATGAGTTTGATGAGTTATAAGTTTAGTTTTTTTTTTTTAAATTAATGACATGACATGTCAACTAAGAGAGAAAGAAGGTTTTTGAGGTGTTTAGTGTTTTTTGAGTAGATAAGTTATAAATCAGACAAATGATAATTGAGCAGCCTTTCTTGAGATTTTTGCTATAATAAACTGTCAATCTGAGTCGATCAAAGAATTTTGAACTCTTACTAAATTTTATCAATTAAATTACTTTTTCAAGAAATTAGAGGGATTTAATCATATGAATAAAGAAATTTTTTCATTGATAAAAGAAAAATACAAACTGGAGATTGTAATATGATAAATACTGATCAAATAATGATGAAAATCTATTTGAATGATAAATTTTAAATTTTGTGTTGTTGTGATTGAAGATCTTTGAGTTATATATATTCATCAATAATGAAAAATCACACATAAGAGAGCAACCAAGGTTGAACGTTGTTGCCATGCTAAGAGGTTGTAATTGTTTTGTATCTATTTATTCATCTGTCTGCTCAAGTGAGTGTTTGAGTTATATGTCTTGAAGTTCATATTAATAAAGATTATCTGTATTTGTACTATTCATCAGGTCACTTTATTCTACAATAATATTATCTAATCCTATGTAGATTGAATATCCATGGCACTTTTATGGAAGTGACATGCACTTCTTCTATGACGTGTGATTTGAAAATGAAATCTGTCAAATCTTTATTCTATTGATGAGTATTTTGTTGCGAATTTTGTTCTATAAAATCTCTCAATCTTTATTTTATTGATTAATATTTTATAGTGGACTACATTATGAAATCTCTCAACCTATATTCTATGAATTAGTATTTTGTTACAGATTCTATACTTTTATTATTAAATGCAAATGTTTATTAAATATTCCTGAGTTGCTATATCTTAAAACTAACATAATATTACATCATCAACTTTTTCGTCGTAGGTTCTTTATTTAGAGATGAGAAAAAATATATTTTAAGTGCAATAAATGTGAACTTTTTGTCAAAACAACAATCACATTGGATAGAAAAAGATGAAATAAGATTCTCGAAAAATAATCTGCAGAATCAATTGTCCTAATTGTTGATAATCTAGGTATAAGCTCTCAATTTAAGTTTTAAATTTGATCTAGCATTGGCCAAAGAATGATTTCCATTCTCACTTTTGAATTAGTTGTTCCTGAACATTGAATTAACTTTGTTTTCTTTTGATTATGTAGTGTTATCCTTATTTCAATATTACCTTTTTTATGCTTGCTACTTTGTAATGGATAAAAATTTTCTTTTTATTTGTCAATTATGATTGTTATGAGGTATACATGTCAATTTAGTGTTCAAATAATGGATGCAACTAAAGTTAAATACAAATGAAACTATACTTGAATTCAAAATAATGGGCCCGTGCTATCTAGTATAGAAAGATGAACATTAGGATGACCAAGGGCAAATATGTAATTATATTCACTAACAAGGGCAAAGTGTATATATATATAAAAAAAATCTACTACTACCAACAAATTTCTATCTTCCCACCAACAAACTAAAGGTAAGTCTAGAAACATTTATTGTACTCCATCAAATTTTCTCCTTTTTTTTTGACTTGATAGCAATTGATAATGGGATTTGCCAATCTCTAGCAGTACTTTACCATTTATTATTGTTATTGTTGTTATTTTTTTATTATTGTATTTATATACTTTTTAATAGTTTTTAATGAAGTCTCTTTACTAATGTCTTTCTATCAGTTCTTATTTTAGCATAAAATGTATGTTGTCTACTTTTTATTTTCTTTGTTTTTCATTTACAATTTCTCTTTATTTGCTTTAAATTATCATAATTTAATATATATATATATATATATATATATATATATTTATATTGTAATCAATTCTTTTATCTTTTATTTGATTAGTGTTTTATAACATTATCATTATTTCAATCATGTTGAATTTTATTTTTTTGCCAAAAAATCAACAAAGATATTTTCTTCTATTTAAAAATTTATTTATTTTGAAGATAATTTAAAACATTGTAAAGTTTTTTCCTATAACATAAATTTGATGTCTAATCAAAATGATATGCAAATACTAACATGAGAAAATTGAAGGAAAGGTGTCTTTTAAGTCTTGAATGAAGGATTGGTGACATTGACCTATTTAAACGGTCAAACATCATTAGAAAACTTGATTAAGTTAATTGTGGACTTGATTAATATTTTCAAACTTTCTAATCTTTTCAAAAATATAAATCAACCCAACCCACACCCCTCTTCAACCCAAATCAACTAGTCTCCCTCCTCTCTTTTGATAACTTCTCTCAATTCTCTCCCAACCAACAGTTCTGCAAATTTTTCCTTTCAATCCTCGGCGACTTCAACCTTCGACAATAAATAGTTGGACTTTGAGTTTTCCTCTTCAATCCAAATCAACTAGTCTCTCTCCTCCCTCTTTCGACAACTTCTCTCAACTCTCTCCTAACCAACAGTTCTGCAAATTTCTCCTTTCAATCCTCGGTGACTTCAACATTCGATGACAAATAGTTAGGCTTCGAGTTCCTTTTCGACTTTAACCTTTAATCGACGTGACAACCTTGCTCTCCGGCCACAACAGCTTTGCATTCTTCAACCTTCAATCGACGTGACAGCCTTGCTCTCCGGCACCCCGCACATCCAAAAAAGGCAAAGGCAAGTCTTGTGATCATGATGAACTGGTGTCCATTGTTGGTCCAAGCTTCAAAATTAAAAATTTGATAGAAGCGTTGAAAGGTAAAGGACTTTCAAAGAAGCACAAACAGTCATTGTGCTTGGTTTGGTTTGTACATAATATTCTTTGGGAGAGAGACGTTAACAACAACATAAGCGTTGGTTTAATAAAGCTCTCTGAGGATCTTGAGGTGTTTAATAGCTATTCTTGGGGTTATGAAAGCTTCAAAATGATTGTCAAATATTTGTTGACTCCGTTAGCGTCAAAGATAGTCAACTTATATGGCTATCCATGGGATTTCATGATAAATATTTCTTACTTTTATTATGATATCATTCATTTTTTTTAAATCAATAATGGTTTTGATTTATTGGCATTATTTTATAGGCTTGGGTTTTTAAAGCCATTCCTTATTTGAGACAACAAGTGAACCATTAGGAAGAAGTTTTCTGTTCAAGAATCTTGAGATGTTTGTCGGCCAAAACTGATAAAAATGTAAAATTTTTTCATCTCTTCACCTCTCGAAGGATGCAGTAAGTATAATTATAATCAAGTTTTTATTTTAATTAATGATTTTTTTGAATGATCTAATCATCATTCTAATATATGTAATGATTTATGTTAGATTGTGAATCCGTCGCTAGTTTAGACCAATTGAGAGTTGAAGATATCATTTTTTCTTACTTTACAGTCTGTGCAAACTTAATCTGACCCTGAGGTCATCGACAGAATAAAAATGGTTTTGTTTGGAGCAACAACCATTAAAAGAAAAACAATTTTGGAGGGTGGGCTTATTATTCTTGATGGTTTTAGTGGTGATGGAGCTGTTGGTTGTGGTAGTGGTACTGCTGTTGGTGCTAATGATGCTTCTATTACAGTATTTAAAACAAATCATTATGAGTATGATCATACTGGTTATATAGATTTTGCCTCTCCAGGAAAATGTTCTACATGTAAATGTCAAGATTGTAGGGAGAAACATGATGTAGTGATTAATGCTATTAATGCATTAACTGCTTCTGTAAAGGAATTGACATCTAAGAGGGTGTCATTCCATAAAAAAGAATTTTATTTCCATTCACTACATTAGAGATTAAGTCTAAGAGGAGAAGGAAAGTGATTTCCAAGGCATTATAAGCATCCAAAAAAGCAAAATTGAAACTTCTCTGTCCGTTTGTTGCACTGAGCAATGTATAATGTCCAAAGGAGAGCAGCACGAGTTGAAGAAGGTGAATATATATGTTTTTGAACTAACAAACAGACACATTTCTATATCAACAGATGACACATCTGCTAAAAATTATCAAATAGATATATACATCTACTGCAACAGTTGACTAACTTATTGCACTAGATAAAATATTTGTTGCGACATATATCTCGTCTATTTTAACAAATCAAATAGCTCTTTGTACTGCTTTTATTTTTACCAATAGATGACCTATCTGCTGCAACAGATGAGTCATATGTTGCAACAGATAGTTCATCCATTGGAAATTATCATACAGGTCTTCCTTATGTAAAAATTTGTCCCAACAGTTGATTCATTTTTGCAACAGAAATATAATCTGTTTGGGACAATTTAAAACAGGAGGAAGACCTGTTTGATTTGCTAGAACAGATGAGTTATCCTTTTCTATTTTATTGTATCTCCATGATTAACATTGACCAATTCTGACTTTCCAAGTAGATGTAGAAGCTACCGCTGAACAGCATTGACAATATGCTACTCTACTCTTTTTATGAAAATACGGAGAACAAAAAACGCAGAAACCTTACTAAGCGACAATAAAGATCCACGACGAGTAAAGCCAAATTCCATAGCACCAGATGAAGAACAACTTGTACATATTGAGTAGATATTTATAGCTTAAGCCTGTCAAAGTAATAACCTCACCCCTCCTTAGGAATCCTTGGCATCAATACTTAAATTGTTGATGTATTTGTTGAGATCTATACCCATAATAATTTTTTTACATTTTATTTATTCGTTGATTTATTTTAGCTAATTTCTTACGGCTTTGATTTATTTTATTTTGTCTATGAATTTTATTTTTTTCTTATATTTAAACTTATTATGAAATGGAATATTAGATTCAAATATTGTAACTGATAATGTATTTGTTGCAACAAACGTCACATTTATTGGAAAATATCGAACAACTTTAGACATATGTTGCAACAGGTAGGCAATCTGTTGGAATTTATCAAACAGATCTTCCCACTGCTGCAACAGATAGACTTAGATAGAAACACTGACATAATGCAACATATGACCAATCTATTGTAACAGATAAACTATATATCAGAACAGGTAGAATATCTGTTACAATGGATGGAGAATCTGTCGCATTATAAAAATTCAACTTTCATTGGACATAAAAAATTGCCACTACATGTAAAAAAGCGAAAGTGAATTGAAATAAAAAAGGCGAAATCCATCGATAGTGTTCAGTTCAAACACCTAAAATAAAATAGGCATCAAGTAGACAGTGTTCATTTTAAACACGTAAAATAAAATAGCCATCAAATATGTCAGGTTGACATTTTTTGCTGACTTGGTGTCTGATTTGGCCCCCAACGGTCATTTTCCCCCCCAATGTCTTATATATTCATCTTCTTCCTAAAATTTAATCCTAAATTTCCAAATCTTCTTCTTCTTCGTCATTTTTTTTTTATCTATCCAAATTCTTCAAATTATTTACATTTGGTCTTTTTTTTTTCACTGAGCTTGACAGTGTTAAGCACATCTTCTACTATTTTTTGTGATCGATATTGTAAGTGCGGTCATGAAGCTCTATTGAAGACTTTTTGGACTCAACAAAATCTAAGTCGTAGGTTTTTTACTTGTAAGATTTCAAAGATAATATTTTTTTATTTAATTAGTTGATTACTTATTGACTTATAATTATTTTATAATTGTGTTCTTGTTTTTATAGAAATTGGGTGGATGCAATTACTTTGATTGGTATGAAGAATGACACCCTTCACAAGCAAATCGTGTAATCTGGGGTTTGTTGAACAAAGTCAAGGCTTCTGAAGAGAAACAAAATCGAGCAAGAAAATACTACATTGTTGCCGTTATTGCTACTAGTTTGGTATTGTTTGGGCACATGGATATTCAAGCCTAATTGCTAAAATTTTCATGGTGGTGTATTTGCTACTAGTTTTGTGTTGTCAAGCACATAGATATTCAAGCGTAATTATTGCAAAATATCAAACAGATTTAGGCATATGTTGTAAAATTTAGGTCATCTGTTGGAAATTATCAAACAGGTTTTCCCACTGTTGCAACAAATTAGACTTAGATTAGATAGAAATAATATCGGCATAATGCAACAGATGACCATCTATTACAACAGATAAACTATCTGCCAGAATAGATAGAATATATTTTACAACAGATTGATAATCTATTCCATTATAAAAAACTCAACTTTCATTCATCAGAAAAAAATTATTGCCACTACATGTACATGTAATTTAAAGTAAAGTGAAGTGTGACTTGAAATAAAAAATTATTATTTCACAGGCTCTTCTAGATACACAGGCTCCAAGCGTCCAGTTAGTACCCCATAAGCCCATACCTCTTGCAGGTTTGCCATAATGTTGTCGCATAGAAAGGTCATTGGGTCGACCATTTCTATTTCAAATAGCAAACATTCGATGTGTGCAAGAGCGTGCGAGCCGCTCATGTAACCAATATCATTTTTGGGAGGGTCATGCCCTTGTTTCGACCTTCAAAATCCTATGATTTCTTTATCAACACTTTCTTTGGAAAATGATTCATCAGCTTACTCTTCCTCAACAAGATGGGAAACAGCTCCAACAGTGGCTGCACAAGAAGAAAAATATCGACCACATTGACGGCAGGTTTGTTACAGTCATAAACTTTGTTCTTTGCCTCCTCGAGTAGTATCTCAATAGCCCAATAATTTATGTTGTTCATGATAATGACTGTAAGATTCCTCTTTACCTCGGTCCAGCTTTTGCCTTGTGGATTTGGCCTCTCCCCTTTAATATATTTTATCATTTCTTCTTCCTCCAAGTCCAACGTAGAAACTAAGAAATCAAGTCCCGCACCATAAGATGACGCATCGAAATTAAGTTGATCATACTTATCCTTGAGCTTCTTGTAGAAGTCGAGGTCCATTATCCTATCGGTAGTGTCATAAGCTTCCAGATATGTTAATTACCTTTTCCTCATAAGGCAAAGAATTTTATCAACATGCTGTGATATAAGAAGTCAATTTTTAAATAGGTTAGTAATTGTAAAGATGGTTCATCTGTTGCATAGGGTTCTCTAAATCAATAATCCAATGCAACTTATGCAACAGATGGATAGTAAGTTGTAACAGAACCACTACCAGTTGCACTAGAATACCCACCTGTTGCAACAAATTTCACATTTGTTGTGTAGATTCTTCTTCATGGGGTAGATTAGATTAGAAGGTAAGTTTAGGAAAATTAAACTTGCCTTGTACTTATACCACATACGCATATCTATCATAGTCTGAAAGTCTTGGGGGGGGGGGGGGGGGGGGGGAGGGGGGCCTGGGGTAATCTGGTGCGCCTGGCTTGGCATTCTTGGCCTATCATAGATCCCTCTTCTCTTTGGTTCCAAGTTATGCCTATATATCCACCTTTTTGAATGGCCCTTGAACTTCAACATCTTTTTGAGAGGGAGGAGTTGCAATTATTTTTGATTTCCGACTGGAGAGTACGTTGGTTATTGCTTTTTTCTTCCTCTTAACCAACACTGTAGGAGTGTATGACTCTTTCACCTTCTTAGATGGTATGAAACCTCTCTTGGATTTTAATTCCTCAACAGCTTTAGAGATAGAATCTACTTTTTCAAAGAGTTTATCCTAGCTGTTCTTGCACTCTTCACATTCACAATGAGAACTTGAGGGTGAAGAGGGGTTAGAGAGACTTATGTAAGGGTGAAAAAGGGTGTTTTTATACATACTTATTTTTTCTTGAGCATCAAAATACTTATCATCATGAGTGGTAGCGGCATTATCATGCCTGCCACCAGCACCAACAACTCCACCAGAAAAAGCACCCAGATCTGCCTTAGTAGGTTGGTCATGAAGAGCCTCAACATTAGGCTGACTTTGCCTAACTGCTCTTCTTATGGCTGTTGCTCCAGCCAATTCCTTCTTTATTAACTCCATCGTTGGGTCTTCTATAGTATCAACATAACCTAGAGTAATATAAGAAGTCATTAACGACTCCTCCTCAGAAGAAACGATCCATGGCTGCACAACCTAAAAAATAAGACAGATATATTTAAATCATATAATATAATAATTTTCACAGTTGGGTTATATTTTAACAATCAACTTTTGCAATAGATTAATAATATGTTGCATCAGATTACCTATCTGTTGCATAATTTGTAGTAGAAAGTTAAAATTTATTTGAGTCGGGTTCAGATATCCAGAGCAACACATGGATAATCTGATGCAAAATATCAATCATCTACCGTAATAGATTACTAATATATTACACCAGTTGTATAAGATGGGTAATCTATTGGGTTATATATTATGGAAAAAATGATCTGTATGTGTATTAACAATATGTTACATCAGATTACACATCTGTTGCATAATTTCCAATAGATGGTTAATTTGTTAGGAGTCGGGTTCAGAGAACTAAAGCAACAGATGTATAATCTGATGCAAGATATCAATCGTCTGTCGCAATAGATTATCCATCTGTTGCATCGGTTGGCATAAGATGGGTAATCTGTAGCAATAGATATCCCATCTGGTGCATCAGATATAACATCTGTTGCACCAGATATAACATCTGTTCAATATCTTTTATTGAGTAAAATTATTTTACTTAAAGAAGATGTATTGCATCATTCGGAGGGTTAAAGAGATCAACCTCCTTAATTTTGGTGTTGCTTTTTGCAGCCAACCACCTAAACATCCTTAGATGAGAAACCTCATCTGGTTAATCCATTACCTGTTTTTGGAGGGAAGGAATGACTTTAAATACCCAAGCCTAAAAAATGTAAACAGAAAGCAAGCAAAAAAGGTCATAATAACTATATTAAATATAACTTAATGGATGAGTTAAAATAGTGATTAATTTTACCATGAAATCCCAAGGAAAGCCGTATAATGTGGTCTTTCCTGAGGATAGCTTTGTCAGTAAATATTGAACAGTCAAGTAGAAGCTATCATATCCCCAGGGATAATTGTTGAATTTATCAAAATCCTCAGCACATGCGAATAGATCATCTTCTATGACTTTGTTGATGTCTCTTTCCAATACAACCTAATGCGCAAACTAGACTAAGCATAGTTTCTCCTTGTACTAATTTTGTATGGTTTTATCCTTGAGATTTGTCAACAAATCCAATGCTTTGTATCCACGTCGAGCAATGTCAAACAACCCATCTATTTTTTTCTTGCATTTTCTTACTTTGGCTCTTTTGTAGGGTGTTTTCTTGGATATAGGTGGTTCTTATAGATGATGGCATCTCAAGCCCGTCACTATGACAAACTCTTGCAAGCCAAAACAAACCGGCATGCCACAGTAGTTGATCCAGATTTCATCCATCCTTTTGCCTCCCTCCTTCGGATCTTCATCACCCCCTACATACTTGATCCTGTGCTTGAGAAGACCATATACCATCCTCATATGGAAATGGGAAGGGGACTTAAGTAGATTAAGAAAGCATCCAAAGCAGCTCTTCTTAAAAAGTTCGTCTATGTTTTCATCCTTCATAATTTTCCTAAAATAAATAAATTTACTCCCCCACACCCAAACGCCCCCACATCCAAAAATTGAAGGTGAAGGAAGAAAGAATGTTGTATTGGATATGTGGGATTTCTATAAGGAACAGAGTAAGGAATGCTATTATCTGGAAGAAGGTGGGAGTGGCTTTGGTGGAGGACAAAATGCGGGAAGGAAGGCTGAGATGGTTTGGGCATGTGATGAGGAGGGGCGCGGATGCCCCAGTTCGTAGGTGTGAGAGGCTAGCTTTGTATGGATTCAGAAAGGGTAGAGGTAGGCCCAAGAAATACTGGAGGGAGGTGATTATACATGACATAGAGCAACTTCAGTTGACTGAGGACACGACCCTAGATAGGAAGGTGTGGAGGGCGCATATAAGGGTAGAAGGCTAGTATGAGTGTGTGGGTTAAGCATGCAGTTAGGATAGATCTTGTGTAGCCGGGGAAGTAACCCTAGGACTGTGTACATAGGTGAGTGCCCTTTTTCTTATGTCTTAGTTCCTATTTGTCTTATTTCGTGTCGCCAGTATTTCTCATATTTCGTATTTCTACGATTACTATTTTTATCATTTCTTATTCCTGGTTTTCTTTTATGTAACCCATCCCCCCTTATTTACTATTCTTTATCTTGAGTCGGGGGTCTATCAGAAATAACCTCTCTACTTCTTCGGAGGTAGCGTTATGGACTGCGTACATCTTACCTTCCCCAGACCCCACTTTGTGGGAGTACACTGGGTTTGTTGTTGTAAATAAATTTACTCCCCATCTAACGTTTAAGTATAATTTCACCAGTTAGTTCTTCTTTTGCTTTTTTGTCATTTATCGGCATCGCAACTTGAAACTTGTCAATACTAAAATTTTTTACAGGATTATACTGGGATGTTGATATTAATTCATGCCCCATTGGTGATCCATTATCATCATGTTGATGATCATCCTTTTTCTCTTTCTCACTCTCTAATTCCTCCTTTTTCTTACTTTTATTTTCTTTATCACCATCTACAGACCCTTGTCCACCTCCCTCAATATTGTTTTCATATCTCTCCCCAGCTTCACATTATTTCCCTGACTGAGATTGTTCAGGGAGCTCCTCCGAATCCCTCTGTATCGTAGCCTTTTTTTTTGGGTGGTCACATGTTAATCCACTTTCACTTTCTTTTCTTTTGGGAGACATGTTTTACCTACAAACAACAGAAAAACAAAAATTACATTACAATTGATGTTGTAAAACCGCACAAAGTCTTAAGCTTTACTCAGTCCCTTAGAGCTTGATGAGGGGTCCCAGACTTAGAAAAAAATCAGCTAAGTATTCACATTTAGAGTCATTTTAGCCTTCGTAGTTTGGGAATCTTAGTTCACGACCTTCCCGTTCATTGGTTGTCAATTTTTAAATTGATTCATGATCAGGGTCACCTAAGGTCATCTTGGGTAAGTTTTGGGTCTTTTCGACTAGCGTAAGGGCGAGTTTGGATGCCCAAAATAGAGGGGTCTCGTGATAATCTTGCATCTTGAGATTCATTTCTTGTTTCTGGAAGTCATGTCGCAAGGTTCATTTCTCATTTCTAGGTGTCGCATCGCGAGATTCATTTCCTATTTCTGGTAGTCGCATCATGAGATCCATTTATTATACGGGAAGAAAGGATTAGAGGGTAGTTTTGTCCTTTCTCCCTCACCCAAGTCAGCTATAACACAAAATTAATCATCCTATAGGGCAAAATTTCATTCTTTATTCATAAACTCTCTCAAGAATAAGACTTAGCTTCAACAAGTTCAAGAATTTAATCTCAAGAACTCCCTCCAATCTTCACGAATTTATAAATCTAGATATTTGAAGTGTTCATCCAAGGGCCTCTTTCACCTTTGGAGTTCAAGAAACCCTTTTTAAAATCTTAAATCATGATTTCCATGTTGTGGGTTGTTTGTATTCATGTTAATCTTGTTGTATGATTTCCAAGATGATATCCTTAATTAATTTCATGAATTTATGTTAGCACGTGGGTTGAAATCCTTGAAATTGAATTGATTAATATAGCCATGATGTATTAAATTATTATTCATGCCCAAGTATAATGTGATGCCTCCCATGTGTTTGTCAAAATGCCGAAGTGAATTGTTTTGTGTACTTATGACATGATAGTATGCATCCCTATACATGTACAAGTTCAAGATTTACAAGTGTTTGATGAAATGCCTTAGCAAGTGAATTATGAACATGTGGTCATTGTTGTGCCTTCAAGATTTATGTTATGCTTTACTCTTTACGCTATCGAGTCCTGGAAGTATTTAATACCCCAAAAATTTAGCTGTATACCTAGAGCCAGTGTCAGTTACAAAATAGTCTCAGTCAGGTCATGATCAGTAGTACTCTTAGTCAGATTTAGAACTCAGGGAAATTTAGTAAACTCAGTACTAATCCAGTCCAGTTCAGTATTCAGTTCAGTCCTCGGTAAACTCAGTCAGTTAGAAAGATTTAGTAGTATTCCATCAGTCAAGGAACTCAGTGAAGCTCAGTCCAGTACAGTCAAATAGTATAATCAGTGACAGTTCAGTCAAGCCTAGTATGAACTAGGAAATCAGTTCAGTGTCTATTCAGTTGGGAGTAGGATTCAGCACCGAGTGAACCCAAGGATGAGGAATCACCTGCCAGTAGAGGATGTGATTCTTATGAGCAATCTTTGCGTTCCAGAACTATATAGCTAGTGTAGGTGGAGACATCAAACCTGCCAGTTGAGGGTTGATGAGGTATTTTAACCTGTCAGTTGAGGGTTCCACCATTCTTATTAGAGTACCTGCCAGATGAGGGTATCTCTTCAGTTGTCTTTACCTGTGGTATGGTACTGACACCCTTCCAATTGGGGTTACAGGTTGGACCCAAATCTAATTTGATAAAGGGCATGTCGGTTAGATAATTACCTCCCACAGTCTCAGTTTTAGATTCAGTCTCAAATTAGAACCCAATTCAGTTCTATAGAATCAGGACTATCAGATATAGTTACTCAGCTCAGTACAAAACTCAGTATAGTTCTACAGACTTCAGGACTGTTAGATACAGTTATTCTGATAATTACTAATATAATATTAGTATACTCAGATATTAGATAATAAGTATTCAGACTCAGTATTCAATGCTATCACAATTTTATTTACAGTCTACATAGTCATGTATGTACTTTCATTTAGTCCTATTCATGTTATTTAGTTAGTATTATTTATGCATTTTAGCCTACCTCACTGAGAATACAAGTACATTCAAAGTACTAATGCTTTTTTTTTTTTTGCACTATGATGTCTTATATTATAGGTTCATACGCACGGGCTCCAGAGCATCCCTAGTAGGACAGACTTTCAATAGACAAAGTAGTGGTGAGTTCTCATATTTTGAGGACATGATTATCTTTAACATTTCAGTTATTTGAGCAGTCAGTCAGAGTTAGTTGGGGACTTGTCCCATCAACTCCATATTTAAGACAGTTTAGGGGCTTATTTGACTAATGTATTTTCAGACAGTTGTTTTCAGTATTTAGATTTCAGTATGTAGTATTGTTTCATAATTTGAACCTTATGGCAGTTTTCCATATTTATTCCTTTATATTATTATTACAGTGTCAGTATTATTTAGTTGTCACAGCAGGTACCAGTCATGTGTTAGCTAGTGGTCTTTCGGGATTATTAGCGCCGTGTAGCGTTCGGTGTTCAGACTCAAGGCATTAAAAACTTGGTATCAGAGCCTAAGGTTCAATAGAGTCCTAGAAAGTCTGAAAGCCACATCTAGTAGAGTCTTATGCATGGGTGTGTAGAGCGCCACACTTATGGACAGGAGGCTGCTAGATATTTTAGGAACAGTTTCCCTTATTTTAGTATTCATGTCGTGCGAGTGAGCATGAGCTCAAGTTAAACTCTCAGTTTAATTCATTCCTTCCCTTATGCTTCCAGAATATGCCTTCCAGAGAAGCTAACAAGAAAAGTAATAAAAATTAGTCAGCCCCTCTGCCCATTTAGGCATATCCCCTGAATGAGCATGTATCCCACTCTAAATTTAGAGCTGCTTTCACCACCATAGATTTTTTAGTAGCTGCTCAGAATAATCAGCTGGCCATTACCTATCAAGGCTTATGGCTTATGCTCCATAGAGTGGGGAGAAGAGGTGTAGAAAAGAAGGGAGAAATTATAAGATAGCCAGAATGTGTAGGCCAAAAAGTGGTCGAATAAATCCTCTCTACCAGTAGTGTGGCAAAAACCATCAGGGTATTTGCAAAGCAGGAAGTGATGTATGTTTCAGATGTGGCAAGTCAGAACACAGAGTCAGAGATTGTCCCCAGTCAGGATCCCAGGGTCAACATAACCGTCCTCCAGCTCAGTCCGGTCGGCTGAATTAGTAGGGTACCTCATCTAGTGCCATCAGTGGGCAGCATCCAAACAGACTCTATGATTTTTAGTCCCGCTAGGATCAATAAAGTTCTCCTGATGTGGTCACTGATACATTACAAGTTTATCATTTATATGTTTATGCTTTGCTAGATCTAGGAGCTTCTTTGTCTTTTATTACTACATATATATCAATTGATTTCAAAGTCAGTCCCAAAATCCTAATAGAGCATTTCTCAGTCTCTGCTCTAGTGGGTAAATCCATTATAGGATGACGAGTATACATGAACTGCCCGATTATGGTATCTCAGAAAGCCACTTCAGTAGACTTAGTCAAACTAGAGATGACCGAATTTTGATGTTATTCTAGGCATCGATTGGCTTTAGTCCTATTATGCCTCAGTCAAATGCAGAAACAGAATTGTCCAATTTTAGTTTTTGAATAAACCCGTCCAGAGTGGAGAGGTAGTACTTTAGCACTTAGGGGTCAGTTTGTTTCTTACCTTTGGGTAAGAAAAATGATATCTAAGGGATGTGTCTACCATCTTATTTGAGTCCAGGATTCTAGTTTAGAAACCCCCATTCTTGAATCAGTGTCAGTAGCATGTGAATTCCCAGATGTGTTTCCCAAAGATCTCCCGGAGTCCCTCCCGAAAGAAAAATTGATTTCGAAATTGATCTCCTTCTAGATACTCAATCTATCTCTATTACGCTATATAAAATGGCTCCAACAAAACTCAGAGAATTAAAAGAATAGTTGAAGGATCTCTTAGATAGGGGATTCATTAGACTAGTGTGTTCCCGTGGGGCGCGCCAATTCTATTTGTGCAAAAGAAAGACGGTTCTCTCAGAATATGAATTGACTACCGTCAGTTAAATAAAGTCACAGCCAAGAACAAGTATCCACTTCCCAGAATCAATGACTTGTTTGACTAACTTTAGGGTGCCAGCTATTTCTCTAAGATAGACCTCAGATCAGGCTACCATCAGCTCAGAGTCACGGAATGCGACATCTCGAAGACAATCTTCAGAACTTAGAATGGTCACTTCGAATTCTTAGTTATGACCTTTTGGTCTTACCAATGCCCCGGTAGCTTTCATGGACTTGATGAACTGTATGTTCAAATAGTACTTGGATATGTTCGTCATAGTCTTCCTAGATTACATCCTTGTCTACTCCTTTAGTGAACATGATCACACAGAACATCTCAGAATTGTATTTCAGAATCTCAAAACCCATCAGTTATCATTATATCTATTCATATCTTACATGTTAACTCTATGATCATAGCTCATATTCGAGCACGTTAGCAAAAGCCATGTATGCTTACATTCCTAGTATAAGGAATTCTAGTTCACGCGGTATTACAAACCATGTCCCACGAATACAAAAACTCTAGACTCAGTTTATGCAGTTCATGAATCATGTTATATTTTACAGTATGCTCAATTTCCATGCCCCATGCTACACTCCTAGTGATCAGGTAAATTCAGATTTCATCATGCACATCCTTAATTTAGCTCTTTTGATAACTCCATGGTGTTGCCATTATGATTCTGTTCTTAGACCTGAGTTAATTGTCGGGTTGGTATAGTCTATATGCATACCTCAGGTCCTTATTTTTTAACCCTTTAGTGAATTCTCCTCACAAAATGATGTAGCAATGAGCAGTTGCTTAGAAGGGAGAGAGAGTAAAATATTTCATGTTAAGAAAAGATTATTACATGCTAGTTTTACATGAGGCTGTAGTTATGAAGATAGACTTGAATAATATGTTGATGTGTAAGTGGCTAAATGCATTTTGGAGGTTTGAGTAGGCTTGAACATAGTGGGAGAGTTCAGTCCAGATTAGACCTCAGTAGGTATAGTTATCAGAACCCAGTATTCAGTTCCAGTACAGTTTCAGTCCCAGTCCCAGTCCAGTAATCAGATTAGCATCTCCGTTCAGTTTCAGTGTTGCTAGACCATAGCGTACAATTATCAGTTATTCAGTTCCAGTATTTCAGTACCTCAGTTTATAGACTATTTTAGAGTCATGTTACACGTTTGGTCTTGCATTCTCAGATGATATAGTTTTCATGAATTCATGCTCAATTATCTAATGTTACTCAGCCAGTCCCTACCCCATATGCATAATACTATGCAGTTTCAATCTACACTAAGTACAATTCAATCCTACATGACTAGTATTCAGCTATTAGCCACTCAGCTAATTAGATAAGTTAGTACATTTATGCCTTCGTGCTCAATGCCCACGTGAATATTTCCAGTAGCCTCAAGTGAAATGCATGCAGTGTTGAAGTAGAAATTCTAGTTGAGAGAATAGTCGAGGAACGTGGCTAAGATTGTAGGCTAGTAGTTTCAGTGTATATGGCTTAGTAACTCTCTCTTAGATGACGTTTGTTTTGTGAAAAAATTTTGACTTTTTGAAAGAGAGTCGCCACTTAATTTTGAAATGGAATTAAGAAACCTTTGTAAAATAATTAAACGATTCAAAATTGAAAAATCATTTTAAGTTAGAGATTCTAAATAAGTGATTCATATTAACATTTTAAAAAGGTGTTAGGCACCTAAAACATCCGCTAACTTGTAGTTATTCGAACTGTTTGAAAACGTCTTTTGACTAACTTAAAAAAGGATCAATTTGTTGAAAAGTAGTTGATTAGGAAAAAGTTTTTTGCAAAAATCAGTTTTTAGCAACTTAGTTAGGGATTCAGCTAGGTTCGCAAGAAACACGTAAAACAAACAAGCATAAAGAAGAGGGGAAGGGGAGGATGTAAGGGATTTAGACCATTAGGCCCAAATTAATAAGACCTGTCCTAGTCTAATTGGGCCTTCGACCCATTCACCTGTCCTAATCTAATTTTCGAGCCTTTGGCTAGAACCTTGCTCCACCTGTATTAAATACAACTTTGGCTTCATGGCCCGAATAAATGAATAACTTAATATAGATAGATAAATAAACAAGGGACAATAAATATATGAATAAGACGACAATAAGTAAAGATAAGGAAAATGAGGCTCTCTGGTCTTTTGCGACTTCAAATATGGGACTTTGGCCCGTTTCTTCTTCTTTCGACTCTTTGTATGCTATGAAATCGATGTATGGATTTTCTTGGAAACCAACTCGATGGGATGGTCTGGATTGGCCCTTGTAAAACATGAAACAGAATAGAGTCCGTGCAGGACTCACACGATTTCATGCAAAGAAAGAAAAATCACTCATTAGTATACGATTGGTAAAAGTGAAAAAAGGGAGAAGAGTGAAGTAACGAACAATCATATCACTGCACGACTACAGTATAATAAATGGGACCCCAACCATTAATCAAGTGGTTTACAATATAATTAATAAAACATTTATGAACATACACAAAGAAACGAATCTTGCGCCAATTATCAAGCGAAATCTCAAACTAGTGCAAGAATGTGGCCAAAAATAGAATAGACTGTTCCAAAAAGAAAAATTTCCTAGCCAGATTAAAATTTCCTTTTAAAATTAGCAAATTTTAGAAACACATAGGGAATCATAGGCACAGTTCTCAAGGATTCATTATGTAACAATCAGCAACAGACCATATCAGCACTATATATCGTATGAATATAAAGAAGGTACTCAACCATTAACCCGATTGAGGAACCAAAAAAAAACCTATTCCTTTTAATAGGAACACATCTTGAACACAAACAACGGGAAATTCAAATTTTGGTTTTTGATACTAAAAGGCAGATGTAATCCACAAACTAAAATGGGGGGTGGCAGAGAATACCATCTTGATTCTTCTCCTCTTTTTGATGAATTATAAAATACGAGATTTTTAACAATCAAAATGGTCATTGGAGAATTATGTGATTTCTGGTGTGACTTGAGGCATATCTTATTATCCCTTTTGGCATAAAAAAACAGACACAGGAGATCTTAAGGCAGCCCTTCGGATGGTGTTACCAGTTAAACCGAAAACAACAATCTGAGACTGTCACACAATAATGATGAACAAATCAACACATCACTATGAACTTCCAAGCGCATTTTGGACCTCACTCATCGTCCTTTCAGTGTATGAGAAGCCAAAGACTCATGAGGGGTAACTCTGCTAGTAACAAGCCAGCTCGACAACTACGATACTATCCCATAATGATGACAGTTGAAATACCTTTACATATCAACTTCAAATAGAACAACACATGGCTAAAAACTAACTAAACATGATCAAAGCCACAAGCTTTAATTCGAAATCCAGCTGTTGCACAACAAGCAGTACACAAAAATGAAGGCATTAGGTAACTAATTAAATAAGGATGCCAAGGTTCAAGCAAACGGATTATGGAGCGAAGAGAGGCAAAGCGAAGCTAACTCACAGATTCAACGATTTCGATGATAGTAATCCTAATACAACAAGAAACACTAGGTCTAAAGGGGAAACTAGAAACAGAAGATGAAATCTTAATGATGCATATATACGATTTAGGTCATAAAATCCTAAACAAACAGCAAGCATCAGCTAAAAGGCAGCATACTCGACGTAATCGCATTGAAAATATCAACATGAGCACTGTTTCAGCAAAATGGCATAACAATAATCACAAGACAACCCCTAGGACCATCACGACCATCTATAGCAGATGAAATCCAGCCTTATTCATAATTACCAAACAAATTATTAACTAATTCTACGGCGAAGAAGAGGGATGAAGCAGAAAGTGATGAATTTAGAGGAGTACGAGTATATTCACCTCTTCTGGGGCAGCAAAAGGGACGATGAACTTTTAGAATCAAACACCACATGAATGATGTTGACTTCCTCGTCTTTTGTTCGAAAAAAAAACTCCAATTACCAGCTAAATTCCCAAAGAAGAAACAGAAAAGTCATCAAAAAGAACACTGTATCTTTTTTTTCTGGAACCTTCAAACCCCAAGAGGGAAGAAAAGAGAAAAATCCCCCTTTTCGAAATCAAAAGAACATTTTTCAACCTTGTTTCTTAAACAATTTCCCAAACGCTAGAATTTCCAACCTATTTTCGAACTCCCGGATTTCCAAACTAAAAATCCCCTAAAAGAAGAGAAAAGCCCCCCTAAAACAGTGACCCCAAAGGTTTTTATATAGAAGATGAAATTGGGGGTAAATCGGGGATTTTCGAAGGAGATTTTGAAATTCAAAATTTCCATCTCCTATGGTTTCCCCCTCCAAACCAGTGCCAATTTGGATTTTTATTCCACACCATCCCAAATAAGCCAACAAATAGAAAAGAAAATTCATTCCAACCAATGAAAAATTGCCAAAAACATACAAATTCGTACCGGTCATCTCGAGATTCATGGGATTTAAACGTTGGGGGTGACACCTGGCTTGTTCTAGAAGATTTTTGAATCATTTCTCATCTTACGAATGCGTGAGATGCATGGGTACAGCTGGGTCGGGTCATTTCACGAATATTAGGTCGCGTTGAAGTTGGTTCATGTTGAAAATGGGTTAGAGAGAAATGGGTCAGCGGGGATCGGGTCTTGTTTGGGTCAGAATTGTTGTCGTGTTGTTGATGAAGAAGGTTATCGCGATTTGGAATTGGGTGCTGTTGATGTTGATAGCTGCTTCTTTGTTGAAGATAAAAGGAGTGGGCCGAGTCAGTTTTTTGTGAAGGTGGGCTAGGGCGGTGAGGGGTTGGTGATGAAGGGTGTTAAATTGTTGTGTTGGGCCAATTCTTTGTTGCCCAATTTAAAAATGGAAGGGATAGAAATTTGGCCATTTAAAGAATGACCAATTTTGATTAAAACTTTAGTCAATTTATTCAAATGCTAACCTAATTAAATATCAATTGATCAATTGCATTGCAATCCTGGTCAATTTGATTTTCATTATGGTCATTTTAAATAAATCTTCTAAATTGGATCAAAGCTCGGAATAGATTAACTACCGATTTAATTCCGAGCTTCTTGATTTAATAAAATTAAACACATATTTATCCAAATAAATTACTTTTAAGATTAAATATATTTGAATCAAGACTTTAATTATTAAATTTATTTTCCAAATAATCCTTAATTTAAAGTCCAATTTTGATAAAAATGTTCATTTAAATGACATCATTTATACAATCCCGTATATGCAAATACGAAAATATATAATTATCACTTAAATGAAAAATTTAACCCAAATGCATATTTTAAAATGCGTTTATTTGGAAAAAATGTTTGTTGTGATTTTATTTGAAAATTTAAAGAAGCCCGAGATTAAACGTAGTTGTAGAGGGCAAAAATTAGGTGTCAACAATGTTTCGTAGGTGTTGCTCCATATTATAGAACTAAAACCACATGGTGATTTATTAATCAGATGTCTTATTTAGACCACGCCAAGATTTCCCTGCTCCCTAAATCCACTAAAACTCTATAGAAAGAATGTCGAAGAAAGGCTCCAGTTGAATATAAGTTCTCAGCATAAGTTATTCTGCAAAACCAACAATCCAGTTTAGCAGTTAGGCGGGCAATGTTCGTATGGTTGGGTTTCCTATCTTTCCATCCAGTCACACTATCTGAAGTCTCATGAATGTAACTATTCCAAGATCAAGCAACCATGTGGTTGTGAGTTCAGCTCAGTTCAGGTGTCATGCCTCAGTTTTGAAACCCTCATATGCAGTCACAATTCAGTTAGCAGGTTCTCTGTGCATCATCTTAGTTTTTCCTCAATATCTTAGCCAAGTCAGCATTCTTCAGGGGACATAATGTCCTAAGGGGGAGATGCACTATAATCCCCGAGCTTTCATGACATAAACCTTCCATCTTTTCTTTACATAACGAATCTTGATTGGAGTAGTGGGTACTCATGGGTGGACCCATAAGTTCTAATATCAGTCGTAAGCCCTGTATTCAGGGGCTCAGTTCATTCATAATATTAGTTCTTATACCACGTTTCGGGCTCAGTTATGTTCTCATGTTCTCGTTCATGCGTATTCAGTAAAAGATCTCAAGTTCAAGATTAGTGATTTTGTGTACTTGAAAATATCTCCTATGAAAGGAGTGAAGTAGTTTGGAAAGAAGGGGAAAACTCAGTCCCCGACCTGTCGGTCCTTACCGAATTCTTAGCCGTTTCAGAAAGATAGCTTATGAGCTTGAGTTGACTTTATATCTAACTTTAGTCCATCCAGTGTTTCATGTCACCTTGCTAAAGAAATACGTAGGTGACCTAGCAGCCATAGTCTCAATAGAGGGCATAGACGTTCAAAATAGTCTTTCTTATAAAAAGGTTCCAGTCAAAGTCCTTGACTATCAGATTCACAGACTGAGGAACAAAGAATTCCCTCTAGTTAAAGTTCTTTGGCGAAATTACTCCGTTGAGGGAGATACTTGGGAAGAAAAAGGAGAAATGCGGACCATGTATCCTCACCTTTTCTTCGCCAACTCAGACTTAGCTCAAGGTAATAGTTTTCCTATAAACTTACTCAGAATTCCCTTGAAAAACTTGGTATTAGTTATAATTGCATAATTAGTCATGCATTCATGAATTGCTTTCAGTCATATACTCATGCATCAGATATGCATGTTCAGTAATACAAACCTAGTTTGTCAGTAGATTTAGTCAAGCATTTATTGTATCGAGATATGTATGTTTAGTATGAAAACTCAGTATATCAGTAGTTTCAATCATGTTTCAGTATTCATGTCCAGTAAGTAAGTTCAATCTATCAGTATTCTCAGCTTAGCTAGTCTCATTCAAAAATAAATATTCCCAAAGAGGAGATATTGTAAGACCCCGCAAAGTCTTAACCTTTACTCAATCCCTTAGATCTTGATGAGGGTCCCACACTTAGAAAAAAATTCAGCTAAGTATTCATACTTAGAGTCATTTTAGCCTTCATAGTTTGGCAATATTAGTTCATGACCTTCCCGATCGTAGGTTGTCGATTTTCAAATTGATTTATGAATAGGGTCACCTGTAGGTCATCTAGGGTGAGTTTCAGGTCTTTCTGACTAGCATAAGGGTGAGTTTGGATGCTCAAAATAGTGAGGTCTCGCGATAAGCTCGCGTTGGGAGATTTATTTTTCATTTTTGGAAGTCGCATCACGAGGTTCATTTCTCATTTCTGGGTGTCGCATCGCAAGACTCATTTACCATTTTTAGTAGTCGCATCGTGAGATCCATTTATTATATGGGAAGAAAAGCTAAGAGGGTAGTTTTATCCTTTGTCCCTCACCCAAGTCAGCTATAACATGAAATTAATTATCCAATAGGGAAAAATTTTATTTTTTATTCATAAATTCTCTCAAGAATGAGCCCGAGCTTCAACAAGTTCAAGAATTTATCTCAAGAACTCCCTCCAATCATCACGAATTTATAAATCCAGGTATGCGAAGTGTTCATCCAAGGGACCCTTGAAACCTTGGAGTTCAAGAGACCCTTTTTAAAATCATAAATCATGATTTCCATGTTGTGAGTTGTTTGTATGCATGTTAATCTTGTTGTATAATTTCCAAGATGATATCTTTAATGAATTTCATGAATTTATGTTAGCATGTGGGTTGAATCCTTGAAATTGAATTGATTAATGTAGCCATGATGTATTGAATTATTATTCATGCCCAAGTATAATGTGATGCCTCCCATGTGTTTGTCAAAATGCCTAAGTGAATTATTTTGTGTACTTATGAAATGATAGTATGCATCCCTATACATGTACAAGTTCAAGATTTACAAGTGTTTGATGAAATGCCTTAGCAAGTGAATTATGAACATGTGGACATTGTTGTGCCTTCAAGATTTATATTATGCTTTACTCTTTATGCTATCAAGTCCTAGGGGTATTTAATATCCGACAATTTAGATGTATACCTAGAGCCAGTGTCAGTTACAGAATAGTCTCAGTCTGGTCATGATCAGTAGTATTCTTAGTCAGATTTAGAACTCAGGGAAATTCAGTAAACTAAGTACTAATCTAGTCCAGTTCAGTCCTTAGTAAACTTAGTCAGTTAGCAAGATTCAGTAGTATTCTGTCAGTCAATGAAACTCAACAAAACTCAGTCTAGTCCACTCAAACTATATAATTAGTGACAGTTCAGTCAACCCTAGTATGAACTAGGAAATCAATTCAGTGTCTATTCAATTGGGAGTAGGATTCAACACTGAGTGAACCCAAGGATGGGAACTCACCTGCCAGTAGAGGGTGTGATTCTTAGAAACAATCCTTGCATTCCAGAACTACAGAGCCAATGTATGTGGAGACATCAAACCTACTAGTTGAGGGTTGATGAGTTGTTTTAACCTGTCAGTTGAGGGTTCCACCATTCTCATTAGAGTACCTTCCAGATGAGGGTATCTTTTCAGTTGTCTTTACCCGTAGCACGATACTGACACCCTTCCAAATGGGGTTATAGGTTGTACCCTAGATCTAATTAGACAAGGGGCATCTCGGTTAGATGATTACCTCCCATAGTCTCAGTTTCAGATTCACTCTCAAATTAGAACCCAGTTCAGTTCTACAGAATCAAGACTATCTGATATAGTCACTCAGCTTAGTACTTAACTCAGTATAGTTCCACAGACTTTAGGACTATCAGATATAGTCATTCAGATAATTAGTAATACAGTATCAGTATACTCAAATATCAGATAATCAGTATTCAGACTTAGTGGTTAGTTTTATCACGATTTTAGTTATAGTCTACATATTCATGCATGAACTCTCATTCAACCCTATTCATGTTATTCAGTTAGTATTGTTCATGCATCATGAACCCGTGCATTTCAGCCTACCTCACTGAGCATACCAGTACATTCAAAGTACTAACGCATGATTTTTGCACTATGATGTCTTATATCATAGGTTCAGACGCACGAGGTTCAGAGCATCATCAGTAGTACAGACTTTCAGTAGAGAGAGTAGTGGTAGTCCTCATATTTAGAGGACATGATTATCTGTAGCATTTCAGTTATTTCAGTAGTCAGTCGGGATTAGTTGGGGACTTGTCCCATCAACTCCATATTTAAGACAGTTTAGAGGTTTATTAGGCTAGAGTATTTCCAGACTGTTGTTTTCAGTATTCAGATTTCTGTATGCAGTATTGTTTCTAGATTTGAACCTTATGGAAGTTTTCCATATTTATTCCTTTATATTGTTATTACAATGTCTTTATTATTCAGTTCTCGCAGCAGGTACCAGTCATGGGTTAGCTAGTGGTCCTTCGGGATTGTTAGTGCCATGTAGCATTTGGGGAACAGACTTGGGGCATTTTCAGATGTATGCATAAATTTTAAAAAATACATTACAAACACTACCAATAATGACACACCAACAACCACCACCACCAACCAATGCCACAAACATGAATACTGACACCACCGACAACCACTAAAAATACCACAAACCAATGCCACCATAAATACCACCAACCAATGCTACCAATAGCCACCAACAGTGCCACCATGATGACGACAATGACCACCACCACTACCACCACCACAAATACCACAAACACTATCCAACAATACCACGACATTCAATGGAATACTGTGACAAAAACTAGGATTTTCTCGAGTTCTAACAAATTTACCATCAAAACTCAAAATTGTAGACCCATTCTCGAAGATAATACAACTAAAAGTTTTCTTTTTCATCATTTACTTAAAATCCCTTATTTTTTTAAAAAAATAATAAATATAGAACTCTTCTCGAACTCTGTTACCTATGAACACAGAGAAAACAACTAATACAAGCAAGAATGAAGTAAAAAATAACACCTATGTGGTTGGAAATGAGAAGAAAATCAATCTGTTATGAATGGTAGAGCAATTTGTTGAGTAGTTATTAGCTCTACTATATAATTAATTGAGAAAGAAAAAAGAGCGAGAACTCGAGATTTGAAATGATGAAATATTTTTCTCACAAATGAATGATTTGTATGGGTTGATTTGTATTTTGGAAAAGAATAACAAGTTTTGAAAATTTTAATTTGGTTCAAATTGATGTTAATTATTTTTTAAAATTATAAAAGATATGCGTAATTTTTAACCCTTTCATCATGCAATTAACAGAAGACTCAATTAAAGTCGTAGTTGACCCTATGAACTCAGCCACCCCTGGTCCAAGATTAATCAATTTAGGTATATGAACTCAATTGAAATTGTATAAAAACAAATGTTCAACCTGTTGCATCAGATATGCATCTGTTGTAAATTATCAGACAGATTAAGTAATCTGTTGCAACAAATTACCCATCTATTATATATTATCAAATGATTTGTCACATGTCACAATAGATTATCCATCTATTGTAAATTATCAAATAGGGGCTGCTATCTGTTGTAGTTGACACTATGAGAACTCACCCCTAGTCCTAGATTAATCAATTAAAGTATTACTTGAACATATGAAGTAGTAAGAATCGTTTCAGCTCAGAGTGATCGATCGACAACTCTAGTCGGGAGAAACGTAATACCATCTCATATTAAATTACCAAAAGACTCAATTGAAGTTATAGTTGACCATATGAGAACTCACCCCATCCTAGATTAATCAATTAAGGTATTAGTCTAACATACGAGGTAACAAGAATCAGTTTAGCTAAGAGTGATCAATGACAACTCTGGTCGGGAGGAACGCAATACCGTCTCATATGAAATTGCCAAAAGACTCAATTAAAGTTGTAGTTGACCCTATGAGAACTCACCCCTGGTCCTAGATTAATCAACTAAGGTATTAGTATAACATATGAAATTTACTGAAATTGTATAAAAATAATTCAGCCTGTTGCAATAGATTAACCATCTGTTGTAAGTTATCAAACCGATTAAGCCATTTATTGCAACAGATTACTCATCTGTCATAAATTATCAATCAGATTAAGTAATCTTTTGTGACAAATTACCTATCTGTTGTAAATTATCAAATGGATTGTCACATATCATAATAGATTACCCATCTGTTGTAAATTATAAAATAGGGGATGCCATCTATTATAGTTGATACTATGAGATCTCACCCCTAGTCCTAGATTAATCAATTAAGGTATTAGTTGAACATATGAGTTATTAAGAATTGGTTCAGCTCAGAGTGATTGATTGATGACTTTGGTTGGGAGGAACGCAATACCGTCTCAAATACAACTGCCAAAAGACTCAATTGAAGCTATAGTTGACCCCATAAGAACTCACCCCTTGTCCTAGATTAATCAACTAAGGTATGAGTCTAACATATAAGGTAGTAAGAATCAGTTTAGTTCAGAGTGATCGATTGACAACTCTTGTTAGGAGAAACGCAATACCGTCTCATATGAAATTACCAAAAGACTCAACTAAAGTTGTAGTTAACCCTATGAGAACTCACCACTGGTCCTAGATTAATCAACTAAGGTATTAGTCTAACATGTGAAATCAATTAAAATTTTATAAAAATAAATGTTCAACCTACTGCAACAGATTAACTATCTGTTATAAGATATCAAATATATTAAGTCATTTGTTACAACAGATTACTTATTTGTTGTAAATTATCAAATAGATAAAGTAATTTGTTATGATAGATTACCTATTTCTTGTAAATTATCAAATAGATTTTCACATGTCGCAACAGATTACCCATTTGTTATAAATTATCAAATAGGAGCTGTCATCTGTTGTAGTTGACACTATGAAAACTCACCTCTAGTCCTAGATTAATCAATTAAGATATTAGTTGAACATATGAGGTAGTAAGAATCGGTTCAGCTCAGAGTGATCGATCGGCAACTCTGGTCGGGAGGAATGCAATACCATCTCATATGAAATTGCCAAAAGGCTAGTTAAAGTTGTAGTTGACTCTATGAGAACTCACCTCTCATCCTAGATTAATTAATTAAGGTATTAGTGTAACATGTGAAATCAATTGAAATTGTATAAAAATAAATGTTCAACTTGTTGCAACATATATATTTTCAATTGGATTTAATCAAATAGATTAAGTCATCTGTTGTAACATATTACTCATCTGTTGTAAATTATCAAATAGGTGCTGCATCTGTTGCGACGGATTACTGAGCTTTGGAAATTTTCAAACAGAAATTGTTATCTATTGCATTTAGATATTTTAAGACCCCTTTTTAAAAAGAAATTAAGGTATTTCTGGTCTGAGATAAAAAGTTAAAATACTAAGGCGGTAAAAAAATTACTTGGATAACTAAAAAATCTCCTGAGTGAGTAGTCTTATCTGGTCTTTTCAATGTCACCGTCTCCTCGTGCCTCTTAAAAGTCAAAAGTTATTAATGGATATTTAAAACTCATATCTAGAAGAACACTCTCTCCTTCAACCATAACATAAAGTAAGACTCAACTCATCTATTACTCTTTCTTCTTTATTCTCAATTCTGTTGTTTTCCTTTTTTTTCCTATTTTTCTCTCTTCTTTCGGATTAGGATTCTTTCGGATCTCAATTGATCAATATATTTTCTCGACTGAATTGGATGTTTTGATCCCTTTGTTTTTTTCACATTGCAGGTATGGTTCACTATTATTCTTTCCATCTAATCTTCTTCTTTGTATGTTATTTAAATTAGATATTTACATCTGTTGCTATTAATGATTTACCCATTATCATCACAAAGTGCAGGACCCTATGTTTCTTCTTAAATAAGGTCCTTAGAGTTCTAGTCCTGCACTTTGTGAGAGTCTTTATTGAGGCCACGCTTGCTGGTTGCATTCTCGAGCAAAGTGTCCAGCTCCAGTCCTGTTGACCATTCTTTTTTTTTTTCAATGACTGACGGATTTTTATATTTGGATACACTTTCACATTTGAAGCTCATCCAGTTTTTTCATTTCTCATGTCAATTTCATTGGCCAGATTAGCTAGAATTTCCTTGCTGGCATCCCTGTGTTTTTTCTCAAACAAGATCTGAGATGATATATAGCCTTCTCCACTTTCCCCCTTCCGCACAGGTATTCTCCTTAGCACCTTCTAGTGTATAAAAGTCTCCTCCAGCAATCCATCCATATAAATTTGGACCAAGAGAATTTCTATTGGTTCCATCGTTATTTGCTACAGTACGAGGCTTTGAAGGCCTTTCAAGAAGTCCATTGCACCATTAAAACTGGTCTAATCACTATCGAATATTTACACTGCTGCCAAAAACTTGAACCTTTCCCCAAACTTGACAGCAAAAAATGAGCATAGATCATCATTAAATTGTAATAGGGTATCAACACCACCATCTTGGAACCCTCCGGCCTTATCAGTTCGCACCTATTAAACAAAATTGCATAATACAGGATCTTATTTGAAGGATCGGTGTCTAATCGGTAAAAAACTGCATTCACAAAATCATTGCACTTTATGTGTGTCTGTGCGATAGACTGATCAATAATACATAACTCCTACGCATGAAAGTGGATCCATTGCACGTACCTTATTCTTCTTACCCCATCAAAATAGTGTTTTTTATTCATCTGCATGCATGTGATAACTATTAAAAAGAGGTGTGAAGAGTCATAACTTTTTCATCTTAATACATTCAAAACAGCTGATGAATCAAAATCTCCATCTATTGCAACTGATGAATCAGCTGTTGGAAGAGATCAAAATATCTTTTACAATATATGGTCCATCTGTCGCAACAGATAATTCATATATTATAACAGATTGTGAATCTGTTGCGACAGACCAAACATTGTTTATTCATCTGCATGCATGTGATGACTATTAAAAAAGAGATGAAGAGTCGTGACTTTTTATTTAACACATTCAAAATAGTTGATGAACCGAATTCTCTATCTATTGCAATTGATAAATCAGCTATTAGAAGAAATCAAAATATCTCATCTAATATATGGTCCATCTGTCGCAACAGATAATCCATATGTTGCAACAAATTGTGAATCTGTTGCGATAGACCAGACAGGGTTTATTCATCTGCACGGATGTAATGACTATTAAAAAAGAGGTAGTGGTGATTTTTATCTAACACATTCAAAACAGCTGATGAATTGAATTCTCCATCTGTTGCAACTTATGAATTAACTGCTAGAAGAAATCAAAACATCTCCAACATATAGTCCATCTATCGCAACAGATAATCTATATGTTGCAATAGATGGTAAATCTGTTGCACACACATATAATCTGTTGCAATAGATGTTAAACCTATTGCGACATATGGACAATCTGTTGCAACAACTCAATAATAACGGTTGTTATCAAGTCTCAAAACCATTTTAAAAAGGTGAGAAGTATTAATGTAAACAAAAAAGTCGCAACTTTTCATAGAAAAAAATGCCACCAGTTTGAATGTAATTAATATAATGGAGCTTAACAGACGTGCCTTATGTCCTTACACATCTAGATGTAAATCCTTTACGGTCCCTCCTTAATCTTTATTCTGCTAAACTTTATTTATTTCTTATATTTTTTCTTTTCGTGTGAAATCTTAAACCACTTCTCTTCAAAGATATATTCCTTTATCGTTGATGTAAGTTTTTTTCAGTGTAAATCTACTAGTTTGTAGTATACGTTGTATTACATTTGGACTATTTTCTTTATATTTGTCAATTCATGCATGTTCTAGATATGGCTGATTCTGTTTGGGATATTATTATTCTGCATGACACAGTGCGGGAACCTCAGAGGCAGGTTAATGACCTGCAGAGGGAGTTGGTTGCCGTGAGAGCGACGATGTTTAGAGAGATGCAGAGGCTGATGAGGGCCCTACTGTTGTGAGTAGATTGGCCGACTATCATTAATGATGAAGAAGATGATGATGATAATAATAATTAGAATGTGTTTTTCTTTCAACTTATGTATTTTAATTTTTGTATATCGGATCTATACCTAATGTATTTTATTTTTTGTTTAATGAAAAATTTATTTTTAGTCGACTTTGGCTTTTTAATTCTTATTCAATTTTTATTCTGTCTATTTCTTTTTCTAAACATTTTACATGTTAACATGTCGATGGTTGGAGGTAAGGAGCAATTTTTAATCCAGTAGCAATAGCAATTTTGGCTTTTGAGTTCTTTCAACAGATGGACTATGTGTTGGAACAGATTGGTCATCGGTTGGATTTCTGTCAACAGATTGTTCATCTGTTGTGACAGATTTATCATCTGTTGGAGGAAAACATTCCATTTTTATGGAACTGTGTAATGTTTTTCGAGCTAATGTCCATCTGTTGCCACAAAATGTGTAATCTGTTAAAAATACTTATGGTTTGTTGTATTGTTTAGTTCATGTTTTGCCTTTTTTTAATGATGCACAAGTTATTAAAAAGATATTTTATATATAATAAATGATAACATTACATTTACAACAATGATTTAAATATATAAAATTACACCACAAACAACAACCCAAGTTTTTGTTATTGCAACGATCATGGTGGATTACGATCGGGGCATGTAGTTCTTTTGTGGCCAGCGCGCTTACATACGGAGCACATGTTTCTTCTTGATGAAAATGATTCTCCAACTCCACACCTCTTCTTATATGGCTTTATTCACAGTTTGATAGTGCTTGGGTCAATTTATGGAGGAGGTATTAATCTCCCCATAAGCTCTGCAGGAACAACCCAAGATTCTTCGAGAGGCACCGGAGTAATATGCCCACTATATGCCATTTTATATTTTTCCACCGAATAATATTGAGAGGAGTTATTGTAAACTTCAGATCCATATTTATGGCCATATTGATCTCGAAGAGCTGCCATAGCATGTGGATAAGGTATTTGTCCAAGTCAAAAACTCTGCACGTACAAGATCTTGTTTGAAGATTGACTGTGGAAATATCACCATTACTGGTGATACTGAATTTGTAGTCTACTATTTTATGAGATAATAACCTATTCCTCAAACTGACAATTGTTGATATTATTTTTTGATTTCGAGAACAAATCGGGTTCTTTTTTTGGACACTTAAACTGTACATGCCTTTCGTTAAAAAATTAGCCATAAATCTTGCTTATTTTTTCAAACATAGCCTTGATGGAGAATTCTCTTTCATCGCCAAATAATGAATTCACCGATTCAGCTATATTTGATGTCATAATATTGTACCTATACAAATGAATCACCTAGTATGACATCATACTAAACTTGTAACTCAAATAAGACAATAAATCGATAAGAATGTACCTATCTGCCAGACAGAATGCCCAGGTCCATCTCGAAACCGACACGTACGAGAAATTCTGCTACCTTGGGATTCACATCCATTATTTGATTGAAATGGTCTAAAAATTCCTCTCTACTATATGCTTTAGCTGCTCTATAGAAAAGGGTTACGACCCTTTCGTTGTGATAGTTGGTCCAAATGTTCTCTCCAAGATGCCCGATACAACAACCAAAGTAAGCTCAAGTGAAGAGACGTGAACCCATCTTTGAAATACTTGGATGCCTATCCGATACAAAATACAACTCTTCGATATCTTCGACGCAGCTTCACAGTTGTTAAAAAAAAACCATAAGAGGCATCACATTCCTTGTTTGCTACACAAAAAGTGACAGGAAAGATGTGATTCTCTGCATCCTGCTATACTGTCGCTTGCAGAACCCCATTATACCTGCTCCTCAAGAAGATACCGTCGACAGCTATGCCTTTTCTCAAATATCAAAAACCTTGAATCCAAGCACCATAGAATACAAAAAAGTACTTGAACCTTCCATTTTTATCAAGATGTAATGCCATCTTACATCCGGGATTTGTGGACACAATCATGTAATGGTAGGCATCTAGGGCTGCATACCCATGGTAGAGTGTCCCCCTAACCAAGTCCTTGGCAATCCCCATGGCCATATGTATATTTTAATAACTGACCAAGACACCTAATTTTGTAATAAGTTGATTGGCCATAACCTTTGTTGAAGGGCCTTTGCCATCGGGGAAACTACTCCTGAAATATTCACCGAGGACCTTTGCCGTGGCGTGAGAATTTTGGCCCGAGTGCTCTCCGAACCATATGTGTGATGCTTTTCATGTTTATGAATGACGAATCTATTAGAACTTGCGTACTTCACCGCTCCCAACCACCATTTGCAGTTTGAATTAGCACATTTGAAGCAAAAAACACTGTTTGAGTTAATCACCTTTTTTATTTTGAAAGCTTTTTTCAAGCAAGAAATAAACAAAGTGGTAGATAGTTCATTATTTTCCTTGAATGAAATTTCAATAAAAAAGCCAGTCCTGTCGTCTTGAAGATTTCCAGACTGTGTCGATTGAGAAGAACTGCACATCGTACTGGTCGCATCAACGGGCATAGGTGTTTGGTCATCATCTGGAATATTCATGTCTAGATCATCCAACCTATCATCAAAGATGTCTTCTTATCGTTCCTCTTCTATGTTTTGGTTCTCATTCTCTCTCGTCTTTTCAACCACGTACCCCCTTAACACCGGATTGGATGAATCACTAAGATAAGCACGTAACCAAACCTGATCGGTTATCTTGAAAGGCAGTACCCTCTGATTTTCAAAGGAGCTGTGCATGTAACTGATGATGAGTTCTTCCGATTGATAATTCAGTCCACAATAACTAATGATTAAGTTCATAAAATCATCATACAAAACATCACTTTGGACTATCAGAGCTAACATCTCTAGCATTTCACCCTCGTTCCAACGCCATACATATCGATTTCTCTTCTTGATCCACTGACCATGACAATCCACCCCTATTGTTATTGATTCCTCCATTAGTAGTACCTAAATAAAGTTATTTGTTAAAAAAAGTTAATAGTGATTTTATAGTGCCATAAATGAATCCCAACAGATGTGTAATCAGTCACAACAGATTACTTACCTGTTAGGATTCATGTTATGCTTCTAAAGCTGATTTCAATAAATGAGTCATTTGTTGTAACAGGTGAATCATATGTTGCAATAGACTATATATCTATTGGATTGATATTACAGTACTGAGGCACCTTTGAAGTTGATTCCAATAGATGAGTGATATGTTGCAACAAATAATTAACCTGTTCCAATAGATGACTCAACTGTTACAAAAGACGACGATCTGTGGGAATCGAGGTTAGGTTCTATCGCAACAGGTTACTAATATGTTGCAACAGATATTTACCATCTATTGGAATCAAGTTCGGGTTCTATTGCAATAGGTTAATAATCTGTTGTAACAGATATTTACCCTGTTGCAACAAAAAATACTTCTGTTGGAATCAAGTGCAGTTCAATTGCAACAAGTTAATAATCAGTTGCAACAGATATTTATCACATTGCACCAGATAACTAATTTGTTCAAATAGATAAATCATTTGTTGCAACAGATGACCCATCTGTTCGATTCATGTTACGACCTATAGAACCTTAAACATGAATCCAACATATCAGTCTTTTGTTGAAACAGATGTCTCATCTGTCGCAACTGATGATTTATTTATTTAAATAAATGGATCTTATGTTGGATTCATGATCGGATTCTATCCATTATTTGAAAAATAGCATAATAGAAGTTACCCAGATAAAAAATTCAACTAAAAATCATAATTTGACTTATCAAAGTCTCCTATGAAGTAATGCCAAAGTGGAAAGTGATGTACGAAATAAAATTTGACCTAAGAAATTGGTCTAATAGCAATAGCAGCGGTAACAACAACAACAACAACAACAACAATAGTCAACAAGAAGAAGATGAAGATGATAATGAAGTAGAAGAAGATGATGAATAAAGCAACAACAACAATGAACAACAAAAAAATTGCTAAGAGAGAGAAAACAACAATGGATGAGAAGAGTGAAAAATACGCCTTTTTTTCTCCGTTTCCCATTATATTAGGTAAACATTTGGATCAAAGTATAAATTTAAAAACTTCTGGGTTATTCTCAAACTTACCAAACTTTCTTAATCCATAAAAAAGTAATTGTCACCTCCACTCAATAATTAAGATTTGTGTCGCCTATATCTTATTTTAAAACTCTTTTGTCACCTACAGTCCAAAGCCCCTACTAACATATGTTCCATAAAAGATAAAAAAAGTAAAATTAACTTTGGCCGCACATATAATTGCGTAAAGAAACTAGTGCTATATTATAGTAAAATAATAATAATGAAAATACTCATAAATTTGAATACGTGTTTAACTATTAAATACAATAAACGATTCCTCCATAATTTCAAAACTTCACATGATACATATCATTACAAAGATTTATAATACATATAATTTATGAAAACATAATTATTTACTAATCACCTTGTTAAAATTATTTTAAGCAATTTATATAAAATGTAAAGTTTTTTCATATATCATAAATTTGATGTCTGATCAAAATGATATGCAAATACTAACATATGTTCCATAAAAGATAAAAAAAGTAAAATTAATTTTGGCCAAACATATAATTGCATAAAGAAACTATTGCTATATTATAGTAAAATAATAATAATAATAATAATAATAATAATAAAAATACTCATAAATTTGACTAAGTGTTTATCTATTAAATACAATAAACGATTCCTTCATAATTTCAAAACTTCACATGATACATATCATTACAAAGATTTATAATATGTATAATTTATGACAACATAATTATTTACTAATCACTTGTTAAAATTGTTTTAAAAAATTTATATAAAATGTATATTAAATACCTCGTGTTAAATTACTATAATGTATATCATGTTAACTTTTTTTAATTCTTTTGATTCTCTATATTTGAGGTAGTAAATTTCTCATTAAGTAGATAAATCACTTTAAAAAATAATTTCTTATTTATTATATTAAATTGATCTCCTATTTTTGACTTATATAAGACAAGATATAGAAACAATTCTTTAACATTGTGATTCATTAAAACCTTATTCCAATTGGCCCATTTTTGTTTGTCAAACCCCCATAAAGCAAATTTGATTATATTTAAAATCAATTTATGTATGGATTAATACTATTTATTGCTTAGTATGATTTTATGAAAAAAGTTAATTACTATAATTTTAATCTATTCTCTTGTATTATTTTAAATAAACTAGAAAAAAATATTAACATCAGTTATTTAATCTAAGAAAAATGTGTTTGACTTGATGGTAAAATAAGCATTAGGGTATATGATATTTTAATATTAACTATGAAACTTAAATAAGTTGTAAGCTAATATTTGATTTTGTAAAAATAAAAAGTTATATTTTATTATATAGTGTGATTTTTTATTATATATTATAGAAGAGTCAGTAACAAGGACGACCAAGGGAAATTTCGTACAATAATATAAGTTTCATCTTGAAATAAATGTAAATGCATCAAGAACAGTTAAATGACAAAAAAAACCCAACTAGCTTTTATATAAGAGAAAATACATCAAATCACCCTTGAACTTGTGGCCAAAACTTACTTTAAACCCTAAACTAATCGGACAATTATATACCCCCTTAATAACTTTAAAGTGAAATTTTTACCCCCCTAAAAAAATAATACCACTCTCACTGTGGAGAGTGAAGTACACAGGCCCCAATTTGATCCACGTCAATGCCATGTCATTGCCACGTAAGAAATTATAATTATATATAATATTTTATTTAAATTTATATATATATATATATATATATATATATATAAATAATACATATATATTTTTTTACCTTTTTAAATAAATATATAAAAATAATATATGTATATAAAAATAGTACATGTATGGGATTACTTTTTCTTTTTAAAATTTTTTATAATTTCTTACGCGGCAATGACATGGCTCAAATTTGGGCATATGTACTTCACTCTCCACAGTGAGAGTGGTATAATTTTTAGGGGGCAAAGAATTCACTTTAAAGTTATTAAGGGGGGTATATAATTGCCTGATTAGTTTATTGTTCAAAGTAAATTTTGGCCACAAGTTCAGGGGTGATTTGATGTATTTACTCTTTATATAATTATTGATGTTCCATCTACCACTCACATCACATCATCAAAATCCCTACATAATACTGAAAATATGGGCCCTCCCTCGTGTTACTCCAGTTATTAAAATATTCATACTTAGCATTCAATTCATTTTGCTTTCTTTTTATTTTATTTTGCTACTTTCAATTAAAGTAGATTAAAGGAACGTTTAATACGTAGACTAAATTATTTTGAAATTATAATTTTAGTTTCTAGACTATTTTATATCATTTGTGAGGTGGTATAAAATAATTCAATGTTTGATTGATAATATAAATTATCACATATCCATAATATATCTCACCTACCTCCTACCAAAAGAGCCTTAAGAGTATTCACTGAAAAAAAAAACATTTTCCCAGATTCGATTTAGCGTTATATGTAGATCAAGTATGAAATGTAAAATGAAATTTTATGATCTTAAACTAAAAATTGTGTGAGATATTAAATGTCCTTTAAATTTTAAGATTAATACATAGTAGATATTAAATGTCCTTTAAATTTTAAGATTAATATATAATTACACTCATTAAATTTATCAGGGTATTTCACTTAGATTCTCAAACTATAAGTCTTTTTTTCAACTGAACAATTAATAATTTTTTTGTGTGTGTTCTCACCATCCATTAGGTAGTGAACGTAACCGCATAAAACATGTCATCTTTTTTGATTAAACGCATTCGCCTTAATGAGTCTGAAAATTCATAAAATTTTAATTTGAGGCTGATAAGGTTGAGCCTATATTTTGAATTTTATGGTGTTAAACATTTCATGCAGAATTTTAAAAAAAAGATATTCAAAAATAAAAAATACTATTTTTTAAAAAAGCAAAATAATATACTTGAACAAAATGAGTAAAATAATTTTAAATAGAAATGATGCTTAATTTAAAATTCATTTCATTTAAATATTAAAATCTAATTTATATATGCAAACTAAAATAAATTTGATTTATTTTCAAACTTAACCTAATTAAAATTTGATAGAGAAAAAGTAAAATTTGGATCCAATTTACATTACTGACAATGTAATCATTTAACATTTATAATTAGCCACATTAAAATTTTATCACTTTGAGTAGATTGCTTGAGTTTCTCAAATTACCAAATAATTCATTATACTGTTATACATTCTTTTGTTCCAGACAAGAAAAATGACAAGATTTCTTTTTATAATAAGTTTTATTGATATATACTATAATGACAAATTTGAGTTTCCATAAGCTTTAAGTTTATACTTTAAATCTATCATAAAAGTTTTTTGGTCTAAAGCTTTTTATTGTGATCTTGAATTAAGAGTAGTGTTTATTGATGCCAAAAGAATTATCAAGAAAATAATTTTAGTTGAATTTCATGTTTGAATCAGTAAAGAAAATTTCGCGAATATTCATGAAAAATTTCATTATTTCAAGCTATTAAATTTTCTCTTCATGAATACTTGGTCAGAGTAAAATAGAGACTGTAAAGGAGAAGTAAAAGCAAAAAAAGAGATGAGATAGTCGATAAGACTAAATTTGATATTAGCTTTATATCATTTTTGGTTAATAATATAAATTTATCATAAATTCATAAGATATCCCACCTTAAACCTCCTACCAAATGACCCCTAAAAGTACCCACTAGGAAATAAATATTTTCTCAATTTCGATTTAACATTTTAACTAGATAAAGCATGGAATGTAAAATGAGATTTTATGATCTTAAATTAAAAATTGTGTAAGAAATTAAATATTCCTTAAATTTTAAGATTAATACATAATTAACCCCTTCTAATAAGTATTTCAGTTACACACTTTCAGTTTAATTTAATATTTTTTTTTTGTGTGTGTTCTCATCATCCATTACGTAGTTAAGCTAACCTCATAAAACATGTCATCTTCTTTAATTATATGCATTTGCCTCAATAAGTCTTAAAATTCATAACATTTCATTTTGAGGTTGATATTATATTTTTTTATAAAATATAATTTTTTTTATAAAACATACTATAGAAAAAAAATATTTTGTAATTGCTAAAACAGAGAAATAAAGAATAATTATACTTTTAATATAAGAAATATGTTTTAAAAAATCTAATAAGGAACAAAACAATATTTGTAAAAAATTATTCTATATAATCCAATTATAGTGATCTAAATGAAAATGATTATTATATAATAAATGAGAACAAATATAATAATATGTAGGAAAAGTAATAACACACGTAATTCTATTGCATGAATTTTTTTGTGAGGACTATCAGTCTTGTCCTATTGTCCCTTATGTAGAAGTATAATATGAAAATTTTAATCTAAAAATTGTGTAAGGTATTAATATCCTTTAAATTCTAAAATTAATACATAATTAAACTCTTCTAATAAGTGTTTCAGTTACACACTTTCAGTTCAATTTAGTAATTTTAATTGTGTATGTTCTCATCATCCATTAGGTAGTTAGCATAAAACATGTCATCTTCTTTAATTATACACATTTGTCTCAATAAGTCTTAAAATCCATAACATTTCAATTTAAGGTTGATATGTATAATTAAGGAGATAAAATATTTTATATGATTAACTTAACTATCTAATAGATGAATGAAAATAAGTGTAAATAATTTTTTTTTCAAAATTCAAATATATTTTATGATGTTAAACATGTCTTGGAAAAATTAGAAAAAAAGATATGCAAAAATAAAATAGTCATTCTTTTAAAAAAATATACTTGAATAGAAAGAGGAGAATAATTTTAAATAGCAATTATATTTAATTTGAAATTCGTTTCATTTAAATATTAATATTTAATTTATACTTCAAATTTATCATACAATTTTTTTTATCTAATGCTTTTATTTTTTATTTTGAATTAAGAGAATTGTTTATTGATGTGAGAAAAATTATCAAGTAAATAATTTTAATTTAATTTCATGTTTACACCTCAAAATACTCATAGTAAATAAAATGTTATTGGAAAATCCTTTATATTGGGTCCGTGCGAAGCACGAGCATACTTATCTAATATATATCTATAATCTATATCTATAATATATTAAAAGTATGAAGACCCTTAGAAAAGTGATTTGAACTTTTTACCCTTTATTAAAAGTCTCCGCAATAGATAAAATTATCTTTTCACTTATTTCCTAAAATTATTATATCATTATATTTATAATAAATAAAAGAATCTTAAAATATATGATAAGAAAAAAATATATGAAAATTTATTATTGATGGATTTTTTTCCTCCTTGTGTACTTGAGAAAGGATTCCTAAATACAAAATAAGAGGAAAAAAAAGATGATTTTTATCAAATTAAAATAATAAATTTAATAGCATCCTTTTTTTTTTTATAAATTAAAAGAAGGAAAATAACTAAAGCACGAGAATTTTTTTGCTTCAAGATTTGGTAGTATTAGACCTCTATTTTTTTTACATAATAAAAAGAAATATAATTTTAATAGTATATTATTGTTCGAACCTGCAAGAATTATGCTATATTTGGGAATCTTTATTATTTTTATATTATATTATTATTAGAAAATTTTATGAGTGCACCCTGGATGAAAAGCTTTCATATTTAGTTAATCCTTTTTGGACAATAGTTTGGATTTCTATAAATCGAGGACTCTTTCTTTCTATAATAATATAAAAGCATTTACAAGCTAAATTTTGGTGGAGCAAATATTTTTATAACTATTTTTTTGATGAGCTTTAAAGATGTTGTCTAATAATCTCAAAAGGTCAGACTTAATTGTATTGTTCTAATATTTCAATTATCAATTGTTTGTTGTAGCTAGTTTCTATTCTATTCAAGTTTATATTGAAGATGGATGTTTCGTCACATCTTTGAAGATTTTTTGGTGTTACGATTAGGTTTAATGGTATTGTTCTGAGATCTCGATTGTTGTGTAATACAGGTGGTAGATGAACGTTCAGTTGGACTTTGAGGAACTTTTTTATTAAGGTTACGGTTTAATCGCCTCATTCTAATATGTCAAGTATCATATTATTTTATTGTAGTTTGTAGGTGGTATATGAATGTACGGTCGAGCTTTGAGAAATTTTTGTGTAAATGTTAGTTTAATCATATTACTGTATATTAATTCACTAAGTCATGGAAAACACTAAGTCATGATTTAATTCAACAAATGATAACACTAAAACACTAGGAATCGAATAACAACAATAACTTCATTAAAACATGGTATTAAATCAAAGTTCATGGAGATTAATGGATGAAATCATGATTAAAATTAAATAACTTACAAAGATCATAACTTTATAATTAAAAAGGTTACTTGAGCTCCATGGATGAAAAGAATCCATGGATGAACATCTAACATACCTGGGATAATGAATTTGGGAGGATTGATGGAGAGTTCTTGAGAAATTGCCTTGAATTTGAGAGCTAGGATTTCTTGTTCTTGAAAGAGCGATTTTTGATTGTGAGAGGAATTAAAATAATGATGACTACTTAGGGTGTTTAGGGGTTAAGTTTTGTATTTTAGGTTAATTAGGGCTGTGAAAAAAGACCTAACTACCCTTAAATTAATTTAAAAATGGAAGCTGAAAACTGACCATCCTGATTTTTGGCCTTGGAGCGATGCGCTACTATCGCGACAAGCCACTGGAAAATGGACAATTGGGACTTGGACAAACGTTACGATGTGGTTCCATCACTGTAAAGCTTTGGGTGCCATTTTGGCCACCTCTACGACACGCCAACATCGCGTAAACCCACTGAAAATTGACAAACAGGAATTTGGCCTTCTCTGCGATGCGCCATGATAGTGGAGTCACACTGGAAGTTGGAAATTGTCATTTGATCTTCCTATGTGGCGCGCTGAGGGTTAAAATGACGGTGTTTAATGACTAAAACTTAAAATCCCCATAACTTCTTACCCGGTTATCGGATTTAGGCGAATTTTATATCGTCGGAAAGCTAATTGAATTTTCTACACAATGGCAGGCTCTAAACTGAAAAATAATGAGAGTTTCAGAAATTTTATATATGAATACTCATGCACTGGGACTTAGATTATGCTAGGGAAATATGGGGTGTTACAATTTCTCCCCCTTGGGATCATTCGTCCCCGCATGAAACTAGTTAAGATAAGGAAAACTGTTGTACTGATCTTACACACTGAAAATGCATATTTGATGCATGAAATGCATAACTGAACTGATTCATAAATGCACGACTGACATGAACATGATGTACAATTGAAACTGAGCATGATAGAGAAAAGTCTTAAGAAGATTTGGTACCTTATACTGAATTTTGATTCATGGAGAAGAGATGAGGGTATTTGGTCCGCATATCTTCTTCTGCTTCCCAAGTGGCTCCCTCAAGATACTGATTCTGCCAAAGAACTTTGACTAGTGAAACTTCTTTGTTCCTTAGTCTATGAACTTGATGATCAAGAATTTCGACTGGAACTTTCTAAAAGGAAAGGCTGTTCTGAATATCTACATTTTCTAAGGGAATAACTACAGCTGAATCACCAATACACTTTTTTTAACAATGAGACATGGAACACTAGGTGTACCAAGGCTAAATCGTAAGGCAACTCGAGCTCGTAAGCTATCTTTATGAAATGACTAAGAATTTTGAAGGGATCAATATATACGAGATTGAGTTTCCCTTTCTTGCCGAATCTCCTCAGTCCCTTCATTGGGGATATTTTCAAGAGCACAAGATCACTGACCTCTAACTCAAGATCCTTTATTGTCACATCTGCATACAATTTCTATCGGCTCTGGGCAGCCTTAAGTTTTTCTCTGATCAACTGAACCTTTTCTAATGTATCAAACACCAAGTATAGCCCTAGTACTGCAACCTCACCTACTTTAAACCAACCAATTGGAAATCTACATCTCCTACCATAGAGAGCCTCAAATGGAGCCATACGGATACTGGAATGATAAATATTATTGTATGTGAATTTAATCAAAGGCAAATGTTCATCCCAACTACCTTTAAAATCAATAACGCATGCTGTTAGCATATCCTCAAGAGTCTGAATGGTCCTTTCTGCTTGACCATCCGTCTGAGGGTGAAAGGCTGTACTGAGCTAGACTTGGGTACCAAAACCCTTTTGGAATGCTTTCCAAAAGTAAGAGGTAAATTGGGTACCACTATCTGAGATGATAGATAAGGAAACACAGTGAAACTTAACAAAATCTCTGAGATAGAGCTTGGCATAGTCCTCACTTGAGTAAGAGGTATGGACTGGCAAAAAATAAGCTGATTGGTCATCTTGTCTATGATAACCCAAATAGAGTCATGCTGACGATGGGTACGAGGCAAACCTTTTACAAAGTCCATGTTCACTTCTTCCCATTTCCACATGGGAATACTGAACTCCTGCATGGACCCACTAGGTTTTTGGTGCTCAATCTTAACTTGCTGGAATGTAGAGCACTTAGCTACAAACTCTGCAATATCTCCCTTCATCCCACTCCACCAATAGATCTCCCGTAAATTGTGGTACATCTTAGTGGCCCCTGGATGAATAGAGTACTGTGCACCATGCACTTCTGCAAGAATTCATTACCTCAACTTATCTACCCTAGGCACACACAATCTACTCTAACAACGCAAAATGCCATCTCCCCCTTCGGATAAAATCTCCACTTTATGATCTCTGACTGAATCTTTCAACTTAACTAGACTGGGATCTGTATCCTTCTTTTCCTTCACCTCAGAGACTAAAGATGACTCTGAGCTACTTTACACCCATACACTACCTTCTGCTGAATCGAGTAAACGGACACCTAGTTGAGCAAGCTGAGATTTCTTGAGCTAACTTCTTCTTACCATTCTCAACATGAGCTACACTACCCATAGACACTCTAATGAGAGCATTAGCTAGTACATTGGCCTTTCCTAGATGATACAGAATGCTCATGTCATAATCCTTCAATAATTCTAACCATATTCTCTGATGCAAATTCAAATCTTTTTGAGAGAACACATACTAAAAGCTTTTGTGATCTGTGAACACATCTATATGTACCCTATACAAGTAATGCCTCCAAATCTTTAAGTCAAACACTACAACTGCTAGCTCGAGATTATGAGTCAGATAATTTTTCTCATGAGGCTTAAGCTGTCTGGAGGCGTAGGCTATGACCTTACCTCTATGCATAAGGACACAACCCAAATCTACTCTGGATGCATTACAGTACACAACAAAACCATCTAAATTGTCTGGTAGAGTCAAGACTGAGGCTGAGGTGAGTCGAGGCTTCAACTACTGAAAACTCTTCTTGCATAAATCTAGCCACCGAAACTTAGCTTTCTTTCGAGTCAATTTGGACATAGGGGATGCAATAGAAGAAAACCCCTCAACAAACCAATGATAATATCTAGCTAAACCCAAGAAAATCCTGATATCTGATGGAGAGATAGGTCTAGTCCAGTTTCTCACTGCTTCAGTCTTTTGAGGATCAACTCTAATGCCATCACTGAATATAATATGACCAAAGAATGCTACTGATCTTAGCCAGAATTCACACTTACTAAATTTAGCAAAAAACTGATAGGCTATAAGAGTCTGAAGCACTATGCTTAGATAGTCTGCATGATCACTTTCGCTACGAAAATAAACAAGAATGTCATCAATGAAGACTATGATGAACATGTCCAAGTACTGCTTGAACACTCGGTTCATCAAGTCCATGAAGGCTGCTGGGGTATTTGTAAGACCAAAGGACCTGACTAGAAATTTAAAGTGACCATACCTAGTTCGGAAAGCATTTTTTGGAATGTCAAGTGCTCTAACTCTAAGATAATGATAGCCTGATCTGAGGTCTATCCTGGAAAAGTAATTGGCACCCTGAAGTTGGTTGAACAAGTTTTTAATTCTAGGAAGTGGATATTTATTTTTGATTGTGACCTTGTTCAACTGACGGTAGTGTATGCACATTATGAGAGAACCATCTTCCTTATGCATGAATAGAATAAGTGCGCCCTACAGAGAGATACTGGGTATTATGAATCCCTTCTCTAGGAGATCCTTTAACTGTTCTTTTAGTTCTTTGAGTTTAGCTAGAGCCATTTTGTATGGCAAAATAGATATAGGCTGAGTCTCTAGGAGAAGGTCTATTCCAAAGTCGATTTCCCTTTTGGGAGAAACTCCAGAAAGATCTTCAAGAAACACATCTGAGAATTCTTTTACTACTGGGACTGACTTAAGTGTAGGAGTTTATGATTTAGAGTCTTTGACTCACACGAGATGGTAAATATACCTCTTCAATATCATCTTTTTGTCTTTAAGGTACGAAATCAACTGACCCCTAAGAGTTGTAGTACTACCCCTCTATTTAAGGACTGGTTCATTTGGAAACTGAAAATGAACTATTCTGTTTCTACAATCAACTGAGGCATAGCATGAGTGAAGCCAATCCATGCCAAGAATGACATCAAAATCCATCATCTTTAATTCCACGAGATCAACTGAAGTAACTTTTTGAGCTATTGTGATCAGATAGTTCCTGTATACCTGCCTAGCTATAATAGAAATACCTACTAGGGTAGACACTAAAAAGGGCTCTGATAGCTATATATGGAATTACAAAATAAAGAGAAGCTCCAGGGTCTAGTAAAGCATAACATGTAAGTGAAAGTCCTGGAGCGTACAAAATTCTACATCAGGAGAATTTTCCTGATCTTGGCTGGACTGAAGAGCATATAATCTGTTCGGATGCTAACCATTGGTAGTACTAGAAGCGGCACCCTGCTGAGTCGGGTGATCAGATTGAACTGACGACTGATGGGACTGGCCTTGTTGGCATGCATCCCTACCTTTCTGAGAAACTACCCAACACTCCTAAATCCGATGGCTTAGCTTGCCACACTCGAAGCACACATCACTACCCGCTCTACGCTTACCCTGATGGTGTCTGCCACACTTCTGACATAAAGGATTGGTATAAGCACTGCTAATACTGACCTGGAACTTAGAGAACGGTGCCCTATCCCTATTGTCATTTCTAAATTTAGGTACTGGGGCACTGACTGAAGAAAGTACTAGGGTTGAAGATCTCTGATGAAACTGAGGACGGTTACCACTTTTAACTTTGGTTGATTGAAATTAAAACTACCCATCCTAGCTCTCTTGTTTCCTCACTCCCTCTCTTTAACCTTCTTCTCCTCTATTTATTAAGCATGAACCATTAGCCTATACAAGTCCATCTCACTAATTAGAATTGCGTTCCTACACTTCTTGACCACACATCAGACGCGCCAGACACAAACTTACTCATCTTGGACCCATTATCAACTACCACATGAGGAACATATCTAGCTAACTGAGTGAACTTGAGAGATTAATCCCTCACACTCATGTTGCCTTGCCTCAAATTAATGAACTCCAACACTTTGGCCTCTCTCAACTCCAATAGAAAGAATCTATCTAAGAAAGCCATGGCAAACTCTTCCATTAAAGGCCCTGCATCAATACCTCTATCAACTTTCCACTTCTTAAATCAAGTATGGGCTACATCCTGTAATTGATATGCAACCAACTCGGTACTCTTACTAGACGTCACCCCCATAGCATCCGTTACCTTCTAAACCATATTTAAGAATTCTTGTGGATCCTCTTCAGATTTAGATCCCATGAAAGAAAGAGGATTTATCCGGGTGAAATCCTAAATTCTAGTTGCAGTAGTATTGGCCACTGGGTTGGCCAGAACAATGGCTGGCCGTTTATCTTGTGCTACTACAGAGTTTACTAAAGTAGTGAACACAACCCTGAATTTTGCATGGGAAACATGCTCGTCCAGCGGATCTGCCTGGACGGGCTGAGGGGCTGGCTGAGTTCCTGTTCTTCTTGGAAGGTATGTTCTATAAATAAAAAAAAGAAATGAATTATACTGAGAGTTTAACTCGAGATCATGCTCAATTGCACGACATGAATACTTGAAAGAAGGGAAACTTCTCCTAAACGCCTTGTAGCCTCTCGTCCATATGTGTGGCGTGCTACACACCCATGCATAAGATTCTACTCGATGCGACTTTCAGACTTCCTAAGATACTTTAAAACCTTAGACTCTGATACCAAGTTTGTAACAATCCGAGACTACCCCTGGTCGTCACATGGTTCTTACAGTCCTGAGGGACCATAAGCTAACCCATGAGCTGGTACTTGCTATGAACACTGAATAGTATAATCATGAATTACAGAAGAATAACTGAAGTGCCATAAGGTTTTAATATATGAATTTAGACTGAAATATAAATCTTGAAAAACAACTGTCTGAATTTGATAAAGTACTAATAAACTGAACAACTAACTGACTGTAATGTCTGAAAAGCCTCTAAGACTGACTGACTGAGAGTTGATGGGACAGGACCCAGCTAACTCTACTGACTATCGAAATAAAGACATGAAATAATATAACCTGTCCTCGGGTGATGAGGAATCACCACTGCTACTGTATTACAGAGAATATGAGGGACTAAGTACGATCTGGGAACTGAGCATCAACACCTATGATATGAGACATCATAGCACAAAAAAAAGTATGTGATCAGTACTTTGAATATATTGGTATGCTATATGAGGTAGGCTAACATGCAAGGTTTCATGAACAGGAGTAATAGTCTATCCGAATATACATGTAAAGCATGGAATACTGAATAGAGAACATGAAATCTATAGATACTAAACAAGCATGGAAGTCTGTAAAATACTAAAAATACGTGAAAATCTGTAGATACTGAGGATGCATGACCAAACATATGACATGAACTAGATGAAATATGCAAACAAAAATACTAAAAATGACTGAAATTTGTATGCTTTGGTCAAACAACACTAAGATTGAATAACTGAGCTAGGACTGTAACTAAGACTATATATTAGACTGTGGGAGGTATCATCTAACCGACATTCCCTAATTTGAGCTAATCAGGGTCCAACCTATAATCCCAATTGGAAAGGTGTTAATACCATGCCACGGGTACTAACGTTGGCTGTATGGATCCACTAAACTGATATCATGTCCAAAGGACTAAGGGTGTCAAGCCTGAACTGATGAGTGACCCCTGCGAGATAGTCAAGCCTAATCTGATAGGTGACTACTCATATCCTATGCTAGATACGTAGTTCTAGAGTATAGGGACTGATACTAATGACTCTGCCTATCTGACGGGGAAGCTACCATCCCTACACTCGCTCAGTTCTTAATCCTACTCCCAACTGAATGAGACTAAAACACTAGACTATTTTGAATTTAACTGTCTGTTCTGATAATGCTCATGATATAATCTGAAGTTATTCTGAAGATACTGAGACAATATTAAATAAACAACTATGATTTTGCGTATTCAATACCCCCAGGACTTAAAACAATAGTAGTAGCATGACATTAAAACATTGAAGGACACATCATGATGACTCTTATTAAAACAATTGCTCTTATAGGCATTTTATCAAACACTTATAGTTCATGGTTTAAAATAATCATAGAATTACTAAAGAACCGGCATAATTGACATGGAATTATCATGGAAAACACTAAGTCATGATTTAATTCAACAAATGATAACACTAAAATAGGAGGAATAGAATAACAATAATAACTTCATTAATACATGGTATTAAATCAAAGTTCATGGAGATTAATGGATGAAATCATGATTTAAAATTAAATAACTTAAAAAGATCATAACTTTATAATTAAAAAGGTTACTTGAGATCCATGGATGAAAGGAATCCTTGGATGAACATCAAACATACCTAGGATAATGAATTTGAGAGGATTAATGGAGAGTTCTTGAGAAATTGCCTTGAATTTGAGAGCTAGGATTTCTTGTTCTTGAAAGAAAAATTTTTAATTGTGAGAGGAATTAAAATAATGATGACTACTTAGGGTGTTTTAAGGTTTAAATTTTGTGTTTTAGGTTGATTAGGACTATGAAAAAAGACCCAAATACCCTTAAACAAATTTAAAAAACGGAAGCTGAAAACTGACCATCCCGATTTTTGGCCTTGGCGCGATGCGCCACTATCACGCCAAGCCACTAGAAAATGGATAATTGGGACCTAAACAAATGTCGCAATGCGGTGCCATCACTGTAAAGCTTTGGGTGCTATTTTGGCCACCTCCGCGATGCGCCAACATCGCGAAAACCCACTGGAAATTGACAAGCAGGAATTTGACCTGCTCCATGACGCCATAATTACGGAGTCACACTGAAAATTGACAATTGTCATTTGATATGCCTACGTGATGCACTGAGGGTTAAAATGATGGTGTTTAACGATTGAAACTTAAAATTGTCATAACTTCTTTCCCGGTTATCGGATTTGGGAAAATTTTATATCATTGGAAAGCTAATTAAATTTTCTACATAATGGCAGACTCTAAACTAAAAAGTAATAAGCGCTTAAGAAATTTTATATATGAATACTCATGTACTGGGACTTAGATTATGCTAGGGAAATAAGGGTGTTACACTAATGAACTAGTTAATGAACCTTGCTTAGTTGAATTATGGTACCTAACAATAGTTGATGCATTGTTAATGGTATTGTCACGTTTAGCATAGGTGAAGATTAGTTGTTATTAATGACTAAGTTTACGATGCCGCTTAGTTGTTAAATGAGGATTTTTGTACTAATGAGGTTAGATAATAAAAGAGGTTAGTGATAAGAGATCACTAGTTAATAATGATTAACAGATGTAGGTTGATACGTGTATAAATGATGTATAGTGATCTTTTGCTAGATGATGATGACTAGTGAGATTATGATAGTTAGAAATATTTATTGGTTAATTGGAAATTAAGGTTTAGTTGTGAATCTTATCAAACTGTTAGATATTGGCTATGATAATGAATAATGTTTATGTGAAGAATTGGTTAGGCTAATAATTAGAGATCAGATGATGATTAGTGAATTAGCGGTGCAATAATGAGTACTGGTTAGTTAACAATGGGTAGATAAAATATATTGATGAGATAGTTATCTTTATGGTGTTACATTTATGGTTATGAGTAATTACTTTATGTTATTCTTTTATGTTAATTGATGATGATATATTGATACCCAGAAAGGCCATAGGATACTATGATAATATATTGATAATCGGCAAGGCTAGAGGATACTATGATGATATATGATACCCGCTAAGGCCGTAGGATACTATGATGATATATTGATACCCGAAAAGGACAGAGGATACTATGATGATATATTAATACCCAGCAAGGTTGGAGGATACTATTGTGTTGTATTGATACCCAACAAGGCCTAAGGATACTATGATGATATATTGATAACCGGTAAGGCCGGAGGATACTGTTGTGGTATATTGATATACAGAAAGACCGGAGGATACTATGATGAGATATTGTACCCGACAAGGCTAGAGGTTGATTATAGTTATGATGCTCATGACGATGATAGTTATGATGAGTTGTGATATTGATTGTGTACCTTGCATTTATTCCTGCATGCACATCACCAGTCACCAGTATACGCCTATGTCTATCAGCCAATAAGGGACGACTGTATAGATATGGCTGAAGAATATACCTTGTGTAACACTCCAAAATATGATCTCGGAATGTCACACGATGCTTAAGGCCACGAGTAGCCCCAAGCTAACCCTTTGAGCCTGCTACTATATTTAAACCTTACTTTAAGATAATCTAGTAAAGAAATAATATTGTATGATACCAAAAACTGAGCTGAATAAACTATAAACACTGTCTGAATAACAAATAATGAAAGTCTGTAAATCAACTAATAGTTTGAAAAGCCGTTACTACTAATGAACTAGAAAGCCATTGGGATAGACCCCCAACTGACTCATACTAACTGAAAACGATAATTCAAATACTATATGAAAGCTAAAAATCTGAAGAAGTAGACCCTCGAATCATGAGGCTTCACCAACTGTGGGAGCGTAGATAGAGATGCTCAAACTACTCAAGCTACTGATACTGAGCACCTGAACCTACATCATAAGAAAATGTAGCACATAGACATATATGTGGATCAGTACTTTGAGGATGTACTGAGTATATAGGGGTGCAATGCATAAGTAAAACATCATCATTCTTTATATGCAAAAGATGATTCATGTTAAACGTGAATGGCTCACATAAGCTAGAATGTCTAAAATACTAAAATATAAATCATGCATAGCAATTCAAACTTTATAAAATCTAGTGAGCCATACGTTTAGTTCTAAAAGCTGTACTTAAACATTCTCTTTAAGTCATACCATCTAAGTGTAGAGGGAGCTCACATAAAAATCTGAAATCTGAAACTAATAGCTTTCTGTAGAACTTAATCTGAGTAAAAACTTGTGGGCCTCTACGCTTAGTTTTCTAAAACCTTTTATGTAATTCTTTTCTTTTAGGACAAATAAACATTAAGAGCTTTAGAAATTTTGGAACTTTTGGACTTAGGGACTTTGAGACTTTCTTCTAACCGACATAAACCATGTGAGCTGACATGGATTCCAACGTCTTGCCCACATTAGGGAGAGCAGTTCTACCCTTGTCATCGAAATAGAGCCTTACCTTAAGTGATCACTATCTTCGCCCACTATGAAAAAATCATAAACCTATGGTGGCACGTAATTCTGGGGCATGAGACCTTGGAATCATACCCAACTTGGTGCTAAATACTAATCCCATACTTATTGCTCAGAACTTTTATGAAATCCACTTTAAAACAACACAAGGGTTTATAATAAAAATCAATTATGATTCTCTTTGTTTTAAATCATAAACCATATAAATAATGAGGATTCCTAAATTAGCTTGGATCAGAAGATCAACTTTCTTTATCAAAATCTAAAAATAGCTAATCATGGGATGCTTAAAACATAGTCATTCTTGAAATGTCAACATACAAACTAGGGCATAATGACCCATGCTTCAATTTCATGTAAAACACCATAAGTTTCATGCTTGATGATGCAAATATTCATAATTCAACTTAAAATCTAGAAAATATGATAATACACATTAATTCTTCAAAAGTAGACATGTAATTCAATATCCAAATCACTTAAAATCTCAATATCATGCAATTAGCAACATTGGGTATAAACCCTAACTTTAATTTCATAAAAATCATACAAAATTCAGTAAATTTGTAATTTAAAGTAAGTTTTTGGGTACAAGGTTGAAATATTTATCCTTGTTCAAAACCCCACATACCTTGGATGATGAACTGGATGAACAACCTTTCTTTTGAGGCTCTATTTGTGCTCTTGAATGATGGTTCTTGAAATTCTTGTGTTGGGAATCTTGAATCTTGAATTAATTTTGAAAAATAATGGTGGAATCTTGGGATTCTTGAGGTTAATTGTTGAAGCTTAGGGTTTTGGTTGAGAGAAATCTTGAGAAAAATCTCATAAGATGCTTGTAATAGCCTTAAATCTTGTGTTTTGATGGAATTGGGGGCTGGAAAAAGTCCAAAATGTCCCTTTTAACTTCGAAACTGAAAAAAATGAACTGGGGTCCCAATTTAATGGGCCACCGCGATGCAACACTATCACAGTGGCTCACTGGAAACTGACAAATGGGAAATTTGCGTCCTCCGCAATGCGGAGCTATCGCGTTATCCCAATAGATTTTGATACTTGGGACTTGAAACTTCAACGCGACATGCCACCATTGCGGTGTCCTATAGAAATGCCAATCGTGTTGGGCTACTGGAATTCAACAATTAGGAAAATAGGCCTCTCCGTGATGTGCCAATATCGCTAAGGTCCACTGGAAATTGACAAATAGGAATTTGGAACTCGTCACGACATACCAACATCACGATGGTCCACTAGAAAGTGACAAATTATGAAATTGTCCTTCACCGCGATGCGGTGACTGCCCAGTTGGCACACTGTCAACTTAAAAATGCTCTAACTTATTCACCAAGCGTCGGATTTAGGCAAATTTGATATCGATGGAAAGTTTATTTAATTTCCCACACAATGAAAAGTTGAAATCTAGAAAATTCTATGTGAAATAAATATTAATTATTTTGGAAGACATCCCTTGACATTCTAGGAACAAATTTAAGCTAGAAAAAGTTTGGGGTATTACAATATCTACCCCTTGAGAACATATATCCTTGAATGTGGTTAGCGAAATTTAGATGATGAAAACTAAGGCCATAACTAGAATATACAACTGAAAGCATGAATAAACTAATTGCAATTGCAAGAACTATCAAATAAATGGCTATATAAAGCTGAAACTTAGAATTAAAAGAGATGATATGAGGAAACTTGTTACCTTAAACTGAATCTGAATCTATAGTAAAAAAATAAGGGTACTTGGTCTGCATATCTGCTTCTGCTTCCCAAGTGGTTACCTCAATGGATTGATTTCGCCAAAGAACCTTGACTAAGGGGACTTATTCAATTTAATTTACCACATAATGAAATGTTGAATCTAAAAATTCTATGCGAAATAAATATTAATCATTTTGGAAGACATCCCTTAACATTTTAGGAATGAATTTAAGCTAAAAAATGTTTGGGGTATTACACCTTGTGTTATTGCGTGTTGATTGAACCTTTTGAGTCTTAGGTAGTGGGGGTACGCATATGCTCGGCTAGGTATTTGGTTGTTTGGAGTATCCAGTTATTCACACTGATATTGATATTATTATTATCATTGTTATGATCATTACTATGGCTAACTTATGAAAGATTGGTCGTTTATCTAGTATTGGGATTTGAGGTATGTATTCAGCCTATTCTATATTATGATCGCATTATTATGCATGTTTATATCATGTCTATATATGTGGATTAAAAACCCTGAGTATAATGGTATTAAATCCTGATAGTATTCTAATAGATTCTAATGAGGTCTTACTATGAGAACATGATGACCTAGGTTATGCTTTGAGATGGCCTCACATTTATATATATATATGTGTGTGTGTGTGTGAGAGAGAGAGAGAGTGTGTGTGTGTATAGCTATATGAAGCTATGACATTATCGTATATCCCTGCTTTCGTTTGTTCTTATTGTGTATTCATTTCTTTGCCTTGTATATTGCTATATATCTTTCATTTGCCCTTTATTCGTATATTGGCTTGGGATATACAGTTTAGCATTGACGTCTATTTAATGTAGATGGAATAGAATAGTTCACCCTTGATGCTTCCTTAGTCTTATTATGTTAGTCTCTTGGACCTAAAAAGGATAATTGTTCCTTATTATCTCATTGACTTGTGATATAATTTCTGGACTCTTGGGTGTAGTTTCCATTATGTTTATATATTGTATATATTTACTTTATCTTTTGAGTTTAGCTGGCAGTTTCTTACTAAGTACCACTCGTTTGGTACTCATACTACACTTCTGTAGCCTATAGATAATAGTACGGGTTATCACCGTTGATGTGTGCATCATGCAGAGAAGCCATGGTTCAGGGACTTTGAGTGAGCTCCTAACATTTAGAGTATTACTTATCTCTCTCTTATGTATTAGACTAGTCTCTACATTGTATTCAGAGATAAGTTGTATCAGTATAATTTCCTTCATATTTCTTTGTTGTATTCTTAATATATTATAAGCTCTTGTATTAATACCATTGGGTTTTAGGATTTACTTATGTAATGTTTTTTATCACATTTATTCAATATTATTTTGCTTATATTATTGGGTAGTCCGCTACTATCTGTTTTGAACTACTGGTTGGCTTGCCTATTGGTGGGTTATGGTAGGCGCTATCATGACCTGGGAAATTGGATCATGACAAATTGGTATCAAACCTTAGGTTTCATCGGTTTATCATTACAAAATTTAACTATTAATAGAGTCCCACGGATTGGTACAGAGACGTTCGTATCCTATATTGGGGAGGCTACAGTGAATTTTTTGGAAGTTTAACTATTGACTCCTTATCATGTGTCCACATACCTATGAACCTCGATCACATTCTTTGACTCTATTTTATCCTCGAAAGATGATGCGACATTATCAACAGATACAAATGGGACTTTAATATGCGTTTCTAGAATTTTAAGGCAACGTCGGTCTAAAAAGTTAGAGATAAATATTGAAGATATTTAGAAGCAAATAGAAAGGATTTGGGATAGTATAGGATCTAGTAAAGCTCGTGACTACTTCAGCTTTGAGGTTCGACATTGGGAATTTGAGTTAGGTTGTAGATCCCTCTTAACCATGGATGACGTTTCATTCATTGAGTAGTCCTCATACCGGAGTGAGTTTATTGACATTCATTAGGGTTCTTTACCAGTTTTGAGTACATGATTAGAACTCTCGTATGGTTCAGGCATTTTTCTATGTTATATCCTTCTGATCTGGACATTGATGCATGAATGTGTTAGAGGATTAGTATTGTCACTCCGTTTGGAATCGGAGTACTTGATAGTAGCTAAGTCTTCCTTCCCTTAGGATATTAATTATGAGAAGACTACAGAGAACATGTATGGAGACTTATAGAAATGGCGGCAAGAGGCATGCCATTAGTATATTGGTATTGTATCTCAAAGTAAGGATCCTTCCAGTAGAGTTCAGCTTTATTTGTAGCTCATTGGTTCTACGCATTTAGTATTTCATACTATGAGATAGTTGATTAGAAAAAGTTAACATGTATTCCATGCCAACCTAGAGTCCCTAAGATAGGCTACAATTTTGGGAAGGATAGATATTCTACTAGAGTTTGCTCCCAATGTCAGTTGGATAACCATTAGGGCTTAGTTTGTGTTCCTTACCATGATTAGCTTCAGGAGTTTTTGCTACCATAAAGAGAGCGGTTTTTGATCTAGAGTGTGTCTCCAGCATGAGATTTCTAGTCATTCAACTTATTTAGATAAACCTCATGATGATTGTGACATCTTCAGTTAGAGATAGTGCGTTTGGCTCCTTAGTTGATGATTTAGTTAGTCAGTTTGAGTTTGGACCCATTCAAATTTATTCTCCTCATGCCCATCAGGCATGTGAGTGCAGATTTCCCCATGATAGGTGTACTTTTATTTCCCACATTTATCTTTTATGATATGTATTGGTGTTTTCATACCCATTGATGATGATATGCCTTGATGAATTGATATTGGTTATAATGTGCCTTATTATTGAATTCATGATTATGTTACTACTCCGTGGTTTATTTTTTTAGTAGTAGATAGAGTAGATCTGTGATGATATTTTCATTGTATGTGTAGCATTTGGGTTCGAGAGCCATTTATCTTAGCACTTTGGCCTTATTGTGGCCCTTTGAGTGGTACATGATATTGATGTTTATTTTGGTATCGCCTATTTAGTATGCTGATATTGATATTGTTATTGATATTGGAACCACTGCGTAAGGTTATTTATATTACTTGATGTAATTAATTCTTGTTGGGTAGTTATATAGACTAATGTTATCTAGTTAGACTTTCAATTTCCTGTGATGTCAGTTGGTGGCTCGAGCAGATATAGCCCGATTTGATGATTTCTTTCCTCGAGCGTAGAGAGTTTGATTGTGTTCCCTCTTGGTTAGCTATATTAGATTGATTCGGGGATGTATTGTGGTATTGAAGTTAAGTTGACTTTCCATAGTCCTATGTGGTTTCTCGGTCAACAATTTAGTTACATTCCCGGTTCTTGAGTTGAGACTCTTAGACTTGCCTTCTAGGTTGTGAAGGTTTTCGCTCGGGTTATTCTTTTCTATATGGCCCATTTGTTAGATTGACCAGCTTGAAGTTTGTACTTTGTTTATGGCTATTTCATTGCCCGATAGTGATTTGATATTGATGTTGAACTATCATGGATTCATCTCATAGGTTTGTTGGGTTGGTTCCCTATGGATGTTTTGTTGTTAGTATGGAGATTGGATACTCCTTTGTTGTTGTGATATGGTTTTGTATAGTGGAGTTTGAAAGTTAGAGGTAGGTGGCCTTTCCTATGATCGCTTCTTGAGTTGGCAAAATGGAAATTCTTTATCTTGAGTTGTTGATTATCTAGTAATGGTTTTGATTTATTTACCTTAGTTTTGAGAGTGGAATATCTCTTCTTTGATGAGGTGATTCTTGGGTGGATTTTGAAAATCCCCATTTCAGAGTTTTTTTAGTCTAATGAGGCTTAGTGGAGTGGTTCTCCTTGATGATATGTGCTTATGGATAGTTTTTGCCGATACAGAGGTTTGGATTAGTTATTTTTTGGTTTAAGTTGCATTTTTTTCTGAGTTGCTAGAGTTATTGCCCTTGCTGGTGTGGTGTTCTGCCTTGGGGTAGTTTTGAGTATGTGTGGTCAGTTCATGCCCTCTAATGGATATGGAGTGGGTAAATTACATTTTCATCCTTTTGTATGGTTTTTATTTTGGTAGCTATATTTCGTGCCCCCATCTGATATAGAGTTGGTTGCTTGTGTTATAAGTCGGTGGTTATCCCTGTGGTGATTTTTGTTCTTTAGATATGTCTCGACTATGGTGTGGTATGATTTATCTCGGATATTCTAGATTTGGATACTAAAGTCGATTTGAGATAGTTGACATTGATATAGCCTTAGTGGCTCAGTTTTTGATTTGATGCCTTGGAATGGCGATTTAGAAGTATGATAGGTTTGGAATATGAATGCCTACCCGTCTTCAAGTTTGGTTTCGGGGTTGAGATTGAGCGATTCAACCTTGGTATTGAGATATTATCTTGGTGTTGTAGAGCTTGCGTACAACATTCATTTTAGACTTGTTTGGGTTCAGATTTCATTTATAGGCTAGTTGACCTTGATTCTCCAATTTTCTTTGGGAATTTTGGACGATATACTCAATGGGGGTATTATACTCGGGTTGGATTCTGTATGAATTCATTCTCGGGGAATGAGACATCCTGGAGCAGAATATTTCATGATGAGTAGTTATACTCTAGATTTTGAGATTTCAGTTTGATTTTTATCCAAACTGGTTGCAACATTGGCATGGATTGCATTCCTCAATTATCTCCATTTGCATGCCCAGATAGTTTCTTATGAGCTTATTCTTATGTTTGTTGTATAGACTTTCAGCTGATTAGCTTCAGTTTCTTGAGTTCTCTATGATGAGACTGTGTGGACGAGGCTTATGTGATTTTCCTCCTAGGTTGGAGTGGATAGAAAGTTCAAAATGATAAAGGAAGGATATATTTGGATTTAGAGTTGGTGGTATGACTCATGTCTTGGGTTGGTTTTGGTTCGGTTGAGCCTTTGTTTATTTATGTGGATTTCGATATGGTACCAGTGTGTCGTCGTTCAGTTTGTATGCATCAGCCTTTTCAGTTCAGTTGGAGGCCAGTTAGCGGTCGATATTGAGTTTTGGCTATTTGCAAGTAAAGTAAGGGTGCTGATAAAAAGGGGTACCTGTGTTGAAATTCCTTGGAAGTGTTCCCTTGCCGTGGAGGTTACCTGAGAATTCATGCATGGAGCATGCGGGCCTAGTACCTCATCTTTTTGAGGTTTTCAGATTCTTTCTATCCATTGCCTTCGGGGCCAAAATCCTTTTAGTAGTGGATAATGCAATGACCCTTCAGGTCATTTTTCATATTTTTACTTATTTTCGCTGTTTGATCTTCTCCATAGCTGCCCCAAGTCACTAATGACTTACTGGGACTGACGGTTCGGTTACCGGCAGTTCATTTGGTTTTTAGAGTCAATTCCCTGTTTTGAAGTCTTTATTGGTTTCAAATTGTCGCCGGACGAAAACTTTAGTGAAACAACCTTGAACGCAAATTTTGAATGCACCAACAGATCTGTAATATTGATTTTACGCTAGGTAGACCTTTAGTTTGGGTCCTAATGCACCCGAGCTCATTTCGACCTATTGGTCGGCAAGTTGGACAATAACAAATATGGGTGTGGAACCAATATTTGGTCGAAATGACCTCGAATGCAAAATTCGACTTCGCTGGAAGATCCAAAATATTGTTTTAGGACGATAACATATTGGGTGTGATTTTATAGCTTTTAAATCTCATTTTGACCCTCAGTTTGGAAAATTGTGACTTTGAGTTTCGGGGTAAACTTTGTGAAAACGATACTTTTTTGAAAATCTGATGTCATCATTGATTCCAAGGCATCTAATTTAGTATAGTTACATAGTCCGTTTGCGTATATCAGACTCCAAACGAATTTTGAGCACCCCGTCGAGTATTGTCTGGAAGGGAAAAAAGCTGTGCAGATTTTTCTGCAGTATTTAAAACAGTTTTGAGCTCATTTTTCATCTATCCTCTTGAGAGTTAAACCCTAAAATAGTGTGTGAGCGTAAAAGTGAAGTTTGTGGAAGCTAGGAAAGTTAGATTAATATCTATTTTTTGATTCTATTACAGATTTAAGGTAAGAATTCACCTTTTTCTTAGCAATTTCTTGTTAATTTCTCAAAACCGAAAAAATCTTAGGGCTTGATTTTAAACCCCAATTTCACTCCTTTTTCACTTTAATTAGAATTACTAGTTTTTCATTAATTTAACCTTCAAAACAATTTCGATTCTTGATTATAATTCGGATTTCAAAATTTTACCCGGTAAAGCTCAAAAATAATTTTTCTTCGATTTGAACCTCATTCGGATTTTAAAAATTTTACCCGGTAAAGCTCAAAAATAATTTTTCTTCAATTTGAACCTCGTTTTTGACTCGATTTGACTTGAGTTTTCAGCTATAAGTTTCTAAAAATATGAGGAATATATTTCCAAAGTAAAGTTCTAATTTTGCCCTTCTTTTTCGAGAACCCATTTCGGAGGTCCATCTTGACCCCGAACCAAAAGTAGTCAATATGGATATCGTTAGACTCGTATTGATGAGTAGATTTCTCTTTTGATAGTGTGATGGCATTTTGGGGTTATGAAGTGAAGATGGGCGCTTGGAGAACGATTTTAGATTTTGTGGTTTGGCCTTGAGGTAGGTTTCTGTCTACTCTTCTCCGTAGATTATGTGTGATATATATTGCGTGTGAATGTGAATGTAGGGTTTAATTATGGATAGAATGACTTGGTATTGAATATTGATGTTTTGGGAATTAGATGAGGGTTTTGGACCCGTAAAGTGGAATGCTTATGACCTTTTAGAATCCTATTGCTTTCTCCCAAGATTGGACTAATTTTTAACATGAATATGATATGATGCCAGGTTTGGAATGTGGTTTGAATGTTGAAATCATGATTAGTATGATTAACCTTAGTTGGCTAGTCTAGTGGTCTTGAAACCATAAGTTGGGTAGAGTTGACTTAAATGCGCATGTTCTTAGATGAAGTTCCTATCTTAGGATTGGTTATGGCTTACTTGACATCTAGAAATGAACTAGATACCTTAGCCTCATTTGGAGGAATACATTGCCTAAATATGAAAATTGAGGATTAGAAGCAGGTTCGTCCGACCCACTTAGGCCAAGACTTGTATTAGCCCTTGTGGACTTAGTTGCGGATGTTAGGCCTAGTTTGGACTAATGAGCCTTATTTATGAGCTTTTCTTTGTGAATTAATAAATTATGATGACTTTTTCTGAATTATGATTAATGGCCTATAGAGATGTTAATTCCTCTTTGATGCGATATTGGGCCTTTAGAGACGCTACTTCCTCTTAGACATGATGTTGGGCCCTTAGAGATGTTATTTCCTCTTAAACATGTTATTTGGACTATAGAGACTCTATTTTCACTTAGACACAATATTATGACCTATAGAGACGATATTCCTCTTAGCTATGATGATTAACTTAGAGAGATGATATTCCTTATAGTCATGATGTGTGACCTATTGATATGCGATATCCTATGTGAGAGATGATTATATAATTATTGATATTATACCTCCTAGATATGAGAGAGAGATTATTATATGTGTATTGAGATCATACCTCTTATATGCAAGATGCCTCCTATACATGAGATGATTAGAGATATGCTATGGCTTATAAATATGATTACATATATGTTTTTTAGATATGTATATGGGCCGAAGGACATGATTAAGTTATTTTGATTATTTCAAATGTATTATTGGGCCGAAAACCATTTTAAGATATTGGTTGGATATCCAGGAAGTATTTATCCTTGTAAAGTGTGTAGTTACAGTTTATGAATTTATATGTATGTGCGTATAATTATCTCTCCGGTATGGGATGGAGAAAGATGTGATATGATGCTTATTATTCTACTTATTGAATATTGTGATGGCATGCATAGATTCGGTACATTCATATTAATTATATTGGTAATTGATGAGATTCTATATAAGATGCGATCTTATGACTGTTCTTCCTAATTAAGGGTTAAGCTACATGGTAATTAGTTGACTATTAGATAACTATAACACTTGATGACTAGGAGTTTAATGAACTAGTTAATGAACCTTGCTTAGTTGAATTATGGTACCTAGTGATAGTTGATGCATCGTTAATGGTGTTGTCGAGTTTAGCATAGGTGAAGATTAGTTGTTATTAATGACTAAGTTTACGATGCCGCTTAGTTGTTAAATAAGGATTTGTGTATTAATGAGGCTAGATGATAAAAGAGGTTTGTGATCTGAGGTAACTAGTTAATAATGATTAACGAATATAGGTTGATAAGTGTCTAAATAGTGTATAGTGATCTTTTGCTAGATGATGACTAGTGAGATTATGATAGTTAGAAATATTTATTGGTTAATTGGAAATTAAGGTCTAGTGGTGTCTCTTATCAAAGTTAGATATTGGCTATGAAGTGAATAATGTTTATGTAAAGAATTGGTTAGGCTAATAATTAGAGGTCAGATGATAATTAGTGAATTAGCGGTGCAATAATTAGTAATGGTTAGTTAACAATGGGTAGATATAATATATTAATGAGATAGTTATCTTTATGGTGTGACGTTTATGGTTATGAGTACTTGATTTATGTTATTATTTTATATTAATTGATGATGATATATTGATACCCGACAAGGACGAAGGATACTGTGATAATATATTGATAATCGGTAAGGCTGGAGGATACTATGATAATATATTGATACCCGTCAAGGCCGGAGAATACTATAATGATATATTGATACCCGACAAGGATAAAGGGTACTATGGTGATATATTGATACCTAGCAAGGACAGAGGATACTATTGTAATATATTGATAATATCCATTAAGGCGAAGGATACTATGATGATATATTGATATTTGGCAAGGGAAGAGGATGATTATGATGATGATGGTCATTACGATAATACTTATGATAAGTTGTGACATTGATTGTGTACCTTACATTAATTGATGATGATATATTGATACCTAACAAAGTTGGAGGATACTATCATGATATATTGATAACCGGCAAGGCTAGAGGATACTATAATGATATATTGATACCCGAAAAGGACGGAGGATACTATGATGATATATTGATACCTGAAAAGGCCAGAGGCTACTATGATGATATATTGATAACTGACAAGGCCGGGGGATACTATTGTGATATATTGATACCCAGAAAGGACGGAGGATACTATGATGAGATTTTGATACCCGGAAAGGCCAGAGGTTGATTATAATTATGATGGTCATGATGATGACAGTTATGATTAGTTATGATATTGATTGTGTACCTTGCATTCATTCCTTCATGCGCATCGCCTATCACTAGTATTCACCTATGTCTATTAGCTGGTATGGGATGGGTGCATAGTATGGGTGAAAAATATGCCTTGTGTTGTTGTGTGTTGATTGAAATTTCCGAGTCTGGGGAGGTGGGGGTACACATATGATCGGCTAGGTATTTTTGAGTGAACACATACTGCAAGCTTTTGTGATTAGTAAAGATGTCAACAACACTCCATAAAGGTAATGACTCCAAATTTTAAGTGCAAACACCACAACTACTAACTCTAAATCATGGGTGGGATAGTTCTTTTCATGCATCTTCAAATTTCTAGATGCATAAGAAACTACCTTACCATGATGCATAAGTACACACCCAAGTCCTACCTAGGATGTATCACAGTACATAACAAAACCCCCAGTAACCTTTGAAAGGATCAAAACAGGTGTCAACTTGTCCTTCTATTTCTCAAAACTATTCTTACAAGAGTCAGACCACAAGAATTTCACCTTCTTTTAAGTAAATATGGTAAGTGGGGAAACTATGGACAAAAAACTATCTACAAATCTCCTGTAATACCCTACCAAACCCAAGAAGCTTCAAATGTCGGTTGGAGTCGTGGGTCTAGTCCATTTTCTTACTGGCTCAACCTTTTAGGGGTCAACCTTAATTCCCTCACAAGAAACAATATGCCCCAAAAATGCTATTGCACTAAGCCAGAACTAAAACTTCTAAAATTTGGCATACAACTCATGGTCTTTAAGAGACTGAAGGATGATTTAGAGGTGATTGACATGCTCCTCCTCATTCTTAGAGTAAATCAAGATATCATCAATAAAAGCTATGACAAACAGGTCTAAAAACTGGTGGAACACCCTATTCATGAGATCCATAAACACTATGGGGGCATTAGTCACTCCAAAATACATAACTAAAAATTCCTAGTGACCATATCATATCGGGTTCTGAAAGTTGTTTTGGGGTTGTCAGCCTCCCTGAACTTCAACTGATGGTACCTTGAACAAAGTTCTATTTTGGAGAAATATTTAGCACCCTAGAGTTGGTCAAAGATATCACCAATTCTAGGAAGAGGGTACTTATTTTTAATTATGACTTTGATCAACTGACGGTAATCTATGGACATACGAAAGGAGCCATCTTTCTTACGTATGGAAAGCACCAAAGAATCGTAGGAAGAGACACTAGGATTAATAAAGATTTTATCAAGAAGGTCTTTTAACTTCTCTTTAAACTCTTTTAATTCAGCAGAATCCATTTTGTATGGCGGAATAGAAATAAGCCGAGTTTCTAGCAACAGGTCAATGCCAAAATCTATCTCCCTATTCAGGGGTATCCAAGGGAGATCATCAGGAAAGACTTCTGGAAATTCATTAACTATAGGAATAGACTGGAGGGAATGAATCTCAATGTTAGAATCCTTGAATTGAACAAGATGGTACAAGCAACCCTTAAATATGAGCTTACAGGCTCTAAGATAAGATATAAACTTCCCGATAGGTACATGACAACACCCTTCCAACTTGGTTACTGGCTCATTTGGAAATGAGAAGGTGACCTTTCTGGTTCTACAGTCTAGCATAGCATAACATGAATGAAGTTAATCTATTTCTAAAATAGCATCAAAAGTAACCATGTCAAGTTATACAAGATCAACCATAGTATCAAGACACCACACAATTTCTATAAAGTCTCCTAGCCACAATAGAGTCACTAACAGGGGTGGAGACAGAGAAAGGTTCAAAAATATTTTTGAGCTCAAAATCAAAACCAATAACCACATAAGGGGTCACATAAGACAAGGTATACCCAGGATCAAGTAACATATACACATCAAGGGTGAAAATTTGTAACATACCCGTAACAATATCTGCTAAGGCCTCTGAGTCTTGGAGAGTAGCCAATACATACAACTGGTTATGGTCACCTTTGGTAGTAGAAGTAGTACCCTTAGGTGGCAGAGCTAATGAATTTTCTTCAACCTTAGTACCCCAAACAATTCTCTGTGCAGAGGGGCATTCCCTAAGGAAATGGCAGGCATGGACATAACCATAACACACCAAAGTTCTATACTGATATTTACCTAGGTGATTCTTCCCACAAGTATTACAGTTTGGAGGAAATTTATAGGGCTGGTTCATGCTCCCCTGAGACTTAGTTCCTTGAATACTCGACCCGATGCTAAGATGAGATCTATGCTCACCTGAAGGTCTGGGTTCAGGTGCACTAGCTAAAGACTGAGCATTACTCCAAAATTTCTTCTTAGACTATTTCTTATCCCATTTTCTTCCTTGCTGCTGACTGACATTCTGATCTGCAGACTTAACCCTCTTAGCGTGCCTTTTTTTTTCCTCTACCTCAGCCTGCCTCTTCTTCTCCTCTTCTACCTACTACATATACACTGTTAGCTTGGCTTTATGTCCTTGTTTAGCATTTACCCCTTACATTCTAACACCAAATCATTTAAGAGGCCAGCTACAAACTTTCTCATACGAGCCTTTATGTTGCACACCAACTCTGGATCATAGTGGGATAGATGGATGAATTTCAATGCATATTCTTTTACACTCATTTTTCCTTATTTTAGAGTTACAAATTGCTTAGCCTTGGCCTCCCTCAACTCCTGAGAAAATAAGTGACCCAAGAAAGCCTCTAAAAACTCCTCCCATACAGCAAGTATAGCACTCTCACCCCTTAACTATTCCTACTTCTCGTACCACCGGTTGGTTACGTCCATTAGATAGTTGGCCGCTAATTCTATCCCCTCAGTGAACCCAGGTGATTTCAGAAGAACCAGGCACAGAACTCACATCTCCAGAACAATGAGATTGAGAAGCCACAAGCTGAGAAATCATGTGGATAGACCAGTGGAACTCAGTATTTGAGACTTCTCTCTAAGGTGACTGGGTACGGCTAACACTGGACCGAGGAGCCTGAGGAGGGCTAGTCTGGACTGGAGGAACCCCTGAAGTAGCAGTGAACTCTGAGGTATGAGCTCTATAACTGGTTTGCATCCCATGAGTAGGGCGGGCATCATTAGAATTTGTCCCAACAGGGATGGAGGCCTTAGTGGAGGTGTTCCGCTAATTGAATCTATGGGGAGGCATGATCTGAAACGTAGAAATTCAGGAGTTTGGAAACATTCAGAACATTCAGACTCTATAGCATGAACTAGAACATGAAGAAAGGGGAAAACATTTCTAAAAGCCTTATAGCTTCCCTCTTATAAGTGTGGCACAATACACACCCATAAAAAGGACTCTACTCGACATGAATTCATAGACACTTTGGGACCCTGAACTATGCTATGATACCAAGCTTATCACTACCCAAATTGAGGCTCAGTCCGTGATGGTATCCCTAAACAGGATGACTCGAGAGACCCCTTAGCATGTAATCATAAGCATAACTCATATGAAATAAATGTATGAAAGATAAATTGAAAATATGGTAGTCCCATAATCAATCTTAAAACTTTTCAACATCGACTCATAAGGAGACCTAAATCCATCCGAGACAATCTACGAAGTCTCTACTAAACTGAACATACTATTCTATCTAAGCTGGGACAAGGCCTCTAGCCAGACTAAAAACTAAAAAGGGAACAACGCATGGGAAAGATGTCTTCCAATGTAAAGGAGGCTCACTAACTCTGAAAGTCTAAAATTAATCTACTAGTTTGTGGGACCATGAGATTGTGCCTCAAACCTAAAATATAGGGGGTCAATACTCAAAAGTACTAGTATGTAGAACAATCCAAAATAACTTATAATTCATGCGAAATAAGTGATAGCAATTCAAAATCAATCTAATATAATATAGGTAAAAACACATGGGCATAACTTAAAGAGCTTCAAATCATTCTTGTAAATCACGAACTCAACTCTTTGCTTTAGTTTTGAGCTAGATAGTATACCCTACAAGTCTACAATCTATGGGCTATAGGTAATCCTCCATTTACTCGTCGGCCAAACCCCCAAATCCAAGTTTACCGCATAGATTGGGGTCCTAAATACTAGTTTAGTATACCAGCACCCATAGGCAAGTACACATTGGTCATTCACGTTTCCGAAATGCCAATCATATCTCCCAAGTCAGCGAAACATGATTTTGGGAAATAAGTTATCTTAACTCGTGCCTTATTCGAGTAACCATCTAACTCTCTTAGAGACTATTTTTAGTCCTTTAAAATCATGCTTCATGCTCAAATTATTCATTACTTTCATATTATGGACATTCCATAATAGGTATCGTCATACATGACATTCCATAATAGGTATCGTCATACATGACATTCCATAATAGGTATCGTCATACATACACTTGCAAGCCTTATCATATCATATCATATCAAAACCATAGCCCCGCTTATTCAAAATAATGCAAATAACCACCAAAAGATTTATCAAATCATATAAGAGTTCTTATATTAAAAAGCATATAAAAATTATGCAAAGACACTCTCTTTTCAAGATTTTAACACATAGTAGTCAATTCTTTCATGAATCACATGCAGTTTCTTCATTAGGAGACAAAAACCTGTAGAATAAGAATTGCCTCTTTGAAAACATATAAAATAACAAAGCATAATTGATAAAGAGGAATTTATAACTTGAGAATTATCATCATTCATAAAACAACCCCAATATTAGTTATACATAAACCTCATGATAAAAATAAGGGACTTACAATTCATGCTCTCAAATCCATTTCACAATTCATAACGTGTTAAGACCCTAAATGTCATCAGGGGGAAAGAAATTTCATAAATCATACTCATAAATCACCTTTTTAAACTCATATCATATATGCACATAATTCTAAATCAAACTTATGGAAAAAAACCATGATAAATACATACTTTCATCAAATTGGGTTCATGATGCATGCTCTTTAAACAATTTTCCAAAACTCATTACATATACATAATTATATATCTTTAAATCTTGTAAAAATGATAAAACTTATGCCCATGGAGTTAGGATAGTCCCACACACCTCAATAACGATGAAAACATAGAGAAATTTGACCACTGGATACCAAAATTCTCAGCCCTAGGTAGTTTTCTCCTTTCTTGATGTGGAAAGATTGCTTAGGGATTGTAAAAAGGGATTATAATGATTAGGGGATATTTTAAGTTATGGGGAATGAGTTTAATGGGGAAAAAAATCAAAAAGCCCCTCTAAAACTTTAATTAAATATGTAGGAAAATGCTGCTCCCACGATGCGGGGGCTATCGTGGAGCCTATCTCCGCACTGCAGACCCTATCGCAGGCACCAGCCTCCGTGACATGGGGCTATTATGGAGTCTCACTACCTCTGTGTCCCAAAACTACCTCGAACCCTGTCCAAAAATTTTGAAATGCTTTTGGGTTACCCTTTTAACATCCTCGAACATGATTTGAGTTAAAAATTGATATTTCAAGTACGGGAAGACCAAAAATAAAATAGCTGAAGTTTGAGGGTGTTACAACACCCAAGTAATGTGAATGAAGAGAGTGAAATGGGTAAACAAACAGATAATGTGAATAAGAAATGAATGAAATGAGTGGTTTATTAACGAAAATTAATAAGGTAAGGGATAAATTTTACCTTGTAAGGTAAAACAATCTTCCTACCTTGCATGATAATTGAAATAAATTCTTCATTAAATACTTCCTCCGTCCATAAATACTTATTTACAATGGTATTGAGTTTGTGAATGAGGTTTGCAATACTATATTTAAATAACTAGGTATCATTCACCAAATAACATGTTCCTATTCTCCTCCGTAAAATGGTGTAGATGAGAGAAAACATAGGCACATATTAAAGGTAACTATAGCCTTGAGTATTCAAGATAACATCCTAGTGAAATTCTGAAATTATTGTGTCCAAACTACTGTGTATATAATTAGTAGGTTACCATCTTCTGTGATTGGCATGTCTCCTTATGAAAAACTGTATGACAGAAAATCTTCATTAACTCACCTTAAAGTATTTGGCTGTTTGTGTTATGCCAAAATTTTTCCTCAAAATGAAAAACTTCAATCAAGAAGCAAACCAGCTGTGCTTATAGGATATTCACAGGTTCAAAAGGGGTATATATTGTATCATTTACGCACACACACTTTCTTTGTAAATAGGGATATACACTTTAATGAATCTGTGTTCCCATTTCAGGACAATGAAACAGTGTTACCTCCATTTCAAAATACTGTTCCATTGCCTGATGATCAACACACTTCTTATATATTTGATCTTATCCCTACTAACAATAACAATGACAATAGTTCTAGAATTGCAGGCGAGGATACCACTATGAATGACCAAGATTTGCATACTGATCCAATGCTGCATTTACCAGCAGTAGCATATCCACAAACTCAACAATCTCAACCTGCACCTGTTCCTGTTAGAATATCACAAGGGACAAACGTCCTCCCATATGGATGAAAGATTTTGTGTCTATAAGCACTCTCAAGCAGGATATTCCTTATGCTATCTCTAACTATGTTTCTTATGACAATGTTTATGTCAAGTATCAAGCCTACTTATCTAACTTTTCTTCTAATATAGAGCCTACTACCTACTTAGAGGCAATAAAGGATCCTATATGGATAAAGGCTATGCAAGATGAGATGAATGCTTTACAAAATAACAAAACTTGGGAGCTGGTAGCACTTTCTGCGGGAAAGAAGTCCATTGGCTACAAATGGATCTACAAGATCAAATATAAGGAAAATAAAGAAATATAAAGATTCAAAGCTAGGCTTGTAGCTAAGGATACAGTCAACAAGAAGGGATAAACTACTAAGAAACCTTCTCTCCTGCTGTTAAGATGGTTACTATGAGGACAATATTAGCTATTGCAGCATCTAAACATTGGCACATCCATCAAATGGATGTGTACAATGCATTCTTACAATAAGATCTTATTGATTTACCAATCAGGGGGAACAAACATAAGTGTGTAGATTGGTTAAATCCCAATATGGATTGAAGCAAGCACCGAGGCAATGGAATACCAAATTAACTGAAGATCTACAACAAATAAAGTTTGTTCAAAGTCAATATGATCACTACTATTTGTAAGGAAATCTGGAAAAGGCACTATGATTTTCTTAGTATATGTAGATGATATCCTCATCACAGGGGATAGTTTAAGTCTGATTGAGGAAGCAAAGCTATCTTTACAACAGATATTTAAGATAAAAGATCTTGGTGAGCTAAAATATTTCCTTGGAATAGAATTTGCAAGATCAGAAAAAGGTATCATCATGCATCAAAGGAAGTACTCGTTAGAGCTAATTTCAGAACTTAGTTTAGCAACTTACAAACCTGCTTGTAATCCTTTTGACACTAGTGTGAAGATGACCACAAGAGAATATGATGAATACACAAATAGAAACTATTAAGAAGATCCTCTTATTCCAAACAAGGGCTCTTATCAAAGGCTGATAGGTAAATTGCTATACCTAATAGCTTTAAGACTTGATATCTCCTATAGTATTCAGACCCTAAGCCAATATCTATAACATCCCAAAAAGTCTCATATGGATGCTGCTCTCAGGGTTGTTAGATACATTAAGGCTCAACCTGGTCTAGGAGTATTAATCTCTAGCAAACCCATTGACAAAGTGACAGCTTTCTGTGGTGCCCATTCTAGAAGATTAGTATTAGGGTTCCTAATAAAGTTAGGAGAATCTACTATATCCTGGAAATCCAAGAAACAGACTACCATCTCAAGGAGTTCTGCAGAAGAAGAATACAGAAGCATGGCCTCTACAGTCTCTGAACTAACTTGGATACTTGGTCTACTAAAGGAACTCAATGTGAAGATTACTCTACCCTCTCAGATTTTCAGCTATAGCAAATCAGACATTCAGATTGCAGCCAATACGGTGTTCCATGAAAGGACAAAACACATCAAAATTGACTGTCACTTCATCCGGGAAAAGATTCAACAAGGAGCTGTTCAAACTCAATATATTACAACCTCTAACCAACCTGCAGGCATTCTTACTAAGGGTCTTTCTAGAGTCCAACATCAACATCTTTGCTCCAAGTTAGGTGTACTTAATATATTTCAAGGCACCTAACTTGAGGGGGAATGATAAAATACCTCATCTAGTGTAATTACTCAAATTCACATTGTTAGTTAGTAATTATAGTTAACTAACCAAACTAACTAATCAAGTAGTTAGGAATTATGCTGACTAAGCAATGATCTTCCTGTTACTAAGCTTAATTATACTTGTATATATAAATATATCCTTAACTCTATGTAAATGGCAGAATGATTACAGATTAATCAATAAAATTCTCTATACTCTCTCTGTTCATTTTTCTTTTCTCTGCATTGCTTCCCTCTGTTTTCAGATTCTTCTTCTGCTTTCTTCTTAAACTCTATACTGAGTTCATGCTTGAACTCATAGAAGAAGAATAAGCATTCTTCACTAGTATTTGCAGTGCTGTCAAATTGCAAATAGATGAAGGGACCTCCCCACTCAGATTATTTTGTGATATGAAGAATATCTCTGTGGTACTTGGTGGAATAGGTAGTGAACCTTGAAGCAAATTGGACCGCAAATCAATGATATAAACATACTGAAGAGGAATCGAGTCCACACTTGTGAGCATGTTGTGGGATATATTAAGACGTTGCAAAGAAAACATGCAGTTAGACCATACCCAATCAGGAGTTCTTCATTGAATCTTATTGTTTGAAAGATCGTGTGCCTGATACAAATTATACCATATCTGAATTAGACGATCAAGAAAGCAATTCTGAATTTCTCCATGATTTTTGGAAAGCTGCTCTTATGGGTTATGGAAGTGGACTATGTATTGGATTATCCATAATATACATCATGATCTCAACTGGAAATCCAATATGGCTTGCAAAAATCATATTGCAACTGAAGCACAAAATTATTAAGAGAAGGAAAAGAAGCAGCGACTTCTAAGGAATAAAAGAAGAAGAAACTATCCCTGGACAAGTTACTGATCAAGCAAGATTTGATTTCAGAATTTCACGTATTCAAGTTAATATAGATACTCCTCTTTTATTTCCATGATTTTGAATTGCTCCGCCAGACTTAAACTTTCTTTGTGTAAGATTAAAGTCCAACTGTAATTTGATTTAAATGTAAAATAAAAGTAAAATGTAACTTTCTTTTTTGTAAACATCAGACAGTAAATAAACGAAATGGAATACGCAGGTGCATGGAGGAGCTTTAGTGGAATGCTCGAGACGTAATAATATCAGATGTTAAAGCTTAAGATGCTGTATTTAATTTTTAGTTTCTTTGTAATATTATGAATTTGATGTTACATTTATCAAGTTCACGGAAGATTTTAATGTATTCATATTTATCAGTTTTTTTTTTATCAGCTAACCTAAGCTGACTATATTAACTCTATTTCTGAAAATGCTTGGTTGATTTTTTCCTTTCACAATACTTTTTCATGGGTAGAAAGATTTCCACAACTTGAAATGTAATTGCCAAACACTCTTTGAATTTTAATTTACTTTTTTTTATTGAAAATGAAACATTGACTCCTAGTCTTTCTAAATTTATATAATATATGCCATTTTCAACAAGAAATTAAAAGTACTAATTCTCTACTTTTTTGGCTACTTATTATGCTTTCTATTGAAATTTCCATAACAAGACTTCTGCATTGACCTGCAAATTAATAACAATATTTCCCTATTTCTTTCAAATTTATTATGGGTCAGGGCGAAATTTGGAAATAATTACATTGTGGAATAAAATTATAAGCATTGACAAAATCAATTTTATATTATTAAGTTGAAACCGTGTTATTTGAGATATTGACAAAATGCATAGAGACTAAGTCATGATCCTTGGACATCTAGAATAAAGAGTATGTTCTGAGTATTCAAATCAAAATGGAAAATCAAAGTGAAAGGGATAATATGTGTTAAGTAGCTTCCATGAAATTCCGATTGCAAGACTTGTGCAAGGACTTGGAAAACCTTTACTTATCCTTTTATGCAAGTCGCTAAAGATGGATACAACTCAAAACCAATAAGTTGAACTGGATTTAATAATTTGGGATAATAAATGATAATATTTTCTAATGTAGGAAGTGATTGATAATTTGGTATGGAGGTAGGAATCGGTCCTTGTTTGACTTTTCTCTTTCTTCCTTTGAGAGAAAAATTCATGTTTTATTTCACCGTATATTATTTTATATCTTTGTCTCTCAATTTAACAAGGGCAAAAGATCTCATCTCTTCAAAAATTGAGGAGTCCAAGACTAGCATAATGAAACACACAGAGCTTAGCAGTACTTAGCAGCAACTTGGACTAGTCTAACCAAGCTTGGTTGGCCTAGTGGTTAGCTCACTAGGTCGCTTAAGCAAGTGTCGGGGGTTCGATTCCCGCCTTGTGCATGCAAAAATCAATTGGCCAGTGGCAAACTCTTAAATGGAGCTCAGATCCGCGGGGGATTAGTCCTTGGCTTGTCGAGCTAGGGGATACCTTGGAAAACCAAAAAAAAAAAACTTGGACTAGTCTAACATATATCTGCCTATATATATTTGTGTAGCCCTTTTCTTAATTCCCACAACCAACTGTCATACCTTAATTGCATACCTTTTTCTTAATTCCCACAACCAACTTTTGAACTATTTGATCCTACACATGGCTTATAACCAGGGGCGGATCTATTCATTGCAGTGGGGGTAACACGCCACCCAAAAACTTCGATGGAAACTCTATGTATATAGGTATATATATATATATACTGATATAGTCAAATATTAAATCTGTCACCCATAATAAAAAAGCTCTATTTAGTGCAAGTGGCAAAGCAACATTTTTGTTTCTCATAGGTCGTGTGTTCGATCCCAATTTGAAGCATTTGTTTTTTTAATACTGATATTGTCAAGTATTAAATCTGCCACCCATAATACCAAAGCACTATCTAGTGCAAGTGGTAAAGTGACACTTTTGTTGCCCATAGGCCGTGTGTTCGATCCCGATTTGCCTAAAACACAAGTGCTAAAGTGACACTTTTGTTGCCCATAGGTTGTGTGTTCGATTCCGATTTGCCTAAAACAGGGCACCAGGCGTACATTCTACCATTTAAATGAATTATGAATATTATAGTATGATATTAGTAATATTATTGAAAGATCAAGTTTTGTCATTTTATTATAGTTTTTTTTAATTAATTGGTTGGTTAATTATCTTATATATCAAAAAATGAATAATTTGATTAATTTAATCGATAAGAAGTGGCGGAGCTAGAAATTCAACGAAGGATGTGCAAATGTTATTCTCAACTATGTTAAGAGTGTACAAAATTAAATATACACTCATTATGATTAACATTTAACCTCTATTCACCACATAATTTTCCGACGAAGGATGTGCATCTAACCACCTTTCATCGAAGGTGACTCCGCCTTGATTGATAAGTTTACTTGGCACCCAGAGAGTCCGGATCCTGGATGTGCCTCTGCCTACAACCAATTCTCATCTCTTTTTCTTTCTCTATTTCTGCCTTCTTTCTTTTTTTTCATCCATACCCCATCCGTGCCGCAAATATGAAAGAATTTCCCTTCTAAAATTTAAGGAAACGCTTACCCCAAAGGATCTCTCATTTGTTTCGTGTTTATTACCCTTGGTAGAAATGAGTTATTGGAACATGAGCAGAGATTGCTGCTTATGGGATGGAGTGACATATGATGAGATGACTGGCCATGTCATTGAACTTGACCTTCATTGCAGTCAACTTGTGGGGAAGATTGATTCTAATAGCAGCCTTTTCCAACTCTCTCATCTCCAAAGGCTTGATCTTTTGCGTAATAACTTCTCTAATTCTCATATCTCCCCTGAATTCGGCAGGTTCTCGAGCTTGATACATCTTGATCTTTCTGATTCCTATTTCAAAGGTCAAATTTCTTCCTAAATCTCTCATTTTCCAAGTTACAGTCTCTTTTTTCATTAGGAGATAAGCTCAAATTTGGACCTCATGATTTTAAATTTCTCCTTCAGAACGTGACCCAATTAACGAAGCTTGATCATACTCTCATAAACATCTCTTCTGCCATTCCTCTAAATTTCTCTTCTCATTTAACAATACTGACCTTGAAAGAAACAGGATTGTATGGGATAATACCTGAGAGTATTTTTCACCTGCCCAACCTGGTAACACTTGAGTTAAAATTCAATGATCAGCTCCATGGTTATTTTCCAAACACCAAATGGAACAGCAGTTCATTTCTCAGAGTGTTAGATCTCAATGAAGTGAATCTTTCTGGTAATTTCCTGCCTGAGTCTCTTGTCTATATAACTTCACTGCATTTTTTGTCTCTTGCATATTGCAACCTTAGAGGGCCAATTCCTGACTCTCTTTCAAATCTCACCCGCTTAGAGTCTTTGGTCCTTGATGGTAACACCCTGAATGGAACAATACCATCAGGGATATTTTCCTTTCCATAACTAACGGATTTACACTTGAGTAATAACCACTTTTCTGGTCAGCTTGAGGATTTCAAGTCCAATTCACTAGAAAGGATTTATTTAAGAAATAATCAACTACAAGTCCATCTTCTCAACTCAATTCAATACCTTGTGAAACTAACATCGCTTTATCTTTCCTTCAATAATTTTAGTGGTCATGTGGATGCGAGCCTCTTTTCAAACCTCAAACAGCTTTCAGATCTTGATCTTTCATACAATAATATTTCATCGACCAATGAGAAGAAAGTTAATGTTACTTGTGTTGGGTTCGAAATCGAGAGGGCGTCATGCGGAAGCTTATAGTTTGCAAATCATGAAACGAAAAATCCGACGACAAATAAACAATACTCAAAAAAAATATATTATTGATATTATTTGGTCAAATGAACTACATATCAAAAAATAATATTGAAAAAGTATAGAACCTATTGGGAGAAATCTCCCCCTAAACCAGACTATTTTGAGGACTACATTGTGGATACTAATGTGTTATGGTATGAGAAATGGTCTTCTATTTATAGATGTCCAAAACCTTTCCTCCAAGAAAGAGGTTAGCCAAATATGAAAAAGAATTATATTTTTTCTTTCAGGAAAAGTAAAAGTAATTATGGTAACTTTTATTTTCCTTCTAAGAAAAAATAAAACTTAAATATAGTAAGAAACTCAGGGCAAAAACCCTAACAAATCTCCCCTTTTTGGCTTGATTTTCTTCAAAATATTGTTGATCCTCCTTCTTCTTGTGCATGATCTTCGTTCTTCATATATATTCTTCATATATCACTGCTGTTTGGCATGTTTAAAAATGAAGCTTTTGGGGTTAAAATATATATTAGACCTTTTCGGGTTAAAAATATTGGAGCCCTTTTGCGGGGTTAAAAGTGAGCTTTATTTTCAAATATGTGACAACAAGATAGTTGAAAATATGATTGACAATTATCTCCACATATAGATTTTGGACATATATCTTCATTATCATCAAATTAGTTGCAGCTTGATTTTGAAACCGCTTTGAACCTGTTTAATCTCGTCTCACCACACCATTGGACCATTAAACCGTAAGCTCTAATACCACTTGTTGGGTTAGAAATCGAGAGGGCGTCATGTGGAAGCTTATAGTTTGCAAATCATGAAACGATAAATCAGACGACAAATAAACAATACTAAAAAAATTTGTTATTGATATTGTTTGGTCAAATGACCTACATATCAAAAACTAATAATGAAAAAGTATAGAACCTATTGGGAGAAATCTCCCCCTAAACCAGACTCTTTTGTGGACTACATTGTGGATGCTACTGTGTTATGGTATGAGAAGGGGGTCTTCTATTTATAGATGTCCAAAACCTTTCCTCCAAGAAAGAGGTTAGCCAAATATGAAAAAGAATTATATTTTTTCTTTCAAGAAAAGTAAAAGTAATTATGGTAACTTTTATTTTTCCTTCTAAGAAAAATTAAAACTTAAATATAGTAAAAAAATTAGGGCAAAAACCCTAACAACTTGGCCAGAATCTCTTAATACATTACAATTGGTTGCATGTGAAGTGAAACAATTGGAGTTTCTAAGATCCGCAAAGCATCTTTGGGAGTTGGATCTTTCAAATAATAAGATTCAAGGAAGAATTCCGGATTGGGCATGGTATAACTGGATGTACTCATGCAACGTCTTAATTTATCCCTCAACATGCTGACAAGGGTGGATTCAATAATCCCTCTTCAATATGTAGATACCATTGATTTACGGTCAAATGTTCTTCAAGGTTCGCTACCTATTCCACCAAATTCTACAAGATATTTCTTCATATCAGACAATAATCTTAGTTAAGAAATTCCTTCAACTATTTGCAATTTGACTTCACTGATGATGCTTGATTTGGGAAGAAACAATTTGCATGGAGAAATTCCTCAATGTTTGGGAAAGATCACTGCCCTCGAGGTTTTGGATATGCGCCAGAACAATCTTTCTGGGAATCTTCCAAAAACATTCATCAGTGGAAGTTCATTGAGAAGCCTCAACTTGCATGGCAATAAACTCAAGGGGAAAATTCCCCGATCTTTGACCAATTGCAATGAGTTGCAGGTTCTTGACTTAGGAGATAATCATATCATTTCCACATTCACGATGTAGTTGGGAGCTCTTCCAAAGTTGTAAGTTTTAAGCTTGAGATCCAATAAATTGTATGGGTTCATTCAATTGAAACATCACGTGTAATATTATTCAGTATTTCTGTTTATTTAGGACTAGTCTAGTTTAGTTAGTTTAGGACTCATCTTAGTTTATCTGTAACTTTATTTAATACGCTTTATTCTTCATTAATAAAATATCTTCTTCTATCAGCACTTACTTTGTGTTTACATGGTATCAAAGCTCTATACTCTCTAATGAGAACGATCCTATTTTATTTCTCCCTTCCTCACACAAATCAGTAGCAATGGCCAACAATCCCAAGAGTTGTTAATGTTGATAACACAACGGGTGATAACATTATTATTCAATTCAACCCTGCGTCCCAATTACCCATCAAACTCAGTGGTGGCCACAACTTTGCCACTTGGAAAGCTCAATTCTCCATGCTTATGTATGGTTCTAATCTATTTGGCCATCTCGATGGGACCACTCTTGCCCCTACTCGCACCTTGACCGTTGGCAACAACGTATCTCCCAATCCTGCTTTTTTAACTTGGTTCCGTCAAGACCAACTCATCAAAAATGCCCTCATGGCATCTGTTGAACCCACCATTGCTCCGACTGTTGCTGCAGCCAACTCATCCAAATTGGCTTGGGACGCTCTGCATATTACTTATGCAAATAGATCACAAACGCGTGTCTTCAGCCTGCATGATCAACTTGCTCGCGTTGCTAAGGAATCTCGCTCCATCACTGAATATCTTCACACTAATCGGTCCATTTTGGATGAGTTAGCCACTGCTGGTTCTCCCGTTTCAAATCCTGAACTCATCGTCAAAATACTCAGCGAGCTAGGTCCTGAATTTTGTGAAATATCTGCTGCCATTCATGCACGTGATATGACTGTCTCATATGAAGAATTGTTTGAAAAGCTACTTGACCATGCGCTCTTCCTTCGTCACGAGGATGTTAAGAAAAATTTCAGTCCCATAACTGCCGTGGTCGCAACTCCCACCAAATCCAATACCAATAACTGTAACAATCCTAGGTAGAATAATAATTCTCAAAAGTGGCACCCCAATTCACGTCCGAACACTATATCATAGTAGCAGTCCAACTCCAATCCAAAGTGGCAGTCCAACTCCAATCCAAAGACAATTACCCGAAGTTAACTATGCGATAGGATTGGCCACACTGCCAATGTTTGTCGTTCAAAATCTCATAATCACTTTGAGGCCAAAGCCAACTATGTTGCTGGATTTACCGCTGCCACTAACCCTTGGATTGTCGACTCCGGAGCCACCGATCTCATCACCACAGAGCCACACAACCTACAACCATACCACAGTAATGAGGATGTCTCCATAGGTAACGGTAACAGAATTCCCATCTCTCACACCGGTTCTACTCAATTAATGCATCAAATAATGTTTTTAAGCTATCTGACACTCTTTGTGCCCCATCTATTAAACGCAAAATTCTCTTTGTTTTAAAATTTTGTCAAGACAATTCAAAATCCATTGAATTTTTTCCCTTTGACTTTGTTGTGAAGGATTTGAAAATGTGGAAATCGCTGGTGCATGGTCGGACCAATAATGGACTGTATAAGTGGCCTATTTCATATCCCCAAGGTCACATGACCACCACATCTACTCCTCTCACTACTTGGCATCAACGTTTGGGTCATCCCCACTTTAGAGTTCTTCGGTTTATTTTAAATAAATTCTCGCTACCGTTTCATGAGCAAGACAAACCTTTTTATTGTAATTCTTGCTTCTCTAATAAAGATCATCGGCATCCTTTTACTCAATTATCATTGTGTAGCTCTAAATCGCTTCAAATAACTTTAGTCATTTATGGGGGCCATCACCAGTCTTATCTCTTGACAAGAAATTGTATAATTGTAGTTTTGTTGATCAATATACGAAATATACTTGGATCTATACATTAAAAAATAAAAGTGAGGTCAAAGAGATTTTCCAAAAATTTTATCCTATTATGGAAAAGAATTTTGACATCAAAATTTTATCACTGTACACTGATGGTGGAGGAGAATATAAAAGTCTTGACCCTTATCTCTCACTTAATAGAATTGAGAACCTCTCTACTCTACCATATACACCTCAACGAGTTGCGCTTGCAGAACGACAACATCGCCATATCGTTGAAACTGCAAGAACGCTCTTACATGAGGCATCCCTTCCTCCCCAATTTTGGTCTTTCGCGTATCATCACATGGTCTACCTCATTAATTGTTTTCCCATCTCTCAACTAGATAACCAATCCCCATTCCAGCGTCTACTTGGAAAATTGCCTGATTATAGCTCCCTGCAAATTTTTGGTTGTTTATGCTATCCATGGCTTAAACCATACTCCAAAAATAAACTTGAACCAAAATCCACCCTGTGCGTCTATCTCAGATTTTCCTTATCTCATCACTGTCACCAGTGTTTTGACCCTATTTTTGCAAAGGTATATTTATCTCGCATTGTGCAATTTATTGAGAATATTTTCCCTTTCAAAACCATGTTCTCCAATATTTCCATTAAATCACCTCACCTAAAATGGGACAATATCACGGTTTCAAATTCTTCTGATCCCACACCCAAACTTACCATAACTATAGAGTTTCCAATTCCATTAGAAATAGAGAGCCTCGCTCAGTATCTTCTCCTTCTCTAGCAGAGTTATAGGCCAACTCACGCTCATAATCCAACTCTGATAGTGAACTAACGGTGGATGCAACTTCTCCTTTCCCAGGTAAATTTCTATCACCCTCATCTTCTACAATTCCAAGGCTCCCAGAATCCTCTCACCCTACTACCCAACAGCTTACACCACTATCCCTCCCTACAAATATACCAACGCATATACCCATAAAAATAAATTACAGCTCGCGTCCCCTCCTTGTTTATCATCGCAGGAACATAATTCCATCTACACCCATGGTTCATCAGCTAGTCCGTCCTATCCCTGAGTTGGAGCTCACTCCCTTATCTCCTAAATATCTCTCTCCTCCTACCCGTGTTGTCACTCGCTTCCAAAATAATATCACCAAACCCAAGCAAATTTTTGATTACTTGGCTAAATTAAACCCCACCACCACACCCACCACTGTTAAACAAGCGCAAAAATATCCTGAGTGGAATGAAGTGATGAAACATAAACTTGATGATTTAATTAAAAACCAGATTTGGGAACTTATTCCTCCTGACCCAACTAAAAATATTATTTCCTGCAAGTGGCTTTTCAGAATAAAAAGGAAAGGAAACGGGTTTATTGATAGATATAAAGCACGACTGGTTGCAAAAGGCTTTACTCTAAGGCCGGGTATTGACTTCCACGTGACTTTCAGCCCAGTCGTCAAGCCTACCACAGTCAGAATAATCCTTTCTGTGGCACTTCTCCACAGCTAGAATCTCCGCTAGCTTGATGTCAACAACGCATTTCTCTAGGGCAACCTGGACGAGGAGGTGTACATGGAACAACGTCTGAGTTTCACCAATGATGAAAAACCCACTCATATATGTCAGTTACGCAAGGCAATCTATGGCTTTAAACAAGCCCCTCAAGCATGACAATGCCCTCATGGGTTATCTTTTTTCCATAGGATTTATTAAGACAAAATCAGATGCCTTTCTACTTGTCAGGGTCTAGGTGACACAATATTTGTCCTTTTCTATGTGGATGACATCATTGTTATAGGGATCAACACTTTCCAGGTTGATCAGGTTATTGCTTCCCTTGCTTCTAAGTTTTCTGTTAAAGATTTGGGTAATCTTCACTATTTTCTTAGTGTTGAAGTGATACGCAGCTCTGACGGTTTAATTCTCAACCAAGCAAACTATGTGAATGAGATCCTGAATGATGAATTAATGACCGACTGTAAAAGTATCCACACGCCAATGAGTGCATTTGAGATAATCACTATCTGATGGTAATCGTTGGGTCTTAGGCAGGCTTCAATACCTATCTTTCACTAGATTGGACATCGCATATGCAGTAAATAAGTTGTCTCAATTTATGCAAGCACCATCAGATTTCCATTAGAAAGTTGTAAAACGTGTTCTTCATTACCTACGTGGCACCATCCAACTAGGCCTACGTGTAACCCCCATTGAGGACTTCAATATACATGTGTACTCTGATGCGGATTGGGGTGGGGATATTGCTGACAGAGTTTCCACATTCGGGTATAACCTGTTCCTTGGTTACAATCTGATTAGTTGGCCCTCAAAGAAGCAAAACACCGTCTTTCACTGCTCTACTGAGTCTGAGTATAAGGCAGTGGCTAATTCCCTTTCTGAAACCCTGTGGGTGACCAATCTCCTCGCTGAGGTACACTTTCTAGTACATCAGATGCCTACCATTTATTGCGACAATCTTAGAGCCATATTCCTGAGTAAAAATCCGATCCTCCATAGCAAAGTGAAGTATGCTGCAGTGGACTTTCTCTTTGTTCTCCACCATGTCAACATTAAAAAGGTTCGAGTTGTTAATGTTCATGCTGCCGATTAAATCGCTGACACTCTTACCAAGACACTGCCTAAGCCTACTTTTGAGAAGAATATATTCAAGTTAGGCTTAGTGACTCATCGCCTAACTTGAGGGGACGTATTGAAACATCACATGTAATATTAGTCAGTATTTCTATTTATTTAGGACTAGTCTAGTTTAGTTAGTTTAGGACTCATCTTAGTTTATCTGTAACTCTATTTAATACGCTTTATGCTTCATTAATAAAATATCTTCTTCTATCAGCACTTACTTTGCGTTTACACATTCAACCTTCAATGATTGAAACTACTTTTCCCGAGCTTTGAATCATAGATCTCTCTTATAATGCGTTCTTGGGAAACTTACCTACGAGTCTGTTTCAACAATTGAAAGCCATGAGCACAATTGATCCATGAATTGAATCACCAAGATATTATACGCTATATATTACCAAGATTGTATTACTGTTGCAACCAAGGGAATAGAGCGTGAAATTTTGAGAATCTTGTATTTGTACACTGTTATCGATCTATCAAGTAATAAATTTAGAGGGCCAATTCCAAGTATTATGGGGGATTTCATTGCACTTCACATACTGAATTTATCTCATAATGGATTTCAAGGTCATATTCCACCATTATTCGGAGACTTATCTTCAGTTGAATCATTGGACCTATCAGGAAACCAATTTACCGGAGAGATACCACCACAACTTGTTTCTCTTATGTCTCTTTCATTCTTAAATCTCTCCCACAATCATCTCCAAGGATGTATCCCTCAAGGAGCTCAATCTCACACTTTAGAAAACAATTCATATGAAGGCAATGATACACTACGTGGATTCCCAATTTCAAAAAGTTGTGGCGCTGATCGGGTTTTAGATACAAATTATACCGTATCTGGACTAGGCGATCAGGAAAGCAATTCTGAATTTGTGAGTGATTTTTTGAAAACTGCTCTTATGGGCTATGGAATTGGATTGTGTATTGGATTATCCATAGTATATTTCATGATTTCAACTGGATACCCGAAATGTCTTGCAAGAATAATTGTGGAACTGGAGCACAAAATTATGATGAGAAAGAAGCAACAAAGGTGAAGGAATTACAGAAGAAGAAATAATCACTTGTACTGTAACATTGTGACGTTTAATCAGTTTTCAAAGCTTTTTGTAGTCTTTTAAGCAATAATATTATCAGTTGTGTCTAACTCGTAGACTTTATTCCTTTGATTTCACCTCCTCACTTGTGCTTTTCGCCCCTTTCTTTGATAATTAGGCCACTTTATATTCATCATTAAACCACACATACTTCTTGGGCACCCATAACACTCATAATTGTTTGTAACTAATTTTTTTTTCAATAAAATAAATTGAGGACAACATCATTTGCGCTATCATTTATTAAAAAAATTATCCTTTTTTTTCTTCGAGAAGAATTAAAAAAAGTTATTTTCTTTATAGTTCAAACTAACTACACATGATGCTTGATGATTAGAGTAAAGAATACGTTTAGTTAATGATTAGTAAAATCAAACGAAAATTCCAAGAGACAAGGATTTGCGTGTTGTAGTTTTCATAAGAAATTTTCACAACAAGACTAGTACAAGGGCAAGCAAAGTCTTTCTTGACTTTATTTTTCCCTGCTCTTTTTTTCTTTTCCTTTGGGACCAAATAAAGGTCTTTAATTATTTGACGCACAAAAATTATACAGATTTACTGCAAAATAAAAAGTGTATCATGCATCAATTTCATCCCTCAACAAACTAATTGATTAGTTTTTGTTTTGTATCTTGCATTTTTCTTTTATTTTTTTCCTTCACTTTGATTTTCTATTCTAGCACCTATAATTAATTGTCAATATACACTCATTTGTCACATCCAAAAGAAACATCTGTTGGAAGAAAGAAGAGTAAAAGAAGCTGAGAAACTGATGAGACAGAAAAAGATCGTACTATTTTTTTACTTCTCAATTCAACTGCAGAATAACAAGAAATCTATTGCCCTTTTATAGGTTTACAACTCAAAAACTTAAGCTAAAATATAGGAACTAACAAGTTGTGGTGAAACATGACATAAACACCAACATTCCCACTAATAGAAAACAGAAAATAGAAAAACATTGACCAAGTAAAACATAACTCCACCAAGACTAAAAAACAGGACCTCTAAGACTAAAAAACAACGGAACCATAAAGAAAAGTTTTTCCAGTGATTGATTATTTGAAGAACTAGTCAACACTCCCCCTTTCTTCAAAATCACATACTCCCATTTGTAGCTGTCATGACCCGAATCGAGGCCTTGGCCGTAACAAACATCTCAAACATGAAGGACCAGGCATCCCATGCAGAATTATTTAACAGAACAAAATCATGGTAATAAGTCCAATATAAATTCAACAAGGGTAAATGAAATCCAAAACCATCTAATGACATCTGAAAACCGTCTGTGAAATCTCTACTACATGACTAATAACAATGTCTGAAAATTGGGACAAGGCCCCCAGTATACCAAAACCATAATTGATAATAAATGTCTGAAAATAACAAGGCCTTCTGAAATATAGAAGGCTCACCGACTAGACCCTGCATTTCTGTCTGAAGAAATCTGCTGCTTATCAGGACACCTAGACTGTGCCTTAGAACCTGGAAGGTAGGGGCGGGGTCAATACAGATGTACTGGTACGCAGAACAATCTAGAATAAAGTTTTTAATAAAAATAAAATAGTTGAGGGCTATCCATAAAAGATCACATACGATATAAATTCCGAAACACATGGGCATATTTGATAATCATAAAACTTTTCTGTCAATGCAACCTCTGATCTTTGTATTACTTCTGAGTTAGGTGGCACTCCCTATAAGTCTGATATTCCACGAGCTATATGGAATCCGCCATTTACTCGGAGGGGAAGCTCCCAACCCAAGTGTGCCGCTAGGGTTGGAGTGTCTGAGTTTGATATGCCACAAGGTACTAGGCCAGCGTATAATAATTACCCGAATCGACAAATCCCGGTTTTGGAAAATGAGTTGTCTGAACTCGTGCATTTTTCGGGGAAACACCCAAGCTCTCTTTATGCCCAATTTTAGTCTGTTTTGAAACATGCATCATTTTAGTTTCAAAAATCTAAAAATCTGATTTCAAACATGCATTCTATTCTGTTCTGAATTAACATGACATTATTTGAGCTGGTGTCGTCACACCAAGACTTGCAAGTCTTTTTTCTGAGCCATAATTCATCATGCATGATTCTTTCATCAAAACTCAATTCTGACCACCCAAACATGCAAATAGTATAAGAGATTTCATGTTCCAAAACAACATATGGTGATCATGTTCTTTTGGCAAAACCATGCAAGAATTCTTCAAATATATGGTGATCATGTGCTTTTGGCAAAACCATGCACTCTTTCATTATATGTATATTCAACATTTATCTACATGCACAACCCTCTCTTTTTATTCCATAATCATGTTCAAATCATAGAATAAATCAAGACCTTTCATATCTTGCTTTTCAAAATAATCCATATCATACGAATAATAGGAAAAATCATATCAAGAGAGGGATTCATTATAATTCATGCTCTCAATTGAATATTCATCCTTAAACACATGCATACATATATATAAAATTTCAAATCAATTTGGAGAAAGGCCTAAAGACCAAAACAGTGTCATTGAGACTTCTAAAACATGATTATAAATCATAAATCTAAAACCCTTTTCTTAAAATCATGATTTATATGCCCATGAGATTTTTAGGAAAACCCCACGTACCTCAATATTGAAAATAATGAATGATTCTTGAAGCCTACTGTTTGGGGATTCCGAATATTCAATCGATCTTGAAAAGCCACGGTTAAATCTTGAGTTATTTGTTTTTTTTAGTTTGAAACATTAGAGAGTGTTCTTGTGAATTTTTGATGAAAATATATATAACATGGTCACTTGGGAGTGTAATCCCATGTTTAAGCTGATAAGGAGGTGGAAAAATACCCAATATGCCATTAATGATATGAACAACATATAACTAGCACCTCGATTTTATGGGCCACCGTGACGTGCCACAATCGCGATGGCTCACTGGAAATTGACAAATGGGATTCTTAAAATCACCGCGATATGGAGCCATAGTGTTGTCCCACTGGTTGGGACCTGAAACTTCAGCGCGATGCACCACAATTGTGCTAAGCTACTGGAATTTAACAATTGCTAAGTATACCCCCTCTGGGATTCGCCAAGTACCAAAATGATGGTGTTTTACGACTAGGACTTAAACTAGCCATAATTCTTGCTCGGGTATCAAATTTGTTCTAATATTATATCGACGGAAAGCTCATTCAATTTACCATATGATAAAATGTCAAAATTAGGGAAATTATATATGGTTTAAACTTTACTCACTTTGGAAGTAAAAAAAAAAAGAGACTAAGTCTCTTTGACACTATTCTAGTCATTTAACTCTAAGAGCATATTACCACGAGCTAATGCAATGATGATACGGGGTGTTACATTATCCCCATTGGGATCATTCATCCCCGAATGATGATACAGAACACAGATCTCCAAAACTGAGAAGAGAATTGCGTACCTCGGTCAGAAATGATAGATACAGGTGCTCTATAAAAGAGGACTATTTCTTTAATGTAAAGCTTGGCATAATCATCTCCCGAATAGTTGGTCTTCATAGGTAGAAAATGTTCTAACTTGGTCAGCCTATCAACAATCACCCAAATAGAATCATACTGGTTTTGGGACCTCGAAAGTCCCGTTATAAAGTCCATATTGATCATCTCCCACTTCTACAAAGGTAAAGCTATCTCGTGGGACGTACCACCTGGCCTCATGTGTTCTACTTTAACTTATTGGCAGTTCAAACACTTGGAAACATAATTAGCCACATCATGCTTCATATTATTCCACAAATATAAGGTCTTTAGATCATGGTACATCTTAGTAGATCTTGGGTGAACAACATACCTCAAAGTGTGAGCTTTGTCAAGGATTCTCTTTCGTAACCCATCTACATCTGGCACACATAGTCGACCCTGATATCTTAAAATACCATCACCACCTATTTCAAAAGACATTACCTTCTGCTGACCCACATATTTCTTGTTCTGCATTAAGATGGAATCTTCAACCTACTTCTTTTTAACTTCTGCATAAAGGGAAGATTTATCTATCTCATGAACAACCACTCCCCCATCTTTGGAGTCCAAGAGTCGTACTCCTAGATTTGCAAGTTGGTGAATATCCTTCACCATCTCGCTCTTTCATTTTTTAACATGAGAAAGATTGCCCATAGACAACCTGCTAAGGGCATCGTCTACCACATTTGCCTTGCCCAGATGGTAGTGCAGGCTCATGTCATAATCCTTTAAAAGATCCAACCAATGCCTTTGCCTGAAGTTTAATTCTTTCTGCGAGAAAACATACTGTAAAATCTTATGGTCAGCAAATATATCAATATGTACCCCATAGAGATAATGCTGCCAGATTTTAAGCGCAAACACCACAACCGCTAACTCCAAGTCATAGTTGGGGTAATTTCGCTCATGCATCTTCAACTATCTAAATGCATAGGCCACCACCTTACCGTGCTGCATAAGTACACACCAAAGTCCCACAAAGGATGTAACAAACCCCTTCGTACCTTTTGGAAGAGTCAAAATAGGAGCAGTTGTCAACTTATCTTTTAACTTCTCAAAGTTATTCTCACAGGAGTCAGACCACACGAACTTCACTTTTTTCTGAGTCAACTTAGTAAGTGGTGCCGCTATGAAAGAAAAACTCTCTACAGATCTTCTGTAATACCCTGCCAAACCCAAGAAGCTCCGAATATCAGTTGGAGTCGTGGGTCTAGTACATTTTATCACTGTCTCAATCTTTTGGGGATCAACCTTAATCCCGTCACTATACACGATATGAACTGAGAAAGCAATAGCATTAAGCTAGAATTCACAGTTGGAAAATTTTGCATACAACTTATGATCTTTGAGAGTCTGAAGGGTGATTCAAAGGTGATTGGCATGGTCCTTCTTACTCTTGGAATAAATTAGAATATCATCAATGAAAACTATAACAAACAGATCTAGAAACTGATGGAACACCCTATTCATAAGATCTATGAAGGCTTCAGGGGCGTTAGTCAACCCAAAGGACATGACTAGGAATTCATAATTATCGTATCTGGTTCAGAAAGCTGTTTTGGGAATGTCTGACTCTCTAACTTTCAAATGATGGTATCCTAAATAAAGGTCTATCTTTGAAAAACATTTAGCACCCTGAAGTTGGTCAAAGAGATCATCAATCCTAGGAAAAGGATATTTATTTTTAATAATGACCTTATTTAGCTAGCGGTAATATATGCATATATACAGGGAACCATCTTTCTTTCACATGAAGAGTACAGGTGCACCCAGGGAGAAATATTGGGATGTATAAAACCTTTCTCTAGAAGGTCTGCTAGATGTTCTTTCAACTCTTTCAGTTCTGCAGGAGCCATTCTATATGTAGAAATAGAAATAAAATGGGTGTCTGGCAACAAATCAATACCAAAATCTATCTCCCTATCAAGTGGTATTCCTGGGAGATCATCTGGAAAGACTTCTAAAACACATTTACCACAACGACTGACTGGAGAGGAAGACTTTCAGCATTAGAACCTTTAACCCGAATAAGATGATACAAACAACCTTTGGAGATAAGTTTACGGGCTTTGAGATAATATATAAAGTTCCCTCTAGGCCCTAAAAAATGCCCCTCCCATTCTATCACTGGTTCATTCAGAAAAGAAAAGGTGACTCTTCGGGTTCTACAATTTAATGTGGCATAGCATGAATAAAGCCAGTCCATCCCTAGGATAGCATAAAAATCAATCATAACTAGGTCAGTGAGGTTTTCCATGGTATCCCAACCACAAAAAATCACCACACAATTTCTATACACTCTTTTAGCCACAACAGAATCACCCACTGGAGTGGAAACAGAGAAAGGTTCTAAAATTACATTGGGCTCAAACCCAAAACTGACAGCCACATAAGGGGTCACATAGGATAAGGTAGACCTGAGATCAAGTAATACATAAGCATCACGGGAAAATATTTGTAATGTATTGGTGACTACGTCTGGCGAGGCTTCCGCCTCCTGGAGGTTGGACAATGCATACAGCCAGTAGCTGAGGTGGCGCCCTTTTGGGGTGGTGGTGGTGCGGAAGAATTTTCCTGAGATTTAGCACCACCAACACTCCTTCTAGCCAAAGAAAAATCTCTCTGAAAATGATCTGATTGCCCATATGAATAGCATACTAGAAAACCCAGCTTACACCTCCCTAGATGATGCCTACCATAGGTTTCACACCGCAGAAACGTAAGATGCTGCTAAGCTACGCTGCCCTATGACTGGTTATCCTGAGCTCTCGATCTATGATTAGTTTGGAAACTCTGAGGTCATTGGTCTACTGGAGGTCTGGGCACTGGGGCGCTGGCTGCGGACTGAGCATTACCCCAATTCTTATTCTTCTACCATTTATTTCCCCAATTACCACTCTGTGGCTAAGTGTGGTTCTAATCTGCTTTTATGGCTCTCTTTGCCTGTCTGTCCTTCTCTCTAGATTCAACGATTCTCTTCTTCTGCTCCTCTACCTACTACATATGCACTAAAAGTCTAGAGAAGTCCATATCCCTGTTCATCATAGCCCCCTTACATTCAAGTACTAAGTCATCCAAAAGGCTAGATGCAAATTTTCTCATTCGGGCTCTCATATTACCAGCCATCTTCGGAGTATAATAATCCAGTTGGTTGAACTTTAGAGTGTACTCCTTGACACTCATTTTTCCTTGCTTAAGGTTCATAAACTCCTCAGCTTTGGCCTCTCTCATTTCAAAGGGAAGAACCGATCAAGAAAGGTTTCCACGAACTCGCCCCACACTGTGGGCTCAGCACTCTCACCCTTAGAATTCTCCCACTCATTATACCATTGGTTCGCAACTTCTTTAAGCTGGTAAGTTGCCAATTAAACCCCTTCCACCTCGTCTTCATGCATCACCTTGAAGATATTCTCCATCTCATCCATAAACTCCTGTGGATCCTCTTCTACCTTGGTGCCTGAAAACTTGGGCCGGTTCATTCTCATGAACTGACCCACCCTAGTAGCCTTAGATGTGACCGATACAGACCCAATATCTTCTAACTATTGAGTCTGTGTGGCTACAAACCGAGCAAGCATGTGAATGGACTGTCTGAATTCTGCATTTGATACCTTTCTTTCACGAGGCTGAGTGTGGTTAGTCCCCGTCCGGGGAGCTCTAGGTGCCCTAGATGGGATGGTCTTAGTAAGTGGGACTCTCAGAGTAGCATCAATCTTCGAAGTCTAATCGCTATTTCAGGTCCTCATCCCATGAGTGGGATGGACCTCACCTGCCCGTGCATTCTAATTGATAGTATGACGGGGAGGCATGATTGTTTTTTTGAAATGCAAGAGATCACGAATTAGAGGACAGATTAGACTCCAAAGCATGAACTAAATTACAAATAGGGGAAATATTTCTAAATGCCTAACAGCCTCCTGCTTATAAGTGTGGAACGCTACACACCCATAAACAAGAATCTACCCAACGCGATTTTGTAGACCCCCTGGGACCATGAACCGTGCTCTGATACCAAGTTTGTCACGACCCGAATAGGGGCTCTGGCTGTAATGGACATCCCGAACCATGAAGGCTCGGGCATCCCTATCTTTCTGGTAATCATGCACAACATTCATATAATAGAGGGAAAATGCAAAATTATTTAATAGAACGGAATCATGGTCATAAGTCTGATATAAATTCAACAAGGGTAAATGAAATCCAAAACCATCTAATGACAACTGAAAGCCGTCTGTGAAATCTCTACTACATGACTAATAACACTGTTTGAAAACTGGGACAAGGCCCCCAATAAACCAAAACCATAACTTATAATAAATGTCTTAAAATAACTAGGCCTTCTAAAAAATAGAAGGCTCACCGACAAGACCCTACACTTCTGTCTGAAGAAATCTACTGCTTATCAGGACCCTTAGACTATGCCTCAGAACCTGTAAGGTAGGAGGGGTCAATATAGATGTACTGGTACGCAGAGCAATCCAAAACAAAGCTTTTAATATAAATAAAATAGTTGAGAGCTAGTCATAAAACATCACATACGATATAAGTTCCAAAACACATGGCCATCTTTGATAATTATAAAACTTTTCTGTCAATGTAGCCTCTGATCTCTGTATTACTTTTGAGTTAGGTGGCACTCCACTGCAAGTCTGATATTCCACAGGCCATATGGAATCCTCCATTGACTAGTCGGGGAAGCTCCCAACCCAAGTGTACCGCATGGGTTGGAGTGTCTGAATCTGATACGCCACAGGGCACTAGGACAGCGTATAATAATATACCCGGATCAGCAAATCACGATTTTAGCCAATGAGTTGTCTGAACTAGTGCCTTCTTCGAGGAACCACCTAAGCTCTCTTTATGCCCAATTTTAGTCTATTTTGAAACATGCATCATTCTAGTTTCAAAAATCTGAAAATCTGATTTCAAACATGCATTCTATTCTGTTCTGAATTAACATGGCATTATCTGAGTTGGTGTCGTCACACCAAGACTTTAAAGTCTTTTTTTTGAGCCATAATGCATCATGCATGATTCTTTCACACCACCCAAATATGCAAATAGTATGAGAGATTTCATGTTCAGAAACATAAGTCAAAACTATGCAAGAATCTTCAAACATATGGTGGTCATGGGATTTTGGCAAAACCATGCACTCTTTCATTATATGTATATTCAATATTTATCTACATGCACAACCCTCTCTTTTGATTCCACAATCATGTTCAAATCATAGTATAAATCAAGACCTTTCATATCATGCTTTTCAAAACAATCCATATCATACCAATAATGGGAAAAATAATATCAAGAGAGGGATTCATTATAATTCATTCTCTTAATTAAATATTTATCCTTAAACACATGCATACCTATATATAGAATTTCAAATCAATTTGGGGAAACACCTAAAGACCAAAAAAATGTCATTGAGCCTTCTAAAATATGATTATAAATCATAAATCTAAAATCCTTTTCTTAAAATCATGATTTCTATGCCCATGAGATTTTTAGAAAAACCTCACGTACCTCAATACCAAAAATAATGGATGATTCTTGAAGCCTACGGTTTGAGGATTCTGAATCTTTAATCAATCTTGAAAAGCCACAGTTAAATCTTGAGTTATTTGTTTTTTTTTTTAGTTTGAAACCCTAGAGAGTGTTCTTGTGAATTTTTGATGAAAATATGAATAATGTGGTCACTTGGGAGTGTAATCCCGTGTTTAAGCTGATAAGGGGGTGGAAAATTACCCAATATGCCTTTAATGATACGAAATAAAATATAACTAGGAGCCCAGTTTTATGGGCCACCGTGACGCGCCATAATCGCGGTGGCTCACTACAAATGAGATTCTTAATGTCACCGCGATGCGGAGCCATCGTATTGTCCCACTGGTTGGGACCTGAAACTTCAGCACGATGCACTACAATCGTGCTAGGCTACTGGAATTTGACAATTGCTAACTAGACCCTCTCCGCGACGTGCCAAGCACCAAAATAATGGTGTTTTACGACTAGGACTTAAACTAGCCATAACTTCTTGCCCGGGTATCGAATTTGGGAGAATCTTATATCGACAGAAAGCTCATTTAATTTACCATATGATTAAAAGTTGAAATTAGGGAAATTATATATGGTTTAAAATTTACTTACTTTGGAAGTCAAAAAAAATGAGACTAAGTCTCTTTGACACTATTCTAGTTATTTAACTCTAGGAGCATATTACCACGAGTTAACGCATTAACGATACGGGGCGTTACAGTAGGCTGAAGTAGTCATGATTGTTGCGCGGAAGAAATTTCATAAGAACATCAGCAACCTGATCATTTTTGCCACAAAATTTCAAGGAAATTATTCCACCAGCAACTAGATCGCGAATGAAGTGATAGCAGATGTCGATGTGCTTCATCCTACAGTGAAATGCAGGATTTTTTGTCATAGTAATCACTGCCTTGTTGTCACACCATATTTTAGTTGGACCAATCTGCTCTTTTTAAAGATCCACTAACAATTTCCTTAACTAGATAGCTTAGCAACCGGCAGAAGTTGCAGCCATTTATTCTTCTTACGAAGATGACAAGGCGATTGTATCTTGTTTTCTTGAACTCCATGAGATTTCTCCAGAACCAAGACTAAAGACATTCCTAGATGTGCTCCTGCGATTTTCAAAGCTACTTGCCCAATCACTATCAATAAAACCAATTAATTTGAAATTTGAAACTTTTGAGTACCAAATTCCATAACTTATTATTTCAGCAACATATGACAAGATCCTTTCGGCTTCACCCAGGTGTTTCTTCGAAGGACTATGCATGAACCTTGATATCAAACTGAAAGAGAATGCTATATTGGGCCTTGTGTGTGATACATAAGTAAAACCACCAACCAGGCTTCTAAAATAAGAAGCATTTGCTGCACCTGTACCATCATCAAGTACTATTTTCGCATTCATATTCATGGGCGTGGGGATGGATTGCAATTCAGCATGCAGAACTTCTGTAAAAGTTCAGTAGCATATTTTCTTTGCGAAATAAATATTCCATCCGAAACTTGTCTCACCTCAAGCCCAAGAAAATAATGCAGCATACCCAAGTCGGATATTTCAAATTTACACATCATGCAACTCTTAACTTCTGAAACAATAGATTCACAAGAGCCCATATATATAATATCATCTACATAAAGACAAACAACTAGAAAATAACCATTACCTCTTTTCTTCACATAAAGTGTGGGTTCATTCTCACTTCTTCTGAAGTGCTGCTCTTGAAAGAAGGTATCAATTTTGCTATACTATGCCCGTGGAGCTTGCTTTAGACCATACAATGCCTTTTTCAGTCTATATACTTTACTCTTGCCTTCACTAGAGATGACGTCTTCAGGTTGAGAGACGTATACTTCTTCATGTAAGTCGCCATTTAGGAAGGCATACTTAATATCAAATTGGAACACAGGCCGACCAAGTTGAGCAGCCAAGGCTAGAGTAGTTCTAACCGTTTCAAAGTGAGCTACCAGTGAAAATGTCTCTTCAAATTTGATGCCTTGTTTTTAGCAATATCCTTATGCAACAAGTTGGGCTTTATTCCTTTTCACACTTTTATCAACATTGTACTTCACTATGAAAATCCATTTTAGCCCAATAACATTCTTCCCTTCAGGAAAATCAACCAACTCCCAAGTCTGGTTTTTCTTAATGGACTGGATCTCTTCAATCATTACGTTCTGCCACTTAGGTCGCTTTGCGTCTTCTTCATAACATGTTGGTGCAACAGTTAACAAGGAAAAACTGCGAGATGCATAAATATCTTCTAGCAACCAAAACTTAATTGGTGGCATTTCGCTGAATGGCGCTGAAGATGGAGAGTAGGATCTTGTTGGATTAGACTTGTTACTACTACTGCCATGAGAAGAATGATTAGCATCACTGCTGGAAGAAGAGAAAGGATCAAAACTTGTAGATTCAAGAATCATAGTATGCTCTCCTTCTGATTGGACCGGAATATGGATTACTGAATCTTCTTTCTCGCTATTCCACTCCCATGCTACTTCTTCATTGAAAACAACATTCCTGTTGATAATCACTTTGCCACTAGTAGGATTATATAGTCTATATGCTTTGGATTGAGGACTATAACCAATGAAAATGCATTTCTCTGATTTTTCATCTAGTTTAAAACATATATTAACTAAAGCATAAGCTATGCAACCAAAGACTTTCAAGTGGCTTACTCATGGTTTTCGTCCCATCCATGCTTCATATGGAGTTCGATCTAAAAAAACTTTTGTTGGAGAGATGTTCAGGAGGTACACAACTGCAACCATTGCTTCTCCTCAAAAGTGAATTGCAAGTCCCCTTCCATTAAGTAGGCTTCTGGCCATCTCAACCACTGTATGATTTTTCCACTCGGTGACTCCATTTTTCTGCGGGGAGTACGGTGTTGAAAGATCCCTATGAATTCCGTTCTCATCACAAAATAAATTAAAATCATTAGATAAAAATCACAACCACGATCTGTGCGAAGAGATTTTATGTTGTAGCCTAATTGCTTCTCCACGAGAGCCTTGAATTTCCTGAAATTCTCAAATCGTTCAGATTTGAACTTGAGAAAGTAAGCTTAGCTTATACGGATATAGTCATCAGTAAATAGAAGAAAGTACCGACCCCTAACTAATGACTCAGTTTTCATCGTCCCACACAAGTGAGCGTGTACAAGCTCAAGACAACTACTATCCCTCCAAGATTTTCCTACTGGGAAAGATTTTCTACTTTGTTTTCCAAATATGCACCCTTCATATAACTCAATATCACCCACTTATGGTAAACCAACCACCATATTCTTTCTAGTCAACAATTTCAACCCATTAATGTTCAAATGACCATATCGAAGATGCCAAAGTTGAGTTTCATTAACACCTTTAGCAACTAACGCATTTTTAACAATATTTGAAACATTAAGGAGAAATATGTTGTTCTGAGTCATAGGTACAATTGCAGCACTTTGACCAGATTTCTTGTCAATAACAATGCATGAATCATTATCAAACAGAACAGAGTAACCATTAACCATCAATTGTCCAACACTTAGCAAATTGTAAGCCAAACTAGGAACAAATTGCACGTCACAGATAAGTTTAGAATTACCTTTCATTGTTTTGATGGCTATGGTACCCCTGCCTTCAACTCGTACTTACTTGTCATCACAAAGTAGAACTTCACTTTTTCTCGACTCATCAAGATCTCTAAATAGAGACTTTGTACCAGACATATGATTCGAGTATCCACTATCAATAATCCAAACACCATTAGAATTGTCAGTAATTGGAGAATGAACCATGAACTTACTTTCATCCTCAACTTACTCAGAGAGATTGGCATACTTCTGTTCATCTCTTTGTTTGGTCCAACAATATACTTTAGTGTGGCCAGACTTCTTGCAATACCAGCATTGTAAGTCACTCTTGGGTTGACATGACTAATTAAATTATCCTCTACCTCTGACGCGGCCTCGACCCCGACCACAAAATCTGCCTCTTTCTCTACCTCTACTAGGAAAATTTGAGGATTTTTCTTTGAAGAAAGAAGCCTCTTCTTTCGCCTGGAATGCTTTTTCTTCAACCTTCTCATAAGACCTATTTAGCCTATCTTCATGAGCTAACAAAGAACCCATTAATTCATCAAACGTATAGTCATATAAGTTCTTAGATTCTTCGATAGCATCAACCACATGCTCAAACTTACTAATTAAAGACCTCAAAACCTTTGCTACAACAGTTTCATCTGTAATTTTTTCCCCATAAGACTTTATCAGATTAACAATTGCAGAGACTCGAGACATATAGTCTTGCATGGATTCACCCTTTTTTATGCTTAAATTTTAAAAATAATGACGTAAAGTTTGCAATTTAACTACAATTACCTTCTTATCTCCCATATACTCCTGCTGCAAAATTCCCCAAGCTTCATTAGATGTCTCCGCTGCTGAAATTCTAGGGAAGATTTCATCATGAAGAGCTTGTTGAATCAGGAACAACACCTTCGAATCCTTCCTATGATTTTCCCGGAGCTGTTGTGCGTGGCCTTCATCCGAGTCTGAAAATCCATTCTCCAGCAAATCCCATAGCTCTTGAGACTTAAAAAGATTCTTCATCTTAACACTCAAAAATTGATAACTAACCCTTTTAAAGATTGGAAGAGGTTGAGAATTTGAATTGGTGTTCACTGCCATTTTTTCTTATCTGAAGATGATGGATTTCTCTCTTACGTTTTACAATCTCTCCTTGTCACCCCCTTTCTCGTTCCCAGGTGAAGAAACCCGACTGCTCTGATACTAAAAATTGTTGGAAGAAAGAAGAGTAAAAGAAGCAGAGAAACTGATGAGAAAGAAAAAGCTCATACTATTTTTTTACTTCTCAATTCAATTGCAGAATAACAAGAAATCTACTGCCCTTTTATAGGCTTACAACTCAACAACTTAATCTAAAATATAGGAACTAACAAGTTGTGGTGAAACATGACATAAACACCAACACTACCACTAATAGAAAACAAAAAAGAGAAAAACATTGACCAAGTAAAACATAACTCCACTAAGACTAAAAAATAGGACCTCTAAGACTAAAAAACAGAACCATAAAGAACAGATTTTGCAGTGATTGATTATTTGAAGAACTAGTCAACAACATCAAAGAGAAGATATTTGTGTGTTAAGTAGCTTTTCATTTGAAATTTTCACAGAAAAATACAACATATATATTTCTCACTCACAATTTTTTTTTTATCTTTCTTGACTTAATTTCTACCGTTCTTTTTTTTTTTTTTAGAACAATGGCCAAATATATCCTAAGCTTTGCAATTTAGAAAATATATACCCCTTGTTAAAAAAAGTGGTGCATATATAACCTCGTCGTCTAATAAATGTTGTCGATATACCCACAAATGGTGCACATTTATCCTTTTCATCAGTAGGCTAATTTTTAAAGAATTCCTAAAATTGATATTGTTTTATTTTCAAAAATATCATGTGACTTTAAAAAATTATCTCATCCATTTTTTAAACCTTCTAGACTCTATCCAACTGAAAAAAAACACTATTTATCTTTGCCTCTAAATTGGAGATAATTCTTGACCTTAATAATTGTGATATTCTCACCTCTTTCTTCTTTGTAATTGTGCATACCTTAGAAGAGAAGAGAATCAACTGAATAATCTCAATTAACTGTTAGAGTGAAGAAATGTTCATTTGAATTGAAAGAAAATGTGTCGTAGAAAAAGTAATAGACATTATTTTCTCAAAATAAATGGACTCCGTCATTTGAAATTTCTTATGGAAGTAACTTCTGCATACTGACTTGAGAAGGACAATATTCAAGTCTTCGCAATTGGAGTTTTCCTTTATCATAAGTTTATGTTTTCATTTTAAAAAATTACTAACAATTGTTATAATCACATCAGAACACTAACGTAACACCCTGCATTTTGGGCTAGAACAAAAATCGTCATTTCTATACGTAGATGATCCAAAATCCATAAATTCTATGCAAATTTTTCATGTTAATCAATTATGTAGTGTGAAAAATTGAATGAGCTTTCCGTTGATATAAGATTTGCCCAAATCTGATACTCGGGGAAGATGTTATGGCTAATTTAAGTCCTAGTCGTAAAACATCATCATTTTAGTGCTTGGCGCGTCGTGGAGGTGGTCTATTTAATAATTGTCAAATTTCAGTCGCCTAGCGCGATTATGGCATGTTGCACTGAAATTCCATGTTCAACCAGTGGGACAATGCGATGGCTCCGCGTCATGGTGACCCCAAGAATCCCATTCGTTAATTCCCAGTGAGACACCGTGATAGTGGCATGTCGCGGTGGCCAATAAAATCGGCTCTCAATTATATTTTATGCCGTCTCATTAAGGGTATATTGGGTATTTTTCATCCCCACTTGTCAGCTTAAACACGAGATTTTTCTCGCAAGTGACCACATTATTCATATTTTCTTCAAAAATTCATAAGAACACTCTCTAGGGTTTCAAACTAAAAATCCAAATAACTCAAGATTCAACCGTAGGTTTTCAAAACTGATTGAAGATTTGAAATCTCCAAACTGTAGGCTTCAAGAATCATCCATCAAATTTCTAAATTGAGGTACATGGAGTTTATCCTAAAACTACATGGGCTTGTTGAAAGCACCCAATTATGATTCAAAAATCATCAAGCATGAATTTGTTAAAGGAGTTTTTAGATCCATATTTTTATTATGCTTTATGCATGTTTAATGATATTGTTGTTTTGTCCTTTAGGCCTTATCCCCTTAAATTGATTTACACATATAAGTATTGTATGAAACTTGAAATTAAAGATTTGTTTGAGAGCACAAATAATGAAAATCCCTCTCTTGTAATAACCTTATGTTTATGATCTTATGGTGATTAATTGAAATGCATGATTTACGGCTTGAAAATAGTTTACTAAAATACCATGGTATTTTGAGCACGATTTAGAGATTTAAGAGAGGGAGTTTCTCGATGTAAATATATTTTGTTAAAAGAGAAAGATTTGCATGAGATTAAGATCTTTGACATGACCACCTTGCATCATTAAAGTTTGACAAAGAGAGTAGCATACATGTGTTTACATGAGTTTTAGAGAAAGAGTTCTTTGAAATGATTTATTGATATGGTGGTTCCGAATTTATGTTTTGAAAACAGAGATTGAAATGTGCTGAAAATGGCTCAGAGATGTGACTTGCAAGTGAATGGTATGACAATACCATATAAATGTATTCCATAATAGAGTTAGAGTTTTTAGAGTATATTTTCAGAGAATGCATGTCTTAAAGAGTTAAAAATGGGCATAAAAAGAGATAGATGGTTTCCTAAAGAGGGCTAGAGTTCAAGTAACTCTTAGCCTAAAACCGTGATTTGCCGATCCGAGTATATTATTTTTACAATGGCGACGGTCGTGTGGCGTAGCAGAGTCAGAGACTCCAACCCTTCCGGCATACTTGGGTTGGAGGCTTTCTCTCCGAGTCAATGACGGATTCCATATAGCCTGTGGAATTTCAGAGTTGTAGGGTATACCACCTAGCGCAGAAGTAAAACAATGAGTGTCACAAAGTTCAGATGATTTTATAGAGTCTTTCGAAAATGACCATGAGATTTCTTACTATATGATATGTTTATGAACTGTTTTAAATTGGTCTCATATATGTTAAATATAAATTATTATTTTGGATCTGCTCTGTGTACCAGTACATCTGTAGTGAACCCTACCTCCCAGGTTCGGAGGCTCAGTTCAAAGGTCCGACTAATCAGTAGAGTATTCCAGAGAGAAGTGATCCGTCCAGTGGTGAGCCTTCTTTGTTCCAGAAGGCCTGTTATTTCATATTACATTATTCTGTTGTTTTGGTCTACTGGGGGCCTTGTCCCATTTTTCAGAACAGTTTTGAGATGTAGTAGAGATTTCGCAGATTGAGTTAGATCTTATTCAGATGTTTTGAATTGTAACTTTCATTCCTATATCTTGAAACTCAGAGTTAATGACCATGTTTTCGTATCAGATTATATTTTCGCATCTTCTCTTATTATATGAATGTTGTGCATGACTACCAGATAGAGTAAGACGTTCGGGCCTTCATGGTTCGAGATGTCCATCACGGCTAGGCCCTAGTTCGGGTTGTGACAAAGAAGTACATTATATTATGGTATTTGGACTTAGAGTAAGAGATACGTTTACCAAATGATTAATCACATCAAAATGAAAAATCAAAATGAAAGGGATTTGTGTGAAATTTTCATGGCAAGATTCATGCAAGGACTTGAAAAATCTTGATAATCCTTTTATGCAAGTCGTTAAAGGAAGATGCCTCTCGAAGACTAAATGTATACTAAGTCAATGATGATTGAGACTTTAGAGTAAAGAGTACGTTCTCTTACTAGTTATCACATCCTAATAAAAAAAAAAAATTAAAGTTAAAGAAATTTGTGTGTTAAGTGACTTTCATTTGAAATTTCTATGATGGACATGAATCAACGAATTTAATTAATTTCAGAATTTATTGAAAGAATGTTTGTTGTTGAAAAAAAATACTTGAAAGAAATTATTTTCTCCACAAAAATGGACCCTATCATATGGAATTTCTATGAATTAGACTGGGGCTAAGTCTTTGGAATTAAAGTTTTTGGAATTAGACTTTTTTTTTCCTTTTGAGTGTAAAATACATGTTTTATTTCATTCCATTTTATAAATATTTTTTTCTCTAAACTAAAAAAGATTATGGGTACCATTTTACCCTAATCTCACCTCTTTCTTCTATGAATTGTACACCAAAGGTCTTGGATCTAAGAACTTTTGGAATAAAGAAATGTCTCTGTTAACTAAATGTCTCTGTACTTATATGTTACCAATTGATAACTAGTTCAACAAGTGAAACCCTATTAAATATATTTGTGATACTTATAAATTACATATTATGTAATTTTTTTTGACAAAATACTATCAGTTATCAATAAGAAGTATGTTATGCTATTGTACGTGAATTGAAAATCCATTAGTTTTTGTTTCTTTACAATATTCATATACTATAAAACTACTGTTTTTAACTTTTAAAAGAAAAACTTTTGTGTTGCTTCCAAAAGTAAAAAAGGAAATAGAAGTTAAGTTCTTATTAATTTTAGATTGTCAATGATATTGTGAACTTAAACCTGATATGAATATTACTTGGCCTGTTTTACTATACTTCTTCTGAACTGTGTAGTTTGCACTGAAATCTAATAATCCAAAAGCTATATGGATCCAGATACCATTTGTAGGGGGTGCGGATAACTTGTGAAATAGATCTATTGCTAACTTTACTAGATGATAAATAGTTATTAAGTAATAAGTATTTATTTTTAAGTAAATTATTTCGTGTATATTATTGGTTGGTTTAATTTTCATTTTTATCCTCTTGACTTAAGATGTTTTATTAATTCATATTCTAAATTAGATATTATCGTAATTAAATTATCTAATGTTTTAGGATCTTCGCTAGTATTATATAATCTTTTGTATTCTAGGTATAAACTATATAGTTTAGTTTCAATATCTTTTAATGATTTATTCTTTTCGTAAGATGTATTCATTAATTTGTGTAGTTTATTATTTTATCCTATTGAAATTTAGCAGTTTCTGTGTAGTATTTTATTCTAACTTTGCTATATTCAATGCGTAGGTTTATGTTCTTTATCTGATTAACTAGTATTTGTTGTTCATGTATAGGTAATTTTCCATCTGTATTAAATAATTTTTCGTATATATTAAATAAATCATTATCTGTATCTTCTTTTTCTAAGGTTAATTTCATTTTAAGTAATTTTTCTTCTAGTTGTCTTTTTTCTATTTCAAGTTGATTTCTCTAATTAACTTCTTCATATATCCAATTTTGCCTATCTCTAATTTTTTTTTAATATATTCTAACATTTATTTATTCTGAATAATATCCATCTGAATCTAAGTAATATTGATGTTCATAATATATGTGTAAGTTTTCTATACTGTTTAATAATTCTTCCTCTTCATAATCTTGTAATTTTTCCCATATTATTTTCTTTATGTCTATAATTTTTATATCTCTAAGTATATATAAAACAAGTATTTTAATATCATCTGTCATTTAAGCTTGATAATATTTTTCAGTTGTTTGTTTTAGTCTTAGTAGTTCTTGCATATTTTCATTAAGAAATTCTATATATTTTATATCTTTAGTTTCCATGTATTTGTCTATATTTACTTTCATCTGTTTTTCTATTAACTGTATGTTCTCATATCTTTTTCCAAAAATTCTAGATATATGTAATTTATCATGGTAAGTATTTGTAAGAGTAGTTAGGTAGGTATGATATGTAATTTATTCTAGTCATATAATATTTACCAAATGCTTTTTCTAATATGATTTTTCTTATATCTACTACTTTTATATCCTTAAGTGCATACAAAATAAGTATTTTAAATTTATCTACCATTACATCAGATAAATAATTATTCATTTTCATAAAATTCTATTTTCAAAATATTCCCTTCAATCATGTACATAACAAAATATGGTCATCTTAGATTACTATATACTAGATTATTCTTATATAACATGTTCTTCGGTCACTATTAGCATGGTAATCTGGATACTTTTCCCTTAAACAGCGCCTCTACTCTGGTTACTCCCCACCATGGCTTCTTGCCTCATTGGTTTCACCTTTAAGATGACATAGTTCTTAGGGATTTTTCTCCTTTTCCACTTTGCTAATAAACTTCTTAACATATTATTCTTCGAATAATTCTACTATAAAATAACTAACATGAATTTATTTTATCATACCATGATTGTTGGGAATTATGAATTTAACTATTCATAATAAAAAATAAATATACCTGTTCGGGTAGGTTTGATATTTCTAAGCTTTGCTCCTCCATAGATTTTTCCATTGAAATATACCTGTTTTTTAATAATTAAGCAAAATATTTGTTGTGGACAAGAGAGAGTTTTTTGCTTCAACGCACGAAGGCTTGCTTTGCAATGCCTTCGGTTCATCTTATTGATAGACTGAAACTTTACAAGAGTATTCACGTTTCTAAAATCTTTACAAGAGTGTTCACGTTTCTAAAATTATCTACCTAGTCTACTTTACAAAAAGTCTTCTAATAAGACAAAAATTATTAATGCCTAGACTAATAATAGTCAAAAGCCTATACAAAAGTTTTCAATATTTTACGTAAAGCAAATTGTGAAAGTTTACATGTCGCTTTCACAATTTAATGGCTTGTCTTCTATTATTACTCCGTTGATATCTTCTCGTTGTCGTATCTGCTGCTTTTCCATATCTCCATTATTGGTTCTTATCTTGTATCTTCCAGATGGCGTTCTTATCTACTTGGTTGATTTTTTTTTATTCTAGATGAACTTCTGGGATATCATTATCTCCTCCATTACATTTTGAACATTTATGATCTGGATATTTATGTCCAATTGTCTTGCAATATCTGGTTAATAATTCTTCTGAAATAAATTTTTCTCTGATAGCTCTAGCGATAGGTTCCGTCTCTGGTTTGAGCAACGTCAGAATCCATTGCCTAATAGTTTCCATATCTGTTTGTCGTAATTCCTTTGAATTTGAATGTATTAGTGCATGATTTCTTGAATAATAACTCCATATGGGATTTTGGTTGCGGTATGTGTTTGCTAGCTCTTACAAAATTGTAGATAGTCCGATAATCCTCTTATTCGCAAAAAATTTTGGTATCTCAATTCTAGGTATTTCTGGTTGTGGAATAATATCTTGTGGTATAATCATATCTCGTGTCATTCCTATCTTTACAACTTGTATGGGTTTTTTAACTTCATCATATAATATCTCTACTGGTGCCGTGTAAATTTTTATAAAAAATAGGGTACCTTTGGTTATTCTTTTGAAAATGCTAAATGCTTCATATATTTCTGGTATAGTGGATATCTCATTTCCGTCAGAGGTATATACAGTACTGAGTAGTCCATATTCATAGCAAGTTTTAAATAGACTTGGTTTGGTTTTAGGTAAAGCAATTACCTTATTATATTCGTTCGATCTTTGGGTTATATAGTTTGTATTTGGTTCTTGGATGTTTATAGCTCTGGGGTTAGTATTTTAAAAGGTTTGTACATTGTAGATATTTTCTATATATGTCCAGACTGTATAGTTGTAAGTCTTTTTGTCTTGGTTTAAACTATCTCGGTATGTGGTAATTTGTGGGGGTATAAACATGGGATCTTTTGATGTATTTGGTATATATGGTTTATCAAATAGCTTGTTTAGGTTCATATTTGTGTTTTTCCTAATTCCTTTGCTTGTACCTGCAGAAGTAGATTGATAAATGTTATGGGTTTTATGGAGTGTCCCATCGTCTCCTTCTAGCTCTGGAACTTTAATGTCTTCTGATCGACATAGCTCTGCACACTGCTGAATTAGCTGATTTATAGCTATAGACTTCAGCTTAACTTCATTAGTCTTTAGCTTTTCTATTTCATTACCCATACTGTCCACTTTCATTGAAAGCGTAGTTAGGGTGTTGAATATTTTTTCTAGAGTATCCTTTTCTATTATATTAGTCTGTGTAGCTTTGTCTTGATATGTAATCTGCAATAACATTTTTGTTAGTACTAATTACTTTAATTATAAATGTGAAATTTAATATATTCAAGACTAGTCTCCGAATCTCTTTTGTTGTAACTGAATTTTGTATTTTCTTTGTTAACCACCAGCGTACCTGTATATTATCCGTTCATACAATAAACTTGTTATATACAATATATGGCTCAAATGCTAACAAACATTTATATAATGAACATAATTCTTTCCTATTTATATCCCATTTTATTTCTGTTTCATTTAACGTACCTGAGTAGTATCTACAATGGTGTTCTAATTTTTCTGCTTCATATCTGTATTTAAGTACTCCTCCATAACTACATTCACTAGCATCTGCTTCTACTATATATATAAATTTTCTATTTTCATCTGGAAATTGTAGTTTTGGTAATTCTTTACAAAGTAATTTTATTTTCTGAACTTGTTTTTTATCTTCTTCATTATAGTTATATTCTACATCCTTTTTTAATTTTTTCTGTAGTGGTTTTAAAGTTTCTGCTAATTTTGAAATATATTCCCTTACTTGTTTTACTAATCCTAAAAATGATTGTAATTTCTTTTTTGTATCTAATTCTTCTTTCGAATTTATTATTTTTTGTACTATATGTTGTTGCATTTTTACTCTACTCTTATCTATTTGTATTCCTAAAAATTCTATCTGATTTTTCATAATTTCAGCTTTCTTTTCACTTAGACTTATTCCCGATTTTTCTATTATATCTGTAAATTATCCTAATAATTTTAAATGTTCTTCTTTAGTTTTGGTATATAATAATATATCATCTATGTATACTATACAATTAGATAATTGTTTAAAATAACTATCCATAAAATGTTGATATCTTCCTGGTGCATTTTTATATCCAAATGGTAATACGTTCTATTCATAAAATCCTTGTGGTACCGTAAATGCGGTTAGTTCTTTAGATTCTTCTTCTAACTTTAAATGGTAAAATCCTGATTTATAATCGAATTTACTAAAATAATTATATCCCTATATTTATCTTATTTTTAATATCTTATTTGGTATTGAATAATTATATGTCATAGTCTTTGCATTTAAATTTCTATAGTCAATAACCATTCTACTTTTTCCTCTTTTTTGTTCACTATGTTTATTTACTATAAATGCTAGACTATTATGTTTACTATTACTTTTTTGTATATATTGTTTTTCTAATAATTCATCTATATGCATTTTAAATTCTTTTAAATCGTCAAAATTATATGTTAATGGTTTCTGGGTTATTATGTTATTTTTATCTATTAATTCAATTTTTATAGTAGTTTTATGTTTTTTCCATCCTTTTAATGGATCTTCACTATATAATTGTTCTAATTTTTTCTTAATTATTTATATCGTATTTATTGAAAATATAGTTATTTATGTTTTATTTATCGAGAATACGACTAATTCTATTGTATCTTCAGTATATTTTATATTTTCTAACTTTTGTGTAATTTTTTCACTTCCTTTTATCCAATCAGTTTTCTTTCTTATTTTATTATTACTCTTTTTGCTCTTACTTTCTGTTTACATGATGTTGTAAACCACCAATCTGTTCTAGTTATTATATGTGGGTATAATTTATCTAAAAACGACATTCCTAAAAGTATATCTTTTGATGTTAGTTCATAATTATAAATTTCTTCCATTGTTAATATCTTACCCATACTTGTATTTTTACATTCCTAGCTTTATAAGTAATTAAGCTTCCTTCATTATTAAATCCTTTAACTATTATTGGTGTTTTTAATTTATCCCATTTGCTTTCTGGTAAGCAATTATATCTACATAAATTAGCTTCTGCTCCTGTATCTATCATAGGCATATAATATCTACTGTAATATCCTTCTATTACTATCTTAATTAATACATATATTTTCATTTTATGTTAAAGCTCTTTTTAAGAATAATTTCTCTTTGTTATATGTTAAGGTTAATTGTATATGTTTTATATTATATGGTTTTACTTGTTCTAGCCATTTTATTCCTAATATTATGTCTGATTTTTGCATTTCTTCCTTTACTTCAAATTCTATTTTAATTTTTCTAATTCCTATTATTATTTCTTTTTCTGCTATATTTTTACTATTTATTAAACTTATTGGTAGATCTAGACATATATCATTATCAGTTTTTATTTCTTCATTTTTTACTAGATATTTTGCTATATAATTTTCTTTTTGTCCTGTATTTAAGAGTATTAAATATTCTTTTTCATTTACCTTTCCTGTTATGTAATATTGGTTTAAATTATTTGTTGAATTTGTTTCATAACTTGTTCTTTTTGATGAGCTTGATGATTCTGGTTTTTCATCAGCTATTCTTTTCGTTGTACTTATTCTATCATTTATTATTTCTAAATTTTCTTCTATATATATGTATCTATAGCTATAATCATTATTATCTATTGTTTTTACAATTTGTTCGAATGAACTTTCTATTCGTATTTTGTTAATCTTATTTTTTCTTGTTATTTTATGTTTTGTTGTTAATACATATAAATTTTTGCATCTTGCTGTAAATATTTTACTTCCTGGGGTTAATTCTATTCCTGATATTTTCCAATATAACACTAATGATTTATCTATATTTTTAGCTGTTACCGCTATTGAATAATTTGCACTTATTATAAATTTAAAGTTTTGGTATATTAAATTTCCTTTTATGGCAGTTATTATGCTTTTTTCTATAGGCTTTATAATTCTATCATCTGCTATATAATTCTATTGGTGTATCTATTTCTTCTCTAAAACATGCTTTTATTAATATCTCTGTACCTCCAAGGTGTACATATTTTATTGGCTCTCTACTTTTTATATCGTTTATCTCTTTATTAATTATTCTTTTTGTTGCTAGTGGTATACTAGCTTTACCTTTTGCATATCTACAGTCTATGTTCCTTTTGGCTTACTACATAATATTCTTCTTTTTTCCTAGTAAATAGATTTCTTATTGTTGGTATTTTAAATATTTTTTCTATACTTAAGTCTAATTCTTTTCCTTTTATTTCATCAAATATGTTACTGTCAAATATTATTTTTTGGTCTATTCCTTCATCATTTAAATATTCTTCCTTTGTTATTATTTTTATATCTTCTTCAGTTATTTGATTCATCTATTTCACTATCTATTTCATTATCTGTTTCATTTTCTGAAATTTCATATGTACTAACCTCACTTTCTAATTCATAATCTATATAATCTATCTACATATATTCTGTATTTTCTATTTTTATTTCTGATATTTGTTTATTTTTTGGATTTTTAGGTAATTTACAATCTCTAGCTAAATGTCCTAATTTTCCACAATTATAACAAGTACATTCTTTTATAGATTTCTTTTTTCTATATAGTCTTTTGTATTTATAATTTTTTATATAATATCTTTTTCTTGGTTTCTTGTATTTATATTTTGATTTTTTATATTTCTTATAGTTCTTATGTCTTTTTCTTTTCTTATAATATCTTTTTTCACATCCGAATTTAGGGTGCTATTTTATCTTTGCAACATGCTAAATTTCTTATCAATGTTTTTTCCATTTTTAATTCTTCTCTATATTTTTCACATAAGTTTCTATACCATTGTTGTAAAAATTTTATTCTTGCTCCTAGAGTATCTACTATTTTTGCTTTTTCCCAACTCTTTATTATCTTTGAATTAAATGGTTCGGGTAATTTATTAAAATATAATTTTTTTATGTCTTTACTTTCTTCTATATTATATGCTCCTTTATAATAATATTCTTTAAATGCGCAAGTATATTCATCTATATAACACATATTACATATTGCTAATTTTAACATTAAATTACTATTTGTATCTTTTCCTTCATTTTGTTCTTCTTCTATTGTTGTCATACTGCCAAATTCATCTTTTATAGTTGTTTCATATTTTTTTAATAATTCTATAGGTGTTAGTTTAGTTGTTGTTGATGATGTTCCTTCTATAGGTTTATTAGTTCTTACTATCTTCTTGCTATTTTCAGTTAAATTTGAAAACCATAATTTCACTGTTCCTATTAGTGTTCTTTCTATATATTTTGATGCATCTGTTATGTTTATATTATTATCTAATAATTGTTTTGTCATATATCCTATCCATAATTGTATTATTTTTTCTGTATCTATTACACAGTCTAAGTCTAAAAAGTTATAATTTTTATTAACTATTTGTTTTGGTGTCCATTGGTCATATTCATTCTTTAGATTATATCTTTTAAACTTATTCTTATAATATGTAGGTTTTCTTATTTCTGATGTTCTAGGTATTATATTTTTATCTTTTTTTTTATCAAGAGTATTTATTTCTGTGTTGATATTTTCTGAGTTTTCTTCATTAATTACTTCTTGTTTTTTATTGATTTCTAAATTTTTTGTATTTGTTAATATTTCTGTATATATTTCACTATCTTCAGAATCATAATTATCTGTCTCTTCAACATCTATATTATTTATTTCTAATTCCTTGTTTTTTATTTCTTTATTGTTTATTTCTAATTTTTCTTTAAATTGATTTATCTCATTTAGTAATTTTTGTTCTTTATCTTTTTCTTCTTTTTCTTTTTGTCTTTCTTCATACAAATCTTTTAACATTTGTAGTTCTTTTTCTAATTCAGCAATCCTACTATTTTTATTTTTTTCTATTTTTAGTATTTATTCTGTAGTTTGTTGTTTTATTTTTTCAATTTTCTTTTTCCTATCTATTTCTTCATTTTCTCTTTCTATTCTTATCATAGCTGTCAATTTATCTTCTAATTTTAATTCTTCTTTTTCTAACATTAAATATAAATGTTCACCTATTTTCTTATATCTTCTTCCTAGATTAGAAAATACTATTTTTATTTTTAATCCTTCGTGATTTTCATATATTTTTTCATCTATTATAAATTCTTCTTTGTTCATTTTATTGTAAATAGTTCATGTTGATATATATATAT
>NC_061122.1:218972139-219036718 GCF_002878395.1 Capsicum annuum | reverse complement strand
CTTTGTTCATTTTATTGTAAATAGTTCATGTTGATATATATATATATATATATATATATATATATATATATATATATATATATTATAAACTATCTATTTTTGTGATTCTAATTTTGATATTTCATCTTTTTGTGCATTTATTGAGTTTTCACTAACTTCGGCAAATATATTATAATGTAGTCTTTTTATTCTCATTTTTAATTATTTACGTTTTTCAGAAATAATTTGTTTTAGTTCTTTGTATTTTTGTACTTTATTCATTTAAACCATGTTTATAATATTTTGGTGGATATCTAAATCTGATTTTATCATAATTAGGTGGTATGTGTCTCATTCTTCTAGATTTTAAATGGATTATTAATTTTGCTTCAATACTAGATATTAAGGTAAATAGGTAGGCTAATCTTTGTGGGTTTTCTTTTGGTTTATTTAGACTTATATATTCTGAATAATTACTAATTAATGATTCTTTAATTTTTCTAAAAGCTTCTCTGTTTTTAAATGGTTTTCTCATAATTAATCCAATCCAATCTAAATTCAAACATATATGCTACTGCTGTATTTTTTAAATAACTGTGCTCTGATACCATTTGTAGAGGGGTGCGGATAACTACCGTGTGAAATAGATCTATTATCCAATCCCTGTTTTTTGCAAGGATTGAGATAATGTAATTGGCAAATCATAACATCAACATACACTGCAATACTACTACTATAAAAAAACATACAATAGTCATTCATTTTTCAGGACAGGGACCTTCTTACGTTGGCAAACACAGTTTCGGGTGATGGGTCACAAGTACTACACCTTCTTGGTGAACTACATAATTCTCCTTAACCACAATTAGGACATAATCCATAACATTTATTCATAGAGTCTTTTATTAAGGCATTCATATTTTGATATCGTCATACCAAGACTTGGAAGTCATCCATATCATGCCAAAAATCATTACCATAAAACCTTATTGACTGTTTACCCCGTTAAGCTCTTTAAAATCATAAACAAAGTCATATTTGAACGTGTCTTAAAACATCACATAATTTCATACTTTACAATTTACATTATTCAACAGATGGGGGATAAACATTATATTTCTCATAGTAATTCAACGTTTTTGAACGCATTGGTAAATATAAAAATTGAAAAATATCTGTCAGTAAATATAAAAATTTAATCCCAGATTTTGTATTTATCCAATATATATAAAAATTTAGGGAAGTGACAGAGGTCTCTTTATAATTTAAATATAATATTTTGACAATATAGAGAGTTGGGTACCGAGTGACTTCACATAGTAGAAGCGTAGACTTAATTAAGGATAGAATAATCATATCCATGATGTGGTTTCTTGAGTCAATACACAAGTCTTCACGTTACTACTTTGCTTGCTTTTCTACTTTCCTCCTTTTTTCTTTTCTTTTTAACATTCTACGTGAGTCATGAAATTAAAGCATAATAACTAATTATTCTTCGTGGTCCATTTTTTTTTATCACTGAAGAAATGTATGACCCTGTTATATCTTTTCCCTTAGGTAGTTGTCCCACAATATAATTAAGAATGTTTTGAATACATTATTCAACTTTGGGTTTCTACAAGTAGACACTTAAACTTGTATAAAGTTGAACAAGTAGACACACATATGTTATATGTGGCATCCTATGTGGCCAATTCTTGTCCTATGTGGCGTCCTACGTGTAATATGCTACATAAGACGAGTGTGTCTACTTGTTGAACCTTATACAAGTTTAAGTGCCTACTTGTGCACATCCAAAGTTGGAGGTCATAGACGTAATTTGAGGGCAAGTTAAAGGGCATATTTATGTATTATGTTATTATAATATGACATAAACTTGATAAATGTATCATCAAATTCATGATATTACATTTTCTCAAGTTCTTAATAATAAGAAGAAAAAGTTTACTTATAAAACTAAAAAAAATAAAATACGGCATCCTAAGCTGTAACATCTGATATTATTACATCTCGAGCATCCCACCAACTTCTTGTCACGACCCGAGACGGGGCCCTAGCCGTAACGAGCATCCCAATCCATGAAGGCCCGAATGCCCTTCTCTGTCTGGTAATCATGCACAACATTTATGCAATAAAGAAAAGATGCAGAAAATAAATCAAGACGGAACCATGGTCATACTCTGAGTTCAATTTGACAATAAAGAAAGAAATCCAACAACATCTAGACAATATCTGAATCAGTCTGCGAAATCTCTACTACATGTGAAAATAACAATTGTCTGAAACTGGGACAAGGCCCTCAGTAGACCAATACCATAATAATGATAAATGACTGAAAGAAGTTAGGCCACCTTAAATATAGAAGGCTCACCAACTGAACTCTAAACTGCTGTTCGAAGAAATCTACTGCTTATCAGGACCCTTAGATTGAGCCTCAGAATCTGAGAGGTAGGGGGGTCAATACAGTTGTACTGGTACACAAAGAAAATCCAAAATAATAATTTTTATTCAACATATATGAGATCAGTGTAAAATAGTTCATAAATACATCATATGGTAAGAAATCACATGGTCATATTTAAAAGACTCTATAAAATCATCTAAACTCTGTGACATTCATTGTTTTACTTCTACGCTAGGTGGTATACCCAATAATTTCACAACTTTCACTGACTACCTTATATCGGTTGCCGTCAAGATAGGAGTACTAGTGAGGGAAGAGCACACAAGATCACACAGTAGGGTGCCACAACCCCAATCAAGTCATTATGTCATGGTTGGGCTCAAAATCACAAAGAAGGGCCCTAAACCATAAGTCTCGATTTGAGATAGCGAAATACTAGGTACACAAGATCACATAGTGGGTACCAAGTTCCCGTGTCGGCAAATCATGGTTTCCAGCATAGAGTCATTTGACTCGTGCTTTCTTCGGAAAACCACCTAACTCACATTTAACCCAGTTTTTAACTCATTAAAACATGTATTCTCTGAAATCAGACTCTGAAAACTCTAACTCTATTATGACATAAATTTATATGGTATTGTCATGCCATTGACTTGCAAGTCATATTTTTGAGCCACTTAGAGCATATTATCATCTCTTCTTTCAAAACATCTAGTTTGGGACCTCCATAACAATAAATCAATTCAAAGAATTCTTTCTTTTAAATTCATGTAAACACATGCAAGAAACTTTCTCTTTCTCAACATTTCAGTAACATAAGGTGGTCATGTCAATTTAATCAATCACATGCAATTCTCTCTTTAAAACAAGTATATAGGTATAACAAGAAACTCCCTCGCATTATCTCTAAATCATGTCAAATACTAGGATATTGAAAACACCATGTTCAAATCATAAAACATGTATTTCGAATCATTCCCAATAAGTTCATAAACTTTAATTCATCAAAGAGAGGGATTTCATAATGATGCTCTTAATCAAATCTTTAGTTTCATGCATATACATATGAATATAAATCAATTTAAGGGGGAAAGGCCTAAAGGACAAAACAACATTATCATTAAAACATTCATGATGCATAATTGAAATCATGGATTCCAAAACCCCTTTTATAATTTCATGCTTGATAAACTTTAAAATATATTCAAGTTTTTCAACAAGCCCATGTTGTTTTAGGATAAATTCCATGTACCTTAAATTATGACTCCTGAATGAAATCGTGCCTTAGGGATGCTATTCGAACAATTGATGGGTGCTTTTTATAGTCCTCGTAATGGAAATTCCTAATCTCAAAGAATTATTGAAAACCCACGGTGAAATCTTAAGATATATTAATCTTTGGGTTGAAACCCTAAGGGGTGTTCTTGATGAATTTTGATGAACATATCAATAATGAGGTGTTTTGGGAGTATAATCCCATGTTAAAGTTGATAGGGGGTGGAAATACCCAGTTTTCCCTTAAAAATGCTAAAACAAAATCTGAAAATTTGGTGCGTGCGACAGAGCATGCGAATAGCGCGTTGCTACTGCCTCTCTCACAAAAATGATTGTAACTTTTTGCCTGGCTCTCAGATTTAGGAGAAATTGGTATCGTTGAAAAGCTAATTCGAAGACCTTTTATTTGATGTATAGTATGCCCTCTAATTAATCATATACGAAGAGTTATGGTCGATGGAATTTGACCTAAGTTTTAATATCCACTAAAACTTAATCAGTAGAAATGTTTCCAACTCATCTTGGAGTTGGGGGATTTTTGTGACCTCAATCCATGTTCAAAGATTTTCCCAGACTATAGGACTGATCATTACACGTGTATCTACAAGGAATAGTCTAGTTTGGGTCGATACGCATAGGAACGACGGTTTAGATTCTAGCTCAAAAGTATGGGGTATTACATTATCTCCCCCTTGGGATCATTCGTCCCCGAATGATGGGTAGGGACTTATTGAAGCTCTAAAAGTGAATAATAAAGAACGTAATATTGATTTGAACATTTTTCCTCAACAAAAATATGAAAAGCCATCACAATCTTCATGATAACCCCTAGGGACAAGTATGCATGAAACTTGAGATAACAAAACTTGACATCGACATTATCTTGGCATGTGTTTTATGGCACATGATCAAAACATTGTAAGACATGAATTTTTCCTGAGTCATCGGCTTGATTAAGATTGGTACAAGACATGAGATAAGATTCTCCATCTCACAAGATATAACAAAAAGATTTAAACTTAAACACACTACTTGTCTATACCCCAACATTAATCAACATACTTCATATTTCCAACTTACAATTCTCCAATCACATATCTAGCCTTAAGAATTTGATTCCCACTGTAATACACTTCTATGTTGAATCCCCATTTAGAGAAAAAAGGTGCTAACTTAAACTACGGAACCCTGTAGTCTACCTCATATCAAGAAATCATCTCACCTCATCACTATAATCCAGCAACTCAAGTCTTAATTCAAGGAATACTAATCACATGGCACATTGGTTTATTTCTTTGCCCAACACAAAATTTTAGCCTATCCTTACTACACCCACTACATGGATCTCTCCCCACTACGGCCAACAATTTTAATCACTCTTATAAATATTTTCACCACATTTTTCCTTCTTAGCTATTTCACACAACAAAAGTTCATCTCCTTCTTTTCCCTTTCACCTATAACCTCAACTCGAGAATCACATCAAACTTCTCACCTTCCAGAACGTCTACTCCCATGCCTAACACACTACTATGCTTCCACAACCACCATTATACTAACATATGGAGGGTCATTAAGGGACCACGCATAAACATCATGAATAGAAGTAACATTATCAGACTATCACTCATATTGTTGCACTATTCAAGGAGGGACATGAAGTGAAGACACGATAGAATAGACATGGAGTGTTTCTGATATCAAGTGTCTGAATAAAAGTAAGGGGTCATTCGGCATGAACACAACACATCATGGTTTCCTTTGGACAGACCAAAATGAGAAACATGGATGCACATATCATGAGCTATATGACAAAAGCTAAAATTTATATCGTTAACAATTAAGGTAAGGATTTCACTTACGTGATTGATCCTCATTCAAAGAGATGAAATTTTTCATGAGTTAGCATAAACTTTATCACTTTGGCTAATTCCGGCAGAAGATGATTCTGCAACATACAAAAACACATTTTTCTTATGACCAAGTATGCTGTGAGACATAGGTTTGGATTCATGAGCAACATAGCATATGGATCGAATACTTGGAGCATTGGGTCACTGAGGAACATTATTGATTCTTATTTGGATGTCGGAAAATGACATGAGTTACATAGAGAGATTAAACCTTAGACATAGGAAGGACTCGAATACATAAGACATTGTTAGAATGAACTCTTAAAATGAAGTAGGAGGAACATACTTGAATAGGAGTAGGTTCATCATGACTCTTCCCTACCAGGCCATAATGAGAAAATTCGGAAACTACCTTAACTCACCATCTCCCCTTTAGATCAAAGTCAACATCCTAGACTTGAGAACTTAACTTCTTATCAATCTATAATCACAATTTCAAATACAATAGGGAGGAGGTATCGGTATAAACATGAACACAACTTCCCTCAATAATTAACATATCGACACTAAATTCTTTCTGGGACATCCTCCTTCAGGGATACGAATCATAACTTCTTATAATCCAAAAATTATCCACTCATGACTAACATCATTATAGGCATGGACATCCACGTTTTTAAACACTAAAGAGTGAGGGTTTTGTCCTTGGCAAGGGTGGGTGATTTCAATTTGGGAAGAATGTGAATTTGGGGCTAAATTGCTATTTTGATACTCAAATTTGGTGTTTAGGCCAAATTAGTATGGGTAGAATTGACCCAAATGCCCTTGGAAAATGTAACTGAGAGCTGAATCTATAGGAGAGCGTGTGTCGCACTATATAGAACCCCGAAATAGGGTGTGCGCCGCAAGCTCCATCCCACACTACCCCAGGTACAGGCTGGAGTATGCATCGCACATAAATCGCATGCAGCTATTGTTTTGGACCACCAAACATGCCCTTACACTTTTTCAAAAATTTCAAAACTCACTCGAGATATACTATTGACTTCCCCGATCGTGAATCAACTTACAATTCGATTTTCTAAGGCCAAGAAGGTCGAAAATAAAATCATCAAAGATTGGGAGCTCAAAATGTGACTAAGTCCTTTTCTTTAACACTTAGAAAAAGAGGATCATTCAAGTTGTCAGCCCCTCTAAGCATGCTACTAAGTGACATCAAGTCGAGAAAACTACGGGGCGTTATGACTACATAACGTATACTCTAAAAGGATTGCTTTCCCAGAACACTACTCTTAAGTTTTGCTATCCTCAATCGTCATCAACCGACAACTCACAGTCTCATGAGCATACATACACATCCCCACTCCTTATCACATAAAAATCTACTCTCCACTATTTAACCTTCTAACTATAGACCGTTAATCGCATAACTTATATCATAAAACCTTACCTAACGCCATACTACCAGGGGAAAACTTATTCTTATATACTTACGCCCTTATGCACTTAATGACTCACCCACGATTCATCATTTTAACACTAGTCCTCATATACCCATATACCTCACAATCACCACTTAAACTTTTCATCAATTATCAACCTAGGCTCTTTCATAATTCACATCAAGGCTACTAATTAATTTCCACAAAAACATACATCATTTACCTTAAGCTACTATTCTTACCATCGTATTCTACATCAAGAGTTCAAGCCTATAGCAACAATCATGTACCACCGGTGAAGCATGGAACATCTCATACTAGTCCATCAAATTGGAAAATCAACTCAAAATACTCATTTCATTAACTACTACCTACAATCACAATCCCCTCCTTGACATCACTATTACAGCTCAAAATCCACTATGTACCTTCTCTCAGGAAGTACTAGTTTACAACCACTAAAAAAAAGAAGGTCAAGGGGGTAAAGTCAAATAATAGACATGGTCAACCTTAATATTATATAATAACCCACATTACATACAATTCTCACTTGGAAGCTATAAAATAAGACATCAAGAAACACTATCCCTCTAGAATCACATAACAACAATAATCGATCATAATCATATGGCCTATCTTATTTACAATCCATTAACACATCCTCATTCTACACATTATTACTATTTACCTATCTATACACCTAAACTTCTTTCATAGCTCTATAGGTTTTAACTAAAATCCCTCTTGCAACCTCAGGGAAGCCTAAATTAACAACACTCATCCACTAAGCACTTTCACCAATAACCTGTACTTTTCTAACACAATAAACACCATCAACAATTATTTTCATACTTCAAGCAAACAACAATCCACCTTAACCAATAACTCCTTCTCTAACTTCTACTACCCTAACGCACCAAGATATATCACTTCATTACAAACTCAATCATATACAAAAATATTTGGCTATACATATTCATTAAATCGCCCTTACCACTTTTTTTGTCACTATAGCTCTAAACCCCCAGTTCCAACTAACACAAGAACAACAAGTTGCTAGTGAATCAAAATAGGCTTCACACGGATTCACTAGACTTTAATTTTGTGTTTTGAACAAGAAAATGAAATAAATAACAAAGCAACTATGCTAGTGAATTGAAAGAGCCCCACACGGCTTCACTAGACTTTTAGTTTCAACAACACAATGATAGCAAGATTACAAGAGGTAGAAACTTGACACCCAATTTTCAATGACCTGAGAATACACATCTTACTCTGTCTTAATTGAACGCCTCATAAGAATGAGGACACAACTTTAAACTTGAGGGACTTATGATACACTAGGGAGTTCCTCTCAAGCCCTTTGTGTGACTTCTGAAATTTTTGCTAGTAAATCTGAGAGCATTATCTGGGAACACCAGAGTAAGGAAAGAATTGGGATAAATTTACTTTTGTATGGGTGATACCATAACACAAATTAGGGTATGAAAGAGGAACATTCTGACTCCATAGCACGAATTAGAACATGAATTAAGTGAGAAATTCCTAAATGCCTTGTAGTCTCTTGCTTATAAGTATGGCGCGCTACACAACTATAAACAAGATTCTACTAGATGCGATTTCACAGACACCCTGGGACCATGAACCTTGCTCTGATACCAAGTTTCTCATGACCCAAGTCGGGGCCCTGGCCGTAACAAGCATCCCGAGCCACGAAGGCCCAAATGCCCTTCTCTGTCTAGTAATCATGCACAACATTCATGCAATAAAGAAAAGATGTAGAAAATAAATCATGATGGAACCATGGTCATACTCTGATTTCAATTTGATAATAAATAAAAAAATCCAACAACATCTAGACAATATCTGAATCAGTCTATGAAATCTGTACTATATGTGAAAATAACAACTGTCTGAAACTAGAATAAGGCCCCTAGTAGATCAATACTATAATAATGATAAATGAATGAAAGAAGTTAGGTCTTCTGAAATATAGAAGGCTCACCAACTGAACTCTGCACTGCTATCCAAAAAAATCTACTACTTATCAGGACCCTTATATTGAGCCTCAGAACCTGAGATGTAGGGAGTCAATACAGTTGTACAGGTACGCAGAGCAAATCCAAAATAATAGTTTTTATTCAACATATATGAGAGCAATGTAAAATAGTTCATAAATACACCATATGGTAAGAAATCACATGGACATATTTAAAAGACTCTATAAAATCATCTGAACTTTATGACATTCATTGTTTTACTCCTGTGCTAGGTGGTATACCCTACAATTTCATAGCTTTCAGTGACTACCTTATCTCGGTTGCCACCAAGATAGGAGTACTAGTGAGGGAAGAACACACAAGATCACACGGCAGGGTGCCACAACCCCAATCAAGTCATTATGTTATGGTTGGGCTCAAAATCACAAAGCAGGGATCCAAAACATAAGTCTTGATTCGGGATGACAAAGTACTAGGTACACAAGATCACATAGTAGGATATCAATTTCCCGTGTTGGCAAATCACGGTTTCTAGAATTGAGTCATTTGACTCGTGCTTACTTCGAGAAACCACCTAACTCACATTTAACCCAGTTTTTAACTTTTTAAAACATGTATTCTCTGAAATCAGACTCTGACAACTCTAACTCTGTTATGACATACATTTATATTGTATCGTCATATCATTGACTTGCAAGTCATATTTCTAAGCCACTTATAGAATATTATCATCTCTTCTTTCAAAACATGTAGTTTGGGACCACCATAACAATAAATCAATTCAAAGAATTCGTTCTTTTAAATTCATGTAAACACATGCAAGAAACTTTCTCTTTTTCAACATTTCAGTAACATAAGGGGGTCATGTCAATTTACTCAATCACATGCAATTCTCTCTTTAAAATAAGTATATAGGTATAACAAGAAACTCTCTGTCATCATCTCTAAATCATGTCAAATACTAGGATATTGAAAAGACCATGTTCAAATCATAAAACATGTATTTTGAATCATTCCCAATAAGTTCATAAACTTTAATTCATCAAAGAGAGGGATTTCATAATGATGCTCTCAATCAAATCTTTAGTTTCATGCATATACATATGAATATAAATCAATTTAAGGGGGAAAGGCCTAAAGTCCAAAACAACATAATCATGAAAACATTCATGATGCATAATTGAAATCATGGATTCCCAAACCCCTTTTATAATTTCATGCTTGATAAACTTTAAAATATACCAAGTGTTTCAACAAGCTTATGTAGTTTTAGGATAAACCCCACGTACCTTAAATTATGACTCTTGCATGAACTTGTGCCTTAGGGATGCTATTCAAACAATTGATGGGTGCTTCTTGTATTCCTCGTAATGGGAATTCTTAATCTCAAAGAATGATTGAAAACCCACGGTGAAATCTTAAGATATATTGATCTTTGGGTTGAAACCTTAAGGGTGTTCGTGATGAATTTTGATGAACATATCAATAATGAGGTGTTTTGGGAGGATACTCCCATTTTAAAGTTGATAAGGGGGTGGAAATACCCAATTTGCCCTTAAAAATGCGAAAATAGAATTTGAAAATTTGGTGCATTCGACAGAGCGTGCGAATTGTGCGCAGCTACTGCCTTTCTCACAAAAATAACTGTAATTTTTCGCTCGGGTATCAGATTTAGGAAAAATTGGTATCATTGAAAAGCTAATTCAAAGGCCTTTCATTTGATATATAATAGGACCTATAATTCATAATATACCAGGAGTTATGGTCGATGGAACTTGACCTAAGTTTTAACATCCACTAAAATTTAAGCAGTAGAAATGTTTCCAACTCGTCTTAGAGTTAGGGGATTTTTGTGACCTGAATCCATTTTCAAAGGTTTACCACACTATAAGGTTGATCCCCAAATGTATATCAACAAGGAATCGCCTAGTTCGGGTCTATATGCATAGGAACGACGGTCTAGATTCTAGCCCGAAAGTACGGGGTGTTACAATTCTCCTCCAAGCACCTGCATATTCAAATTATTTTATTTACTGTATGATGTTTACAAAAAAGAAAGTTACACCTTTCTTTTATTTTACACTTAAATAAAATTACATTTGGACTTATCTTACACAAAGAAAGTTAAGTCTGACGGAGCAATTCAAAATCATGGAAATAAAAGAGGAGTGTCTATATTAGCCTGAATACCTGAAATTCTGAAATCAGATCTTGCTCGATCATTAACTTGTCTAGAAGCGATTGTTTCTTCTTTAGTTATTCCTTAGAAGTCGTAGCTTCTTTTTCCTTCTCGTAATAGTTTTGTGCTCTAGTTCCAAAATGATTCTTGCAAGCCATAGTGGAATTTCAGTTGAGATCATAATGTATATTATGGATAATCCAATACATAGTCCACTTTCATAACCCATAAGACCAGCTTTCCAAAAGTCATTGAGAAATTTAGAATCGTTTTCTTGATCATCTAGTACAGATACAGTAATGGACACATGATCATTGCCACATGTCATAATCCTAGTCGAGACCTTAGCCGCAACAGGCTTCCCAAATCACGAAGGCCCGAGAGACCAAATATTCATACATAAATCAAGTGTGGAAGACATAATAATGTTCAATGGAAACTTATAATACAAAATATGTCAAAAAAATTAGGACAATAGAATACTCAAATTCTGTTGTTCACCAGTCTACGAAGCCTCTACTAACTGAAACACTAGTCTGACTAAACTGGGACAAAGCTTTCTGCCAGACCATAAAACTGACTGAGATTACATATAGATAGAATGCCTTCCGATGTAAGGGAGGCTACCAAATTCTAAAAATCTGGGAACAATCTACTACTGTGATAAACCCTGGGACTGAGCGGGGGTCAATACTCGAATGTACTAGTATGTAGAAAAACCCAAAAATAACATATATTTCATGTAACATAATTGAGAGCATTGTGAAAACAATTTATCATAACATATATATAAAACACACATGGCATAATTAAAGAGCTTCAAACATTCTTGTATATCGTAAAAACCAAACTCTTTGTTTTACTTCTGAGCTAGATGGTGCACCCTAAATTTTCTATAATCCCAAGGTCTATATGGGATCAGCCCTTGACTCGGTGTCCAAGACCCCAATTCAAGTTTTCCACAAGGATTGGAGTATTATCAGAGGAGACACACAAGATCAAAAATTAGGGTGCCATAATCCCCAATCAAGTCAACATGTCATGGTAGTACACAGATCACAAAGCAGGGATCCTAACCATAGTCCCAAATTGAGACTACATGAATCAAAACTACACAAGATCACAAAGCAAGGTAACATATCCCGCATCGGTAAATCACAATTTCTAGTGATGAGTCTGTCAACTCGTGCTTTCTTCGGGTAACTATCTAACTCTCTTTAAGCCTAATTTTTAATCCCTTAAAACCATGCTTAATGCTCAAGTTATTCATTTCTTTCATGTTAAGGGTATCTTATGATAGGTATCACCATACCTAGACTTGTAAGTTGTATCATATCATATCATGTCCATACACCTTTTCATTCAAAAGCATGTTAATGACCACCCAAAAAATTTACATCATATGAGAGTTTTGATTTCAAAAACACGTGGAAACTTATGCAAAATTCTCTCTTTTCAAGTCTTTAACATATGGTGATCTCATGCAATTCTTTCATTTAACATGAAGAGCACATACATAACATAAAGACACTCTCTCATCAATCATTGCTAATGTCCATTTCAAAAATAATAGTAAAACATATGACTCATACTTTAGGACATGCAATTGAACAACCCATAACATGTTAAATCAAATAAATTTCATATTGAGAGGGAAATTTCACGAATCTTGCTCTCATATTACTCGAAAACATATAATGTATAAAACCTGCTGGTACAGCCCCGAAGCTAACCCATGCTGGTACCTATTGTAAGCACTGAATAAAATGACAGGGAACATGTACGGAACTTGAATGAAAATGCCATAAGGTTTAAATATGCAAAAAGTTATTGAATCAAAATACTTAAAACATCTATCTGAAAATAATACTAGAGATTGTTAATAGCATCTAATAACTGAATAGCTGACTGAGAGTATCTGAAAGCCTCAAACTGACTGACTGTGGAGTTGATGGGAAAACCCCCAACTAACTTCGACTGAATAGATAGTACTAAACTGATAAGGAAAATTGAGATAAATAAATCATGTCCTCAAAGTATGAGAACTCACCACTGCTACAACTGATAATCTGGTATGTCTATATGCGATCAGGGAACTGAGCATCTGAACGTATGATATTAAATATCATAGCATAAGAAACGGGTATGCGATCAGTACTTTGAATATACTGGTATGCTAAATGAGGTTACGCTAATATGCATGGTTTATGTGCATGAATAATAACCGACTGAATGAATAGCAAGGGATAACTGAACATGAAGTAATAAATGGCTGAATAATGTGAGATAAACGAAAGAACACGCATAAAGTAAAGACGTATTGGTTAGCATGATATTACTGAATATAAATACGTGAAAGCTATAAAATCTGAGAATGCACGACCAAGAATATAATATGATTCTAAAAATAGTCTGTAAATTGAAATACTAAAATTCGATAACTAAATAACTGATATCTGTATGCTATGGTCAATGCAAACTTGAAGTATACTGAATACTTAATTGAGATTGTAGGAGCTATCATCTAACTGACATGCCCCAATAGGCTAATTTGGGGTCCAACCTATGACCCCAGTTAGAAGAGTGTTAGTACCGTGCCATGGGTACTAACACATGGCTACGTGGATCCACTAAGCTACTAAATAACCAATGTGCCAAGCCTAAAATGATGGGTGACTCCTTATATCCTATGCTGGCTACATAGTTCTAGAATGCAAGGACCGCTACTAGTTGCTTTCGTTATCTGACGGGCAAGCCGTCATCCCTGCATTCGATCGGTGCTAAATCCTACTCCTAACTGAAAGACCTGGAATATTGGACTGACTATGCTTAACTATTTAAAAATACTGACTGAAAAGATAGAACTCATAGTTATTTTGTAGCCATTCAATAAATACTGAATACTTGGTAAGCAGCTATATTTCGGGTATTCAAACCCCCATGAATCAATAAAAATAATAGCAAAATTGTACTAAAACTTTGAGAACACGATATGTAAGCATTTATTCAAAACTCATTCTTGTAGGCATTTCATCAAACAATTGTAGTTCATTGTTTAAGCTAAGCATGAGAATAGTTTTAAAACTTGTTGTGATAGCATGATTTCACTACTACAATCATCAATTAAGGTTTAATCCAAAAAATACCACCATTCAAATGTGTGGGGATTAATAACAACAACATTTTCATGTAAACATGGTATAAAATAAAAATTCATGGGGATTCATGGTTAAAATCACATTAATTTGTAAAAATCACAACTTTGAATTTGAAATTGGGTCCTTGGACTCCATGGGTGGAAAGGACCCATGGATAAACATTTAACATACCTCAATTGAAGAATCCTTGAAAGTTCTTGAATTGGGAACCTTGAATTTTGAATTTTCTTGAAAAAGGAATGGTGAATTTTGTTGTTTCTTGAAGTTGAATGTTGAAGCCTAGGGTTTTCTTGGAGAGAATTTTGGTTTATAATGAGCGTACTACGCTTAGAATAGGATTAATCTATTGTTTTTCATGACTTAGGGGCTCGAGAATGGACTAAACTATCCTTGGGAATTTGAATCTCGGACTGGAAATCTCAATTTTATACTTTGGCACGACGTGGTACTATCACGTTGCACCATTGGAAAGCAGAAAATCACAAAATTGCACTGTGGTACGATGCAGTGCTGTCACGTTGCGCCACTGGAAATGGACCAGTGTGATTTTGCATTCCGGCGCGATGCGGTGAGCTGCTGCCTCTCACTAAAAGTGTCATAACTTCTCACCCGGGTACCAGATTTAGGAGAAATTAGTATCAATGGAAAGATAATTCAATTGTATATCTATTGGTTGGTCATGAGCTCAAAAATTCTTAGTAAAATGGAATATATGCTCATTTGAAGTTGACTATAGCAACATTCTTCTCAAGAACTCAATCGGTAAGGAATATTTTGATTCGTATAATAGCTAGGAGTTATTTGAGGATTTAATATACATAAAAATCACTCGTAAAACTACAAAATAAGTATAATTTATTTTACATGAGTTTGGAGAATGGTTCTAATATTGGTTTGGATTTTTGGAGTTTTACAATATCTCCCCCTTAGGAACATTCGTCCTCAAATGAGGCTAGTTAGTTGAGAGTATTGAAGAATATGATGTCATATACTGAACATGCATAATCAGGAACATGAGAACATAACTGGTTTTGAAACATGAAACATAAATTGAATATCATGAACTAACCTGATTTCCATAAAAAATACAATGACATGATAACAGTTATAAGGCTGAGATTTGAACATGAGAGTTAACTTGTGAGTACCCGTTACTTCAAGTTGAATCTTGTTACGTGAAGAGAAGATGGAAGGTTTAGGACATGAAAGCTTGGGGAATATATTACATCTCCCCCTTGGGATATTATGTCCCCCGAAAGACACTGACATGGCTAAAATACTAAGGAAAGACTGATATAATGCATGAGACACTTACAAACTAAATCATGACTAAATATCTGGAATCTAAAACTGGTGACTGATGTATGAACTGAACTGAAGTTAAGAATTGCATGGTGGTGAAGGAATTTCCTTCTGAATAAGAGAAATGAAAACCAAAGGAACTTGTCTGCCTAACTATTAAACCGAATTACTGGCTATACAACTAACTCATACTAAAAGCTTATACTTAACTATAGTATTTCTTCGACACTCTTTCTATGAAGTTCTAATGACCTTAGGGAGAAAAGAATCTTAGCATGGTCAGAGTAAGACATCTGAATAAGAAATCACAACATGGCTAAAATTCTGTAATATGGGACACAGACCTACAAAACATGAGCTAAGATAGAGTTACTAGCGTTATGCATTGCAACTACTAACTTACGATATTAGCCTCACTTCTCAAATACTATATCAACTATACTTTCTACTTCAACACCGCAATTTATTGAGGCAACTAAAAATATTCACATAGCCACTTACAACTCTATCTACTGAGGCCTGAGCTGGACGAAATTCTTCCAATGTGTTCAAGCCCTACTCAAATCTATAAAATGCACACGTAACACTGTAATACTAGTCTGAGTCATGAATTTAATCCACTCTGCATTTTCATAGCTTCCCATCTCCTGAATAATTCTGATTACCCCTTCAACAACTAAATACAACCTTTTACTATCCATTAACTAACGCGTAGTGCATTTATCCACTTACACAACAACATGATATTCAAGCCTATTTTCACAACTATGTCCTCATGTAAAACAAGCATGCAACAATCTTTCCTTAACATAAAACATTTAATTTCTCACATTTAAACAAATTACTCATAATAACCATTATTTCATAAGGGAAGGTCACTGAAAAGTTAGAACATGAGATCCTAAAGCATGGAAGAAATACCATGCATAACTTGGACACTTAACTGGGCCTGAGGAACAAAGTATAAATGAAATGAAATCCTTAGAGAGATCTAAAATGAGGACATACATGACACAAAATTTGAATTTTACTGATCAATAAGAGTGTAGCATGAGTCATAGGAACTGATCATGCTGTAAAACATAAATACATGAGTTGTGAACTGCATGACCTGAGTTTGGAGTTTCTGAATTCATGGAACATGATTCTTACTGCTGGGTGAACTAGAACTCCTCATACTAGGGACTGGGAGAGTACATGATTTTTCCATAATATGCATGAATATGAGCTATGATCATAAAGCTGACATGTAAGGCATGGGTAGACATCATGATAACTGAAAAACCTTGCACTGAGATAGGAATGGGCCAGGCATCATCCTCTCCTACTACTTTTCTACACATACTGGCCTCACTTCTAGGATCTGAGAGCCTGGCTTGGTTACTTGTTCTACCATCTCGCCCTTGGCTTAAAGCTATGATTCTAAGTCAGTGAACAACTTAATCAACAACTCTAAACTAAACTGTCACCAACTTACTCTAGAGTTTGGGGCAGAATAATGCACATAAACACTATACTTACCCTGAAATACTATACCTAATAATGTAAGACCCACTGCTAGTACTTCTTTCTGATATACAATTCTTAGCTTTCTATATCCCCAACAACCATCATATAATAACTGAAACACCGACTAACTTATAATTTCCAGGAGTATCACCATACCATTAGTTCATATTGTCTAGTGACTCAACTCTACTTTCACTTAGCTCAATCTTAAAACATTAAAACTTAGATTTCATCATTAAACATAGATATTCTCAACCTCTTATTGGACAATACTAACTACCTTTACAGCTTACTAATATAATATCTCTAAACTTATATTTCTCCCTAAACTATGAGAATTACCTTTACACCTGGACATCCAACATCAACATGCTATAGCCCACAACTTAGCTGCTAAGGACATCAATTTCTACATTACTAGCCCCCATTCAAACTTAGCACTCAAGGGTACTACATAAGCATACCCACACCATAATACTTATCTCAAGTTCTTGCATACGCTATTTCAAGCCTACTGATTCACCTTTCATACAACTAGCCCCATGGATACGTAATCTACCAAATTCAGAAAATACTATCCCCACTCTATTGCTACTAAAATTCTGGGGTCATGTTTCTAATTCTAGGCCATCTAGTGTCATAGGATTCTGGGAAGGGCTTTGAAAACACATCTGACCCCTAAGCACTGAGATATTACCCCTCTATTAAATAACTAGTTCATCGAGAAACTAAAACTGAATGACTCTATTTCTGAAATCAACTAAAGTAGTTTGTTGGGATACTATAACCACGAAGTTTCTAAATACCTGCCTGGAAATGGTAGATTTACCAACTGAGGTAGACATTAAGAAGGTTTCTACTAATGTTTCAAGTTTGACACCAAAGTTGACAGCTATATAAGGGGGTTATAAGAGAAAGTGAAGCTCTGGGGTCAAGTAAAACATACATAAAAATATGATAGGCCTTTAACATACCCGTAACCACATCAGGAGAACTTTCTTGAACATGTTGGGACTAGAGTTAATAAATTCTATTCTGGCGTTGACCACTGGTGGCACTAGAAGTGGTGCCCTGCTGATTCGGGCAATCGGATGGAACTGAAGAACGATTGGACTAGCCTTGTTGACCACTCATTGGGCAATTTTTGACTCTGTGGCCTGGCTTGCCATACCCAAAACACATATCACTATCGATTCTACACACACCTATATGATTCCCGCCACATTCTCCACAAAACGGATTAGTGCAAACACCCTTCCCATTACCTTGTAACATAGAGCCTGGTGCTCTATCTCGACTGTCATTCTTAAACTTAGGCACTAACGTACTGGCTGTAGGCAGAGCTAGGGCTGAGAATTTTTGATGGAATCGGGAGTGGTTACTACCCCTTACCTTGGCTTAAAACTACTTATTCTGTCTCTCTTATTCTTTCTCTCACACTCAGTTGAGCATGAATCAAAATCCTAGATATGAAAATAGCCTACAGATTGCTCTAAGAAACTATTAAATAAGCTATGGTAGTGAAAGCAGCTCTGAATTTAGCGTGAAAGACATACTCATTCAAGGGATCCATTTGAATGGGTGGAGGTGCAGGCTGATTCTCATTTCATTTTTTGTTGTTCACTCTGGGAGGCATTTTCTGTACATAGAAGTATCGATGAGTTAGGAAGAGAGTTTAAATAGATCTCATGCTCTTTCATACGACATAAATACTAAAAGAAGGGAAACATTTCCTACAACGTCTTGTAGCCTCTTTTCCATAAGTATGGCGCACTATACACCATGCACAAGACTCTACTCAACGCAACTTTCAGACTCCCTAGAATGCTTTAAAACCTTAGGTTTTGATATGAAGTTTGTAATGCCCTGAGAGCACACCTTGGGCACCACACCGTGCCTTCATCCCTAAAGGACCACAAGTTAACCCATGTTGGTACCTGCTGTGAGCACTGAATAAAATGTCAGGGAACATGTGCGAAACTTGAATGAAAATTCCATAAGGTTTAAATACATAAAATAGTATTGAATTGAAATACTGAAAACATCTGTCTAAAAATAATACTGAAGAACTGTCAATAACATCTAATAACTGAATAACTAACTGAGAGTGTTCGAAAGCCTCTAACTGATTGACTGTAGAGTTGATGGAAAACCCCTAAATAACTCCGACTAAATAGAAAGTACTGAACTGATAAATTAAATTGAGATAAATAAACCATGTCCTCAAAGTATGAGGACTCACCAATACTACATTTGATAATCTGGTATGTCTATGTGTGATCAGGAAACTGACCGTCTAACCTATGATATTAAACATCATAGAACAAGAAACAAGTATGCGATCAGTACTTTGAATGTACTAGTGTGCTAAATGAGGTTAGTCTAATATGAATGGTTTATGTGCATGAATAATAACTGACTGAATGAATAGCATCAGATAACTGAAAATGAAGTAATAAATGGCTGAATAATATGAGACAACTGAGTGAACATACATGAATTAAAGACTGACTGGTTAGCATGAGATTACTGAATATAAATGCGTGAAAGTTGTAAAATCTGAGAATGCATGACCAAGCATATAATATGATTCTAAAAATAGTTTGTAAACTGAAATACTAAAATTCGATAATTGAATAATTGATATCTTTATGCTATGGTCAATGCAAACATAAACTGAAGTATACTGAATACTGAACTGAGACTATGGGAGCTATCATCTAACCGACATGCCCCAATGAGCTAATTTGGGGTCCAACCTGTGACCCAAGTTGGAAGGGTGTCAGTACCGTACCACGGGTACTAACATATGGCTATGTGGATCTACTAAGCTACTAAACAACAAGGATGTCAAGCCTAAATTGATGGGCGACACCTGCGTGTAGTCAAGCCTAAACTGATGGGTGACTCCTCATATCCTACGCTGGCTACATAGTTTTGAAATACAAGGACTACAATTAACGACTCTGCCAATCTTATGGGGAAGCTGTCATCCCTGAATTCGCTCGATGCTAAATCCTACTCCCAACTAAAAGACCTGGAATATTGGTTTGACTATGCTTAACTATTTAAAAATACTGACTGAAAAGCTAGAACTTGTAGCTATTCTATAGCCATTAAATAAATACTGAAAACTCGTAAGCAGCTATATTTCGGGTATTCAAAACCCCAGGACTTAATAACAATAATAGAGAGATTGTAATAAAACTTTGAGAACATAATCTGTAAGAATTTATTCAAAACTCGTTCTTGTAGGCATTTCATCAAACACTTGTAGTTCATGGTTTAAGCTAAGCATGTGAATAATTTTAAAACTTGTAGTGATAGCATGATTTCACTACTAAAATCACCAATTAAGGTTTAATTCAACAAATACCGCCATTCAAATGTGTGGAGATTAATAACAACAATTTCATGTATACATGGTATAGAATCAAGATTCTTGGGAATTCATGGTTAAAATCACAATCATTTGTAAAAATCACAACTTTGAATTTGAAACTGCGTTCTTGGACTCAATGGGTTGAAAGGACCCATGGATGAACATTTAACATACCTCAATTGAAGAATCCTTTAAAGTTCTTGAATTGAGAACCTTAAATTTTCAATTATCTTGAAAAATAATGATGAATTTTGGTGTTTTGTGCAGTTGAATGTTGAAGCCTAGGATTTTCTTGGAGAGAATCTTGGTGAATAATGAGTGTCATAGGCTTAGAATAAGTTTAATCTATTGTGTTTTTATAACTTGAGGTCTTGGGAAAGGACTAAACTACCCTTCGAATTTAAAACTCGGACTAGAAATCCCGATTTTATACCTTGGTGAGACATGGTGCTATCGCGTTGCACCACTGGAAAGGGACAATTGAGAAATTGTACTACAGTGATATGTGATGCTATCGCATTGTTCCACTGGAAATGGACGAGTGTGATTTTGCATTCTGGCGTGACACAGTGAGCTGCTGCCTCTCACTAAAAGTGCCATAACTTCTCACCCGGGTATCGGATTTAGACGAAAATTCTATCGTTGGGAAGATAATACAATTGTATATCTGTTGATAGGTAGTTATCTAAAAAATTCTAAGTAAAATGATAGATAATCTCATTTAAAGTTGACTATAGAAACATTCTTCTCAAGAACTCAATCGATAAGGGATATTTTGATTCGTCTAATAACTAGGAGTTATTTGAGGCCTTAATATTCATAAAAATCCCTCGTGAAACTACCAAATCACTATAATTTATTTTGCATGATCTTGGATCATGGTTCTAATATTGGTTTGGATTTTCGGGGTATTACAAAATCTATGGAAAGCTTCATGACAATCTCATCAAAATAGGTTCATGATGCATGCTCTTCAAAAGGTTTTAAAAACCCTTCTTATACACATGATTTTAATTCCTTTAAAACTTGATAAAAACTATAAACTATGCCCATGAGGTTTAGGATAGTCCCGCATACCTTTTGACAGAGAAAAATCAAAGAAAATATAGAGAGATTTGCTCTTGGAGATCAAAGTTCCCCAACCCTAGGTGATTTATCCTCTCTTGATTTTGGAGGGATTATTTGTGGATTTGGGAAGTGATATAATGTATTGAAAATACCATAAATTCATCCATATATGATTAGGAACTATTATAAGATGGTACAAGACCTTATCGCCCTTGAAACAACTCAAAATGGAACACTTTTTGACGCTTTGCTTTTGATTGGTAGCCCAAAGACAAATCCAAACCTAGGGTTTGTGGAGCACAACCAAAGCCAACCTAAGGCAGTGTGCTTTTGGGATTGCTTCTGTAACACCCCGTACTTTCAGACTAGAATCTAGATTGTCGTTCCAACACATATAGACCTGAACTAGATTATTTCTTGTTAATGTATGTGTGGTGATCACTCCTATAGTGTGGTAAAACCTTTGAATATGAATTGAGGTCACAAGAATCCCCTAAATTTAAGACGAGTTAAAAACAATTCCATCGATTAAGTTATAGAGGACACTTCAACTTGGGTCAAATTTCGTTGACCATAACTTATGTTATATAATAAACTAGGTGGCATGCTATATATCAAATGAAATATCTTTGAGTCCTCTTTCCAACACAACTGATTTAATCCAAATCCACCATCGGAGTAAAATATTATGCCCAATTTACTTTAGCATATCAGTCTGTCAACTGAGGGACTATTGTGACTTGTTTTGTTTCCTTAGGGGTATTTTAGTCTTTTCCCTCAAACCCAATCGTCCAAAGCACATAATATCATTCCTAAAACAGAATTTTTTTATCCTCAAATTGAAATCATCCTCCCTTTCTCTCAATAACTCCAAGAACAATATTCAAGTTTCCTTCTCTTCCATAGGTCAAGAATTCATCCTCCTAAGTAAAGATCTTCAAACAAAGAGTCAAGATCTGGATTCCATCTTACAAATTTTATAATCTAAGGTATGTGGGACTACTCTAAAAATCTTGGGCATAAGTTTAAATGTTTTATCAAGATTTAAGATCCCCAATTACGATTTACATAAAGTTTCGATATGATTTTTGAAAAATACACATCATGAAACTATTTTGGTGAAAACAATTGTTGTCTTCAATCACTTTTCATGGAAATTGTATTATAACTATATGTCAGTATGATTTTGTGTCTTTTAAATATTTATTGAGAGCATGAGTAAGAATTCCCTCTCTTTTTGTTAACTAAAGTATATATATTGTGAATGATTTGTAACACATGTTTTAAGATTTGAAAGTGATCTTCTCAACTATCATGGTGTTTGACATGGAATTTATATTTAATGAGAGGGACTTTCTTGTTACACTATATTCATGCTTTACAGGGAAAGAATTACATGTGATTGATTAAATTAACATGACCACCACATGTTTTGAATATTTCAATGAGATGATAAATACCTAAGTTTTCTTGAGATTTCAAAGTGATGACTCTATTGTGACGTTATGAAATTTTGGGTGGTCTTGTGCATGTTTTGAATATGATGGATGAGAAGTTGATACAATATTGACTTGCAAGTTAGGGTATGACGATACCCGGTGATGAATGCCCTTAATAGAAAAAGTATTGATCGTTTGAAAGTATGAAGCATGATTTTGAATAATTAAAATGTGGGCTTAAGAGAGCTAATTGGTTACCCGAAGAAGGCGTTTGAGTGTAAGGGCTCATTGTTGGAAATCGTATTTGTCGATACAGGTATTATCCTGTAAGAGGGATAATATGGACGTCATGTAAGGGTTATTCCACGGTATACTTGTATGGGGGTATACCATGTTACTAAAACTCCAATTCTTGTGGCACACTTAGATTGGAGCCTTGGCCGCTGAGTCAAGGGTGGATTCCATATAGCCCATGGAATTACAATTGTAGGGTGTCTCAATTAGCCTAGAAGAATATATAAAGAGTGAGTCAAGGCTACTAAGAATTGATTTGAAATGTATTAAATATGCCCATGTATTTTACTGATGTATTATGATTGTTGATTTTATGAAATGCTCTCATCTATTTTGTATAAACACATCTTATTGAGTTGTTTCACATACCAGTACATATGTATTAACCCCCCTTCTTTATCAGGTTCTGAGACAAAGTCTTGGGGTCCCATTAAGCAGTAGATTGACTTGTCAGAAGTGTGCAGTTGGTGAACCTTCTCTATTCCAAAAAGTCTGGCTTATTTAAACATTGTTATTTGTATTGATTCATGGTCTAACTGGGGGCCTTATCCCAGTTTTGTTTTATACATATGTTGGATTGTGTAATGTTAGAGATTTCATAGATGGGTTTCACATGTTTTGAATTCTGAGAATTTTTTTTAAAATTGTTCAAGTGTTAAGAGATTGACCATGGTTCCGTCTCATTATGTTTTCCATAAACTATCTTATATTATATGAATATTGTGCATGAATACCAGATTGCAAATGGGTGCCCGGGCCTCCATGCCTCGGGATGCTCATTACGGCCAGGGCCCCGGCTCGAGTCTTGACAAACTTGGTATCAGAGCACAGTTCATGGTCCCAAGGTGTCTGCGAAATCGCATCGAGTAGAGTCTTGTTTATAAGTGTGTAGTACTCCATATTTATAACCAGGAGGTCACAAGGCATTTAGGAATGTTTCACTTTTCTTTATGTTCTAGTTCATGCTTTAGAGTTAGAATGTTCCTCTTTCAAGCTCTAGCTCGTGCTATGGTGCCGCCTATACAAAATTAAAATCCCAATTCTTTTCTTACTCGATGTTCTTTGATTTGTCTCTTTGTTGAGGTGGTTCAAGTGCAGAAGCTTAGAATCTAAATGATGTGATCCTTTCTGATTTAGTCATAAGCAATTATGAGATTACACAAGGACTTGGGAGGGGTCGATAAGTGCTTTAAATATGTATTGTATTGAGCTTATACCTCTATTTACATCACCTGTGCATTTGAGCCTAAGGTATGAAGTGTGTTCAGTCCCTTTTATTTTTTTTTATTGCGGATGTCATGCATAAAGGGAATGATGTGTAGTAGAATGTTGGAACTGTATTTCCACCTGAGTAGTAGTATAAATTAATGTGTCAGTGTCATGATCTACTAGTAGTGATATTGGACCAAGAAGTTTGTAATATGAAGTCACGAGGTTAGAAGTCCGAGTGAGGATGACTTTTGTATAAAGAAATATTTTAGTGGTATAACCATTGATTGAAGGGTGATTTGCCATTTTATGGTGATAGACTAATATGGTAGTAATATTTGTAGATTGTAAGGTATTTGATAAAGAAAGCATTTGGCTATGATTATTATCTATTCAAGAATAGGGAAGTAGCCTAGAGTGGACAGTTATGGTGGTTATAGAAATCCCTTGTAGGTTTTGAACGAAAATGTTCAGATTTGCCAATAAGTTATAAGTATAGACTCATTGTTGTTTGTGGAATTTGAAGGTAGTATAAATGTATGCTTGGGTAAGTGAGTATGATGTGAGAAAGTACAAAATGTAGATAAGATCATGTTGGGTTTTGTTGTATGATTAGAATCGAATATCCCTATTATGACTTTACCCTTCCCTTTGATTGTCTTTATTTTGGTATTCGTAAACTAGCACTACTTGTGATAAGATATGTAATAGATTTTGAGGTGTAGAAGTAATGTCATGGAGGTGATTTGGCTGTAAGTAGTATCTAGGTGAGATGAGGTATTTGGGTAGAATTTTCCAATTTGATGGACTAGTATATTATGTTGCATTTTCATTGGTGGTAGATGATTGATGCTAGACTATAGGCTTGAATTTTAGTTGTAGAATATGGCAGTAAGAATAGTAGCTTAAGTTAATGATGTATGAATTGTGGGAATGAATTAGTAGTCTTGATGTGATTTGTGAAAGAGCCTAGGTTGTTAATTGATGAAAAGCTTAAGTGGTAATTATGAGGTATATGTGTATATGAGGACTAGTGTTAAAATGATGAATTGTGGGTGAGTCATTAAGTGGATAAGGGCGTAAGTACATGATATTAAGTTGCACCCCCAGTAGTATGGCATTACTCTTGATGTTTGTAGTTGGGGAATTAAAATAGGTGATGATATTATTCTTGATTTGGTGGGACTTTCTGTCTGATTCAGGAAGTTTTTCCTATTTATTTTTGTATGCATAATATTTTTGTCAACTTCATTCATTCATGAGATTTTCCACTTCAGTTTTTTGCGTACTTCCCTTACGGTTTCCAATGCTCCAAAAACTTTATTTTTTTCCTTGTCGTTTGTTTCTAAGATATTTTTGCTGAATTTATTTTTATCTAGGAGGAGGGGTGGAGGTTGTTCCATTTGCATGATATTAGCAATTCCTAGGTTGGTGGATTATTTGAAGTCAAGACAATCATTTTTTTTTATATCCTATTAGGATGTTTCTTAACCTTGTCTTGTAGCAGTAGTGTCCCTCTTCATTCAGGTTGGTTGTTGGGCAGATGTATCAAGAAAGTTACTGGTTTTAAAGGAACAATTTAGAAGTCTTTATTTGTTGGTCTGACTTAGGTTGTCAATTAAAAGATGGTAATGGGGAGTACTTGCAGGGACAATTTCTACTCTTTGATTGCCAATAGTTGTGGTTCTGAGCTTAATATTTTTGTTTTCCTTCAGTGTCTAGTTTGTTATGTCTTCCTTCTTGGGATTTGTGATGTGATTCTTCCGCTACACGGCGTGATGTATAGGCAATTGCTTAGTTGATTTAGTGGAAATTTTTGGGTGCTCGAGCATGAGTTCAGGAGTTGGTATTTAAGTCGCTGCTTGATCGCATTTGGAGGTCTTTTTGGGCTTTGTCAGGTACATTTAGTTTATAGATTTTCTTGTTTATGATTTTGGAAAGCGATGCATTCTGAAAAGTAAGCAGCGCACTTGAGCATTTGTTTGTACATGCTTCTTCTTCTTTGTCTTTTTTTTTAAATGTTCCCATTGCTCTCTCCTTTACCAAGTTGTTCTGGATGCATGGGTGGGGCATCTCTGACTGTGAATGCAGTTGCTTGTCTGTTTATTTTGTGTAGATTAGCCTTTTAGAGAGTCAGATAATAATTGTTTGAGCTTCTCCGAGACTGATGTTGTTTGAAGGTATCCCAATTGGATAATGAAAAAAAAGAAAAGAAATTCTTCCTCCAATTGTACGTGCCGCTTTACTTTCCTTCATATGTTCTTCAAATTCACGAGTTTTCATCAATCAGGACTCTTTAGTTGAAGAAGAAATAATGCACCTTCGACTTTTTAGTCTCTGTTCATGGCGGCTTGATTTTAGATGAATAAAGCACTCGAAGTTTAATGAAGTTAGTTATGACAGTTTTTCTTTGGTTATAACAACACATTTCTTTTGAGGTGCTTATCCATTATGGTGTAGATCTTGTCAGCTACTACAAAATTAGGTGATTCTTTCTCTCTCTGGTCTCTTTATGTGATAATTTCCTAAATGGCATAATGGGGAGATCTGAGGATCTCTGACCCGTAATTTTGCATTCATTATCTTTTTAGCATCTAAGAAAGGGGGTTTCTCTATTTGGTCTCTTTATGTCGATAACTTTTCGGTTGATTAGGTTGTCCAAAATTCAGTATCCATAAGTGGGCCTAGACCCTAGTTCACTATTTCTTCCTCCTCCTGGGATTTTCCAGTCTTATTTTTCACTCGCCTTACAGGGTATGGGTTGCCCAATTTACTGTCTTTAAATCAGATGGTCTAGCTTTTCCTTTTGGAGATTCAAGCATGAGTTCAGGTTTGGGAGTTTTTAGTGTTCGCTTTGGTGGGAAGGTCAGTCATGTGATTATTTGGTTGATGATCAAATTGTGTCGTTGGAATGGTTGTGGATGTCTAGCAGATTGATCTCGTTTGGAATCCCTAGTTCAATCATGGATGTGTTTCTGACTCCAACCTCATTTATTACTTTCGACTTGTGTGGTATGATTTGAGATAGTATCTTTGGATGAATTTAACAAAGTACTGTCTTCTCTTCAGATCTTAAAAAATTATCTTGATCTTTTACCTTTAACTGTCTTTCTACATAATGATATTTAGGTGCGGTTTGAGTTGTTATGGTTTCTTTGGCGGCATTTCGGATTTTAGATGAAACAATGAGAGGTTCTTTCCTTTGGTTAGTGATATCCTGCTTGGGTCCTTAATGACCCTCTGTATGATAGTATGATGGTGGCTGTGGAAGTGTGGTGATGTTCACAGTGTGGTGATGTTTTAGGTATAGGAGTAGATCTTCTTGAAGGTGAAAAATTTAATGCGATTCTCGAACTAAGGGTATAGGTGAAAGGAAAAAAAAAGAGATGAACTATTATTGTGTGGAATAGCTAAGAAGGAGTAATGTGGCGAAAATATTTGTGAAAGTGATTGAAAATTTTTGGTCTTAGTGGGGTGATCCATGTAGTGAGTTTAGTAATGATTAGGCTTGAATGTTGTGATTGTTGAAAATACAAACCAATGTGCCATGCAGTCAGTAATCTTTGAATTAAGACTTGAGGTTGTTGGATTATAGTGATGAGATGAGGTGATTTCTTAATGTGATGTAGAGTACAGGGTTCGTAGTTAAAATTAGCATCTCTTTCCTCTGAGTTAGGCTTCAACATAAAAGTATATTACGACGGAATACAAATTCTTGTGGTTAGATGTATTACGGGAGAACTGTAAGTTGAAAATGATGAAGTATGTTGATAAATGTTGGAGTATAGAGTAGTAGTGTCTCTAAGTTTAAGTCCTTTCGTTGTATCTTGTAAGATGGAAATACTAATATCCTTATGTCTCGCAAGGATCTTATGTCTTGAATCAATCTTAATCATGCCGAAGACTCTTAAGAAAATTCATGTCTTACAATGTTTTGATATGTTCCATAAAACACATGCCAAGATTATGTCGATGTCAAGTTACGTTATCTAAAGTTTCGTACTTACCCGGTTCAATAAGGGATTATCATGCCGAAGACTCTTAAGAAAATTCATGTCTTACAATGTTTTGATATGTGCCATAAAACACATGCCAAGATTATGTCGATGTCAAGTTACGTTATCTAAAGTTTCGTGCTTACCCGGTTCAATAAGGGATTATCATGAAGATCGTGTGATGCCTTCACATATTTTTGTTGAGAAAAAATGTTCAAACCACTCTTACGTTCTTTATTCTACACTTTTAGAGCTTCAAGAAGTCTCCATTCATCATTCGGGCACGAATGATCCCAAGGGGGATAATGTAACACCCCGTACTTTCGGGCTAGAATCTAGATCGTCAGTCCAACGCGTATAGACTCGAACTAGATTATTCCTTGTTAATGTATGTGTGGTGATCACTCCTATAGTGTGGTAAAACCTTTGAATATGAATTGAGGTCACAAGAATCCCCTAACTCTAAGACGAGTTGAAAATAATTCCATTGATTAAGTTTTAGAGGACATTTCAACTTGGGTCAACTTTCGTCGACCATAACTTATGTTATATAATGAACTGGGTAGCCTGCTATATATCAAATGAAAGGTCTTTGAATTCTCTTTCCAAATCAACTTATTGTTTTTTTCCAAATCTACCATCGGAGTAAAATGTTATGCCCAATTTACTTCAGCATATTAGTCTATCAACTGAGGGATTGTTGCGATTTTTTTTGTTTCCTTAGGTATATTTTAGTCTTTTCCCCTCGACCCCAATCGTCCAAACCACATAATATCAGTCCTAAAACAGCATTTTTTTTAACCCCAAATTCATTTCCCCAAATTGAAATCATCCTCCCTTTCTCTCAAGAACTCCAAGAACAAGATTCAAGTTTACTTCTCTTCCATAGCTCAAGAATTCATCCTCCTAAGTGAAGATCTTCAAACAAAGAGTCAAGATCCAGATACCATTTGATACAAGAAAAACAAGTAGAACATGAAAAACACTCCAAATCAGTCCACTAATCTTAAGGATCTGAGGACCTTTTTGGAGACCACTCTTGGATTTGCTACCAACAAGAAGAATACAAGATTCAATGATGTATATAACACCCAAAACAGCATCAACACGTGAAGAACAAGAGGATTACAATAATAATAACCAACCGTTTCAACAACACAAGAAATAACAACAAAATATTACACTAAACAAAGGGATAGAAAGATAGACTACATGAAGGTAAAATCTTAAGAACCCAAGAGCATATTCCACTCTTGGACCCTTAATACTACACATTAAAATTCACCTATATCTTATGTGGCACAAGACGGGCCTCGATCTTCCAAGTATCCAAAGTTTTCAAGCTTGAATCCAACACGAGTGATTCAACACTCAAGTTGAAATCCCTAGTTACAATGTTTGTCCATAGGGGCCTTTCTCACAAGAGAGAAATGTCTAAGTTTCTACAACTTTCAATATTCATCAAAACTAATGACTAAAACCCTACATCATTCAATTTATAGTGTATTACAAATAATAGGTAAAATGACCAAAAGGTCCCTTTAATGAAATGTGACCAAGGACGCCCTTGGAGTAAAAGTTTAGGGTCGGTTTTGGTGTGATCCAAGGAATTCTCCATACTTCACTTGGACGTTTTATTGGACTGGTCCAATGTATTCTGACATACGTGCATCCTCGTGGTCTACTCGTATCATCCTCCCCTTCTTGAAAAAGGATTCAACCTCGAATCCGCTCCTTGCAAAATCAAAGAAGGACAAACAAGAAAAATATCCTCATGACATGAGGGTTAGGATAACCAAAATACACACATCACATGCCATGCCAAGGTGAGACAAACTTGGAGTATACCCATGGGTCCTTTGTGTTGAACATGAAAACCTTAGTATTAATGACACAAAGGAAGAGGCCATCATCAACAAAAAGAGACAAAGAAGAACCTTGCCTTCCTTCATTAGTGCCCACAACCAGACATTGCTTGTCGTCTTGACCAAGCATCAAGTGGGAAGGTTAGAAATTCCCACATTTCGAGAGGGTGCCGGGGTCAAATGGGAAAAGTAGCCAAGGGTCTAAGCTGAGGTTAGACCTTCCTTCCCCTAGTTTGTTACTCACACAACCATGCATGGCATTTGCCTTTAAGTGAAGACTAACATTCAAGAATAGAGAGACACGACCTAGAAGTCCTACCTCAAAAAGACATATGCCATCATTTACAACATTTCCGTACACATGATCTCTATGAACAAAACTACTAGAAAGTCTTTTACCACACAAGATGTTCAAAGCGTCACGTCCACCATTAAGATCAACTCTATAAACACCATCAATAACTTGAGAATTTTGAAGCACGACACATATATGCTCAAGTAGTGGAATACATTCATGAGTAAGTTGATTTTCATTCACATCCTCACTAGTTGTTGGCAACTCACATACCAACGTAGACTCACCTTGGTTTGCACAAGGGTCAACTAGTATATGTGTACTTTTGTCAATTGGTAATAGAACCTTGTTCAAGTTATAAGGGCTATCACTAGATGGACATAAATCATTCTTACAAGAAGAATCAATTTCGTCATCTAAAGGATCAACTAGAGCTTGCGTACTTACAACAAAAGTTTGGTCCTCATGTAACCTAACATCACCAAGAGTATCACCATAGGGAGACTCAAATACCTCTACTCTAGGTAAATTCGCAACTACATCTAATCGGCCACTACTAGCCACAACACAACATTCTAAGTTCATAGGAGTGTAGGGAATAGTGTTTTTACCTCTTAGTTCACATGAGCTATGGTCTTCCTCTTGACGTGTGTCCATGCAGCCCACTTACACCCTTTGACCTACCATACGATCCAAACTTTTATTTTCCATAGATAGGTCTCGGGACATAGTGTCAAGGTAGGCCAAAATGACATTGGTGGCATTGTTGTCCATGGGTTGAGAGGTGGAAGCCGCGGGTTCCCTTGTAATTGTAGCCAAAAAAAAAAGAACACACCTACAAAACAAAATACAAGTTAGTTCGAAACAACCTCACCACACTCTCGCACACTTGATCGTCTCACACTTGGTTTCACAAGTGTTGAAAGTCGTCTTGTACTTCGCGAGTGATTGAGGGTCGAGTCTACTCTTGCTCGAAATAGATTTTCATTTGAGTTGACTCAAGCAAAATTTGTTACGGACTTGAACCAACAAGATACAACGAATTCACAAAAGAGAAAAGCACACAACAAATGCGTAACACGAATGAACGAACACAAAAACTAACTAATAATCTAGTAGATAAGTACTAGTTTGCCAATTAGTATTGGAACCAACGAAATTGAAACTAAGAAACAACAAATGGAAACTAAGAAATCTAAAATTTGAGCTCAAATATATTGTGTAAACAGTAAAACGTGATGATGTGGCAGCCACATATTGGTCTCGGTTGGACACAACTTTTGTTGTCCAATTTAAAGTCTTGGTCAATTTTTCAATTTGGACTTTGGTGGAACTTATTCAATGGAGGGAAACACAAACAAGTCTTTGGAGCTTCTTTTTCAATTAAAATTTCAAGACTCAAAGTCTTGGACTAGACTTGTACTCCTCCTTAAAACATGGATCCTTGTTTTATGGGAAAGTGGTTGAGATATGATTGACTTGTTGATGAGTGATGGTAAGTCTTTCAAGACTAACAAAGTTCTCATACTTTTTCGTTCACCTTTTTTGATCTAACTTTCACTTTATTTTAACAAGGTATGAAGGTTTGGAAGAACATCAAGAACACTTCAACCATCACCAAGAAAATCAACAACAATCTCCCAAGAACAACAACAAGGTTAACTACAAGCTTCCAACAAACGACCAAGTCCTTTAGTGTGGTGTTTTGGACTTAACAAGGGGTGGAGATTGTAATGAACAACATGAATACAAAAAATTTTCAAGAACAATAACAACACCAATAACGTCCAGCCCAAGTCCACAAGAAAGGTCACCACACGGCCAAGAACAACAACATCAATACACGGCCATTAACTTGTCACAACAACAATCTCAACAATTCAAGCTCAACTTAAGATATAGACTCATTGTGTTAGTGATGAAAAAAACTAACACTTAGATACAACTAAGACAAGTGAAAATCTCATCCAAGACACAACAAAAACACAATTTTTGGCCAAGTACACAAAATGAACAATTGCTCTCTTTTCTGGAATTTTCAGTTTTCAACTTTTTTTTTTTGAATTTTCAACTCTCAAGCCCAAGATTGTTCTTGTTAGAACAAAATAAAAGATGTCTTTGATACCAAATGATACAAGACAAACAAGGAGAACACGAAACATACTCCAAATCAGTCCACTAATCTTAAGGATCCGAGGACCTTTTTGGAGACCACTCTAGGATTCGCTACCAACAAGAAGAATAAAAGATTCAATGATATATATAACACCCAAAATAGCATCAACACATGAAGAACAAGAGGATTACAATAATAATAATCAACGGTTTCAACAACACAAGAAATAACAACAAAATATTACACTAAACAAAGGGATAGAAAGATAGACTACATGAAGGTATAATCTTAAGAACCCAAGAGCATATTCAACTCTTGGACCCTTAATACTACACATTAAAATTCACCTATATCTTATGTGGCATAAGAGGGGCCTTGATCTTCCAAGTATCCAACGTTTCCAAGCTTGAATCCAACACGAGTGATTCAACACTCAAGTTGAAATCCCTAGTTACAATGTTTGGCCATAGGGGCCTTTCTCACAAGAGAGAAATGTCTAAGTGTCTACAACTTTCAATATTCATCAAAACTAATGACTAAAACTGTACATCATTCTATTTATAGTGTATTACAAATAATAGGTAAAATGACCAAAAGGTCCCTTTAATGAAATGTGACCAAGGGCGCCCTTGGAGTACAAATTTAGGGTCGATTTTGGTGTGATCCAAGGCATTCTCCATACTTCACTTGGACGCTTTATTGGACGGGTCCAACGTATTCTCACATACGTGCATCCTCGTGGTCGTACCTGTATCACCATCTTTCATATTTTATAATCTAAGGTATGTGGGACTACTCTAAAAATCTTGGGCATAAGTTTAAATGTTTTATCAATATTTAAGATCCCCAATTACGATTTACATGAAGTTTTGATATAATTTTCGGAAAATATGCATCATGGGACTGTTTTGGTGAAAAAAATTATTGTCTTAAATCACTTTTCATAGAAATTGAATTATAACTATATATGAATATTATTTTGTGTATTTGTAAGATTTATTGAGAGAATGAGTAAGAATTCCCTCTCTTGTTGCTAACTAAAGTATATATATTCATTGTGAATGATTTGAAGCACATGTTTTAAGAATTGAAAGTGATCTTCTCAACTATCATGGTGTTTGACATGGACTTTATATTTAATGAGAGGGAGTTTCTTGTTATACTATATTCATGCTTTAAATGAAAAGAATTGAATGTGATTAATTAAATTAACATGACCACCACATGTTTCAAATCTTGCAAAGAGATGATAAATGCCTAAGTTTTCTTGAGATTTCAAAGTGATGACTCTATTGTGCCGTTATGAAATTTTGGGTGGTCTTGTGCATGTTTTGAATATGATGGGATGAGAATTTGATACGATATTGACTTGCAAGTTAGGGTATGATAATACTCGGTGATGACATGCCCTTAATAGAAAAAGTATTGATCGTTTGAAAGCATGAAACATGATTTTGAATAATTAAAATATGGGCTTAAGAGAACTAATTGGTTACCCGAAGAAGGAATTTGAGTGTAAGGACTCATCCTTGGAAACCGTAGTTGTCGATACGGGTATTATCCTGTAATGGGGATAATGTGGATGTTATGTAAGGGTGATGCCACGATATGCTTGTAAGGGGGTATACCATGTTACTAGAATTCCAATTCTTGCGGCACACTTGGATTGGAGGCTTCGCCGCCGATTCAAGGGCGAATTCCATATAGCCCATGTAATTATATTTGTAGGGTGTATCAATTAGCATAGAATAGTAAATAAAGAGTGAGTCAAGGTTACCAAGAATTGATTTGAAATCTATTAAATATGCCCATGTATTTTTACTGATGTATTATGATTGTTGACTTTATGAAATGCTCTCATTTAATTTGTATTAACACGTGTTATTTTGAGTTGTTTCACATTCCATTACATATGTATTGACCCCCCCTCCTTCTCAGGTTTTGAGATAATATCCTGGGATCCCGTTAAGCGGTAGATTGACTTGTCAGAAGTGTGCAGTTGGTGAACCTTCTCTATTCCGAAAGGTCAGGCTTATTTAAACATTGTTGTTTGTATTGATTAATGGTCTAACTAGGGGACTTGTCCTAGTTTCATTTTATACATACATTGGATTGTGTAATGTTAGAAATTTCGCAGACGGGTGTCACATATTTTGAATTCTGAGATTTTTTTTAAATTGTTCAAGTTTTAAGAGATTGACCATGGTTCCATCTCATTATAGTTTCCACAAACTTTCTTGTATCATATGAATATTGTGCATGAATACCAAATTACAGATGGGTACCCAAGCCTCCATTGCTCAGGATACTAATCACGGCCAGGGCCCCGGCTCGGGTCTAGACAGCTTCGACGCATAGGCCAACACGGATCCTAGATAGGGTCCCACTCAAACACTCATAACTTTTGACTCCGAACTCAATTTGACAAATGCTCAGTGGCATTTGAAGGAAGACTCAAAGGGATTTAATTTGATATATCATGGGCCATATAACTTGTAACACCCCATGTTTTTAACGCTCAATTAATTCCTTAAAAATGGACTTTAGGACTCCTACATTGATGGTAAACCATGTTTAGGTGTTATGGGACATGTTGGGTGTAACATCCTGCATTTTTTGGGCTAGAAATCGAAGCGTTGTTCCTACGCGTATAGACCCAAACTAGATTATTCCTTGTTAATATATGTGTGGTGATCACTCCTACAGTGCGGGAAAACCTTTGAATATGAATTGAGGTCACAAGAATCCCCTAATTCTAAGACGAGTTGAAAACAATTCCATCGATTAAGTTTTAGTGGACATTTCACCTTGGGTCAACTTTCGTCGAGCATAACTTTTGTTATATAACAAAATGGGTGGACTGCTGTATATTAAATAAAAGTTCTTTGAGTCCTCTTTCCAACGCAATTCATTTCGTTGAAATCCAACATCAGAGTCAAAAGTTATGCCCATTTTACTTTAACATGTTGACCTGTCAACTGGCAGAAATTTCTATGATATTTTTTATTTCTTTAGGGGTATTTTGGTCATTTTTCCTCACCCAAAATCCGTTTAAAACATAAAATTTGAGCCCCAAGAAGTAAAAAAACTTCCTATTATTCATTCTTCCTCTCAAAATCTACCAAGAACACTCTTTAGGGTTTCAAACAAGAATTCCAAATAACTCAAGATTCAACCATCGGTTTTAGAAATTGATTGAAGATGTAGAATCCCCAAACCGAGGGCTTCAAGAATCATCTATCAAATTTCTAATTTGAGGTACGTGGGGTTTATCCTAAAACTACATGGGCTTGTTGAAATAATCAAGTATGATTTAAAGATTTTCAAGCATAAATTTAGAAAGGGGTTTTGGAATCCATGATTTTATTATGTATGAAGAATCTTCTAATGATAAAATTATTTTGGCCTTGAGGCCTTTCCCCCAAATTGATTTGTAATCTTATATAAGTAAGAATGAGATCATGTTTGAGTATTTCATTGAGAGCATGAAATTATAGAATTCCTCTCTTGCTATGATTACCTATTTATATATATGATATGAGTTATTTTGAATGTACGATGAGAAGCATGATACAGATGTTTTGATTGTTGTGTATGAATTGACTATGATTTTGAATTGAAGAGAGGGGGTTTTACATGTTGATAAATACTGAAAATATATAACGAAAGAGTTGTATGATTTGTCATAAATTCCATGACCACCTTATGTTGTCGAAATGTTGAAAAGAGAGAGTTTCTTGTATGTGTTTACATGAGTTTAAAGAAAGAGTTCTTTGAATTTGATTTATTGATATGATGGTCCCAAACTTTATGTTTTGAAAGAAGAGATGATAATATACTATTAATGGCTAAGAGATGCGACTTGCAAGTCAATGGTATGATGATACCATATAAATGTATGCCATAATAGAGTAGGAATTTCAGAGCTTGTTTTTCAGAGTATGTTTTCATAGAAGACATGTTTTAAAGAGTTAAAAATGGGCTTAAACAGGGTTAGGTGGTTACCCAAAGAGGGCACGAGTTAATTGACTCATAGCCCAAAATCGTGTTTTGCTGATACGGGTATGTTACTATTGTACGCTGGCGACTGCCCAGTGGCATAGTAGAGATTCTGAGACTCTGACCCTTGTAGCAAACTTGGGTTGGGGGATTGGCTTTAGAGTTAAGGGTAAATTCCATATAGCCCGTGGAATTTCAGAGTTGTAGGGTATACCACCTAGCGCAGAAGTAAAATAAAGAGTGTCACAAAGTTCAAATGATTTTATGGAGTCTTTTGAAAATGCCCACGTGATTCTTACCATATAACATATTTATGAACTATTTTTAAATTTCCCTCATATATGTTGAGTATAAATTATTATTTTGGATTTTCTCAGTGTACTAGTACAATTGTATTGACCCCTACCTTCCAGGGTCTGAGGCTCATTCTAGAGGTCTGCTAAATCGTACAGTATACAGACATAAGTGAAGTGTGAAGTTGGTGATCCTTCTTTATTCCAGAAGTCTTATTTCTTTCATATCTTTGATATTTATTTTGGTTTAGGTCCACTAGGGGCCTTGTCCCAATTTTAGACAGTTTTGTTTACTTCGTATGTATTAGAGATTTTGCAAACAGAAACAGATACTTTTTAGATGTTGGTGGGTCTTCTTTCATATTGATATACTTAATTCAGAGCATGACCATGATTCTGTATTATTTTATATTTTTGCATTTTATCTTCATATTATATGAAAGTGTGTATGATTGCCAGATAGAGAAGGGCGTTTGGGCCTTCATGGTTTGGGATGCTCATCACGGACAGTGCCCTGATTTGGGTTGTGACAAACTTGGTATGAGAGCACGGTTCATGGTACCAGGGTGTCTGTAAAATTGCATCGGGTAGAGTCTTGGTTATGGGTATGTAGCGCGCCACACTTATAAGTAGGAGGCTACAAGGCGTTTAGGAATGTCTCTCTTTCTTCGTGTTCTAGTTCATGCTATAGAGTTAGAATGTTCCTCTTTCATTTTCTAATTCGTTCTATGGTGTCGCCCATACGAAGGAAAAGTTATCCTAATTCTTTCCTTACTCTGGTGTTCCCAGATAATGCTCTCATATTTAGTAGCAAAAATTTCAGAAGTCACACAAAAGTCTTGAGAGGAGCTCCCTAGTGTGTCATAATTCCTTCAATTTTAAAGTTATGTCCTCGTTCTTATGAGGCGTTCAATTAAGATAGAGTAAGATATGTATTCTTAGGTTATTGAATATTGTGTGTCTAGTTTCTATCTCTTTTAATCTTGTTATCATTGTGTTGTTAAAACTAAAAGTCTAGTGAAGCCGTGTGGGGCTCTTTCGATTCACTAGCATAGTTGCTTTATTATTCATCTCATTTTCTTGTTCAAAATAGCAAATAAAAGTCTAGTGAAGCCGTGTGAGGCCTATTTTGATTCACTAGCAACTTGTTGTTCATCTTGTGGTTCTTGTGTTGGTAGGAACTGGGGGTTTAGAGGTGTAGTGGCAAGAAAAGTGGTAAGAGCGATTTATTGAATATATATAGCCGAATCATTTTGCATATGATTGAGTTAGTAATGAAGTGATATATCCTTGTGTGTTAGGTTAGTAGAGGGTAGAGAAGGATTTATTGGTTAAGGTAAATTATTGTTTGCTTGAAGTATGAAAAGAGTTGTTGATGGTGATTGTTGTGCTAGAAAAGTATAGGTTATTGGTGAAAGTATTTGGTGGATGAATGTTGTTAATTTAGGCTTCCTTAAGGTTGCAAGAGGGATTTTAGTTGAAACTTATAGATCTATGAAAGAAGTTTAGGTGTATAGATAGGTAAATAGTAATGATGTGTAGAAGAAGGATGCGTTAATGGATTGTAAATAAGATATGCCATATGATTATGATCGATTATTGCTGTTATGAGATTTTAGTGGGCTAGTATCTCTTGATGTCTTATTCTATAGCTTCCTAGTGAGAATTGTATGTAAGGTGGGTTATTATATATGATTAAGGTTGACCATGTCTATTATATGACTTTACCCCTTTGACCCTTTTTTCTTTAGTGGTTGTAAACTAGTACTTCATGTGAGAAGGTATGAAGAGATCTTGAGCTAATATAGTGGTGTCATGGAGGGGATTGTGATTGTAGGTAGTAGTTAAATGAAATGAGTATTTAGAGTTGATTTCCCCAATTTGATGGACTGGTATATTATGTTGCATGCTTTATTTTATTGGTGGTAGATGTTTAATGCTAGATTATAGGCTCAAATTGTAGCTGTAGAATGTGGTAGTAAGAACAGTATCTTATGATTAATGATGTATGTTTTATGAGAATAAATTAGCATGCTTGATATGATTTATGAAAGAGCCCAGGTTAAAACTTGATAAAAAGTTAAGTGGTAATTATGAGGTATATGTATATCTGAGGACTAGTGTTAAAATAATGAATTGTAGGTGAGTCATTAAGTGGATAAGGGCGTAAGTATATAAGCATAAGTTGCACCCCCTGGTAGTATGACGTTACTCGTTAGGTAAGATTTTATGATATAAGTTATACGATTAACGATCTAATGATAGAAAGTTAGTAGTGAGAGTGGATTTTTATGTGATAAGGAGTGAGGTTGTGTATGCATTTGGGACTACAAGTTGTAAGTTGATGATGATAGAGGATGGTGGAAAGAAATGCCTTCAGAGTATACTTAAAAAGGAAAAGTTTAGAATTTATATGTATAAGTGGTTTGCGTACCTAATTTGTATTCTTGAAAATTATGGTATACAGAAGTTTGGGGCGTTATGGTATAGCATTATTTAGAGTTGAATTGAGAAAATATGAGTGGGCAATATGCGCCTTTGGTATAGTTTTACAAAGTTTGTTAATTTGTAAGATATGTGATTAGAGGTGTAATGCTAGTATTCTAAGGAGTTCAAGAAGAGGTGTTGAGCGATTGAAGCATAGACGCCCATACCCATAATGATGTTAGTCATGAGTTAATGATTTTAGGGTTATAGGAAGTCATGATTAGTATCCCTGAGGGGGAAATATCCCAGAGAGGATTTAGTGTCTTTATATTAGAAATGAATAAGAACAGTTATATTCACGTATATGTCGATATCCCTTGGTAATAGGGAGTGTGAATGTGTACACTCATGGGAGTGGGGTTTGTAGAGTGCTGGCTATAATGGTAAGCTAAAGTTAAGAGTAAGATTTACAGAAAAGCAAGGCCTTCAGGTATAAATCATTAGGGAGAGTTAGAGTTTAAGTATATAGTGATGTCTCTTTTATGCTGAGAGTTGTAACTTTGATCTAAGGGGGAGATGGTGATTTAAGGTAGTTTTCCAAATTTTCTCATTATGGCAAGTTAATGAAGATTCATGATGAACCTACTCCTATTCAAGAATATTCCTCCTACTTCAGTTTAGGATTTCATTCTACCAAGGTCTTATGAATTCAAGTCCTGCCGATGTCTAAGGTTTGAGTTCTCTATGTATGTCATGCCTTATCCCGATGTCCAAATAAGAAGCAATAATGTTCCTCAGTGACCCAATACTCCAAGTATCCAAGCCATATGTTATGTTGCTCATGATCCAAACCTATGTCTCACAACATGTTTGGTTATAAGGAAATATGTTCCTATATGTCACTGAATCATTTTATGTCAGAATTATCCAAAGTGGTAAAGTTGTGCAAACTTATTACTATTTCATATCTGAAAATGAGAAGCAATAGCTTTAAGTATTCACCTTTCTCTCAATCATTGGCTTTATGAATTCGACCCTTATGTTATACAAATCATGAGATTTCTGCACCCATGTTTCTCACCATAGCCTGTCCTAAGAAATCATGTTGTGTTGTGGTTATGACGAATGACTCTATACTTACTATTCAGACAGATATCACCCTATCTCTCTTCTATTGTATATTCACTTCATGTCCTTCCTTGAGTAGTATTATAAGTATAAGCTATGAATTGATAAGTGTTACTTCTATTCATGACATTTATGCTCGGGTCCCTCAATGACCCTCCGTATGGTAGTATGATGGTGACTGTGGAAGCATGGTGATGTGTTAGGTAGAGCAGTAGGTGTTCTTGAAAAAAAAATTGGTGTGAATTCTCGAGATAAGGTTATAGGTGAAAGGGGAAAAGAAGAAGATAAACTTTTGTTATGTGGAAAAAGTTAGGAAGGAGATATATGGTGAAAAATTTTATGAATGTGATTGAATTTGCTGATCTTAGTGGAGGGAAATCCATGAAGTGGGTGTAGTAATGATAGGCTTGAATGTTGATATTGATGAAAACTCAACCCATGTACTATACGGTTAGTATTCCTTGAATTAAAGTCCGAGGGTGTTTGACGATAGTGATAAGGTAAGGTAATGTTCTTAATGGGATGTAAAGTACAAGGTCCTATAGCTTAAGTTAGCACCTTTTAGCTCCGAGTTAGGCTTCAATATAGTAGTACTAAGTAGTGGGACTCAAATTCTTGTGGCTAGATGTGTGGTTGGGCATTTGTATGTTGAAAAGTGTGAAGTATGTAATTTATTGTATGGGGCGTAGACAAATAGTGTCTCCAAGTTTAAGTCTTTTCATTGTATCTTGTAAGATGGAGAATGTTAATATTCTTATGCCCCACGAGAATCTTATCTCGTGTCTTGTTCCAATCGTAATCATCAAATAGTCCCCTACCATATGTGGTGATGATAATGATTCATAGAACTCATGTGCAAGATCATCCCTATATAAAGTCTCATTGCAACATGTTTCGTGCTTTCACGTTTCGTTAGGGGTTATCATGAAGCTTGTTTGATGCCTTTGCATATTTTGTTGAGGAAAAATGTTCAATGTGAGACTTCGTTCTTTATTCTACACTCTTAGAGCTTCAAAAGGTCCCTACCCATCATTCGGGGACGGATGATCCCAAGGGGGAGATAATGTAACATCCCACATTTTTCGGGCTAGAAATCGAAGCGTCGTTCCTATGCGTATAGACCTGAACTAGATTATTCCTTGTTAATATATGTGTGGTGATCACTCCTATAGTGTGGTAAAACCTTTGAATATGAATTGAGGTCACAAGAATCCCCTAACTCTAAGACGAGTTGAAAACAATTCCATCGATTAAGTTTAGTGGACATGTCAGCTTGGGTCAAATTTCGTCAAGCATAACTTCTGTTATACAATGAACTAGGTGGCCTGCTATATATCAAATAAAATTTTTTTGAGTCCTCTTTCCAACTCAATTGATTTCATCGAAATCCAACATCGGAGTCAAAAGGTTTGCCCGTTTTACTTCAGCATGTTGGCCTGTCAACTGGCAGAAATTTCTGCAACATTTTTGATTTCTTTAGGGGTATTTTGGTCTTTTTGCCTCACCCAAAATCCATTTAAAACATTGAATTTGAGACCTAAGAATCAAAAAAAACTGCCTATTATTCATTATTCCTCTCAAAATCCACAAAGAACACTCCTTAGCGTTTCAAACAAGAATTCCAAATAACTCAAGATTCAACCGTCGGTTTTAGAAATTGATTGAAGATTTAGAATCCCCAAACCGAGGGCTTAAAAAATCATCCATCAAATTCCTAATTTGAGGTACATGTGGTTTATCCTAAAACTACATGGGCTTGATGAAATATTCAAGTATGATTTAAAGATTTTCAAGCATGAATTTTGAAAGGAGTTTTGGAATCCATGATTTTATTATGCATCAAGAATCTTCTAATGATAAAATTATTTTGATCTTGAGGCCTTTCCCCCAAATTGATTTGTAATCTTCTATATGTATGAATGAAATCTTGTTTGAGTATTTAATTGAGAGCATGAAAATATAGAATCCCTCTCTTGCTATGATTTCTCATTTATAGATATGATATGGGTTATTTTGTATGTACTTTGAGAAGCATGATACAAATGTTTTGATTGTTGTGTATGAATTGACTATCGTTCTGAATTGAAGAGAGGGGATTTTACATGTTGATAAATACTAAAAATATATGACGAAAGAGTTGCATGATTTGTCACAAATTCCATGACCACCTTATGTTGTCGAAATGTTGAAAAGAGAGAGAGTTTCTTGCATGTGTTTATATGAGTTTAAAGAAAGAGTTCTTTTAATTTGATTTATTGATATTGTGGTCCCAAACTTTATGTTTTGAAAGAAGAGATGATAATATACTATTAATGGCTCAGAGATGCGACTTGTAAGTCAATGGTATGACGATACCATATAAATGTATGCCATAATAGAGTAAGAATTTCAAAGCTTGTTTTCAGAATATGTTTTCAGAGAATACATGTTTTAAAGAGTTAAGGATGGACTTAAATAGGGTTAGGTGGTTACCCGAAGAGGGCAAGAGTCAATCGACTCATAGGCCAAAACTATGTTTTGTCGATACGGATATATTACTATTATACACTGGCGACGGCCCTGTGGCGTAGTAGAGATTCAGAGACTCCGACCCTTGCGGCAAACTTGGGTTGGGGGCTTGGCTGCCAAGTTAAGGGAAGATTCTATATAGCTCGTGGAATTTCAGAGTTGTAGGTTATACCACCTAGCGCAGAAGTAAAATAAAGAGTTTCACAGAGTTCAAATGATTTTATGGAGTCTTTTGAAAATGCCCACATGATTCTTACCATATAACATATTTATGAACTATTTTTAAATTGCCCTCATATATGTTGAATATAAATTATTATTTTGGATTTTCTCTGCGTACCAGTACAATTGTATTGAACCCCTACCTTCCAGGGTCTGAGGCTCAGTCTAGAGGTCCTGCTAAGCCGTAGAGTATTCAGACATAAGTGAAGTGTGAAGTTGGTGAGCCTTCTTTATTCTGGAAGGCCTATTTCTTTCATAATTTTGATATTTATTTTGGTTTAGGTCCACTGGGGGCCTTTCCCCGATTTTAGACAGTTTTGTTTACTTCGTATGTATTAGAGATTATGCAGAAACAAATGTTGTTTAGATGTTGATGGGTCTTCTTTCGTATTGATATACTTAATTCAGAGCATGACCATGATTCCATATTATTTTATATTTCTGAATTTTTCCTTCATATTATATGAAAGTGTGTTTGATTTCCAGATAGAGAAGGGCACTTGGGCCTTCATGGTTTGGGATGCTCGTCACGGCCAGGGCCCCGATTTGGGTCATGACATTGGGGGTACTTTTGACTGTGGAAAATTGTCACGACCTGAGGCTACGCTCTTATTGTGATAACTGTGCTTACGGTCACAAGCAACCACAATCTAACCCATAAGAAGATACCTACCGTGAGCACTGAATAATATACTAATAATGAACATGTGTAAAAACAACTGAATAAATCCATAAGGTTATAGTACGTACTGAAAATATGATTCAAATCATAAGTATGAACATCTTATGACATACTGATAAAAATGATCATCAACTGGCTAACTGTCTGAATGACTGAAATATTTGAAAGCCCCTAAACTGACTGAAGAGTTGATGGGACAGGGCCCTAACTAACTCCAAACTGATCAAATTGAAAAGAAATGCGGAAATACTTAAATAACATAACACGTCCTCGACATATGAGGACTCACCACAACTGCTGCTGCTGATAAGCAAAATTGACTAATCGCGGTCAGGGAACTGAGTATCCGAACCTATGATATAAGACATCATATAGTGAAGAAAGTATACGGTTAATACTTTAAATGTATTGGTATATGCAGTGGGGTTATCCTATGGGTAACTGTGCATAAAGTAATGACTAACTGAATAATATGAGATAACTGAGTAAGCATGCATGAAAACTAAAATACTAAGAATACAAGACCAAGCATATATATATTTCTAAAGTAACGTGTAAACTAAAATACTGAAATCTGATAGCTGAACAGCTGAGAATCTGTATGCTTTGGTCAAGAACCCTAATCTGAAACTATACTGAGTATTGTACTGAGACTGTGGGAGCTAGCTATAATAGACATGCCCCAAATATACTGTTGGGTTCAACCTGTAACCCCAGTTAGAAGGATGTCAGTACCGTTCCATGGGTACTAATGTTAGCTGTGTGGATCTACTAATCTGAAGTCTTAAAGGACTAAGGTATCATTCCTAACTGACGAGGGACCCCTTAAAGGCTATGGTGGTGTCGTAGGTATGGAACTTAGGGACTGCTACTAATGTTTCATGCCTAACTGATTGGGGAGACAAGTGCCTCATGCCTAACTGACGGGGGAGACTCCATCCCTACGTTAAGTCGGTGCTAAGTTTTACTCCCAACTGAAAGTCAATGATTCTGAACTGAACTAAACTCAACTGAACAAAGAACTGATCATAATAACTGACTAAATGATAATGCTCATGGTATGTCTGAAATCATTCTAAAGATACTGACATTATGCAAACAAATAGGTATCGGGTTTTCATAACGCACAGCATTGATTAGAACTAACAATATGGACATATGAAGCTTTAAAAACCATAATAAAGGATCATTGCTCAAAACCTAACATTTATGCATTTCATCAAACACATAGGAGTCATGAATTTAAGCATGGGAATGGGTAAAACATGTGATTGAAAACATAGTTACAATACTAAAACCATGAATTATGGGTTTAATAGTAGAATTTTAATATTCAAATCATATAAGGGCTCAGTTCATCGAAAAACACTTGTTACATAACTTGTAATCAAAATCAATAACAACTTCATGGAGACAATTCATCATAAACATATAAAAACTCATAATTTGATATCAAAAGGGGATTCTTGGACTCCATAGGTGAAAAGAGCCCATGGATGAAGATCACACATACCTTAAATCCTTATGGTTGAAAGAGAAACACAATCTTGATACTTTTCTTGTAAGTTTTTGGATTAGGGAACTTGAATCCTTGGTTTTCTTGAATAGGAAGGAATGAATTGATGAACTTGGGGAGGATTAAGGTTTGGTTTTGAGAGGTAATTGGAGAATATAGGCATATAATGCTCTAACTGAAGCTTTAATTCATGATTTTATGAATTGGGTCGATGTAAAAAGACCTATACAAGAGAGACCACGGAAGGCACAAAAACTACACAAAATAGTCCACAAATTGAGAGCAACTTGAGGACCCCTTTGAATGCTAGTTTCGGCCAACAACAACAACACAAGTATCACGAGTTTACTTGTTGTTTAGCACCAACAAATAGCAACAATACAATAAGAATAAGATGAACACGATATGAGGAGAACAATAATAACACAATAACAACAATACACATTTTTTCTAGAATAAGAACACAAACACGATTACAAGAAACGTAAAAATAGGTAGTGAGAAAAATGAGGGCATATATCCTAAGAACTAAAGAGTATGTTAAACTATAAGACCCCTAACACCTAGACACAACAATTACCTAACTCTTACGTAGACATGAGATCAAAATCCACCTCTCAAACATCAATGTTTCCAAGCAAAAATACAATCACTAGTGAATCCAAACTAGTTTCTTGTGCTAGTTTCAGTTTGCCTCAAGTAGAGAGAGGACTTTGGTGTTTCAAGTTTTTCAAGTTCATACAACAACAATCAACTAAGTAATGAAAATACCTAATACTAAACTATATATAGTCTCTTTATTACCTAAAATATGAAATGCCCAAAAGACCCTTAATGAAAAGGGGGCGCCTCTCCAGTGCAACTAATGAACAAATGGGGAAGCTTTGGTGTGTCTTTGATCCTTCTCACATTTCAACATTGCACTTCCTAGGATGATCCTTTGATGAACTTGTACACACATTGATCTTCATAGTCGCACTTGTATCAAAGACCTAACTTCCTCTCAGGTGATTAAATTCATAACTAGAATGCTGATTAAAAGGGCACCATGATGCGGTGTAGAGCTCATTGCTATACCCACTGCGACGCGCCACTATTGCGGTGGGGTTCTAGAATCAAAATCCAAACAACACCTAACCTCGTCCAAAAAATCCAAAACTTCCTCGAGACATGCTCCTTACACCCCTAAACATAAATTAACTCAAAAAACCTACATCTCGGGTTTGGGAAGACCAATTTAAAAATCCTCGAAGTTAAGAGGAAAAATAAGACTACGTCCCCAACACTTTGTTAAATTTTCTGGATTTAAGCCTCTTATACATGCGACTAGGAGTTGAACTAAGCTAAGTATAATATGAGGTATAATAATATCTCTCCTTTGGAAAATTTCATCCTCGAATAAGATTGATTAAGCTGAGAATACTGGGGAAATTAAGATCATATATTGGACATGCATAACTGAAAATATAATTACATGAATGAGTCTGAAACATGATACATGAACTGAACTGATTCGTGAATGCATGTAAAGACATGAGAATGATTATATAGATGGCACTGAGAATGGAAAAGAGACAATCTAAGGGAAACTTTTACCTTAAGGAGTTTGAGTTTGCGGAGAAAAGATAAGGGTACTTAGTACACATATTAGCTTCTGTTTCCTAAGTGGCTCCCTTAACTGACTGGTTTCGCTAAGAACTTTGACCAAGGGAACTTTTTTGTTCCTTAGTCTATGAATCTGATGATCAAGGATCTCGTTTGGGATTTCTTAGTAAGAAAGGTTATCCTAAAAATCTATGCTTTCTAAAGGGACTACAACAGATGTATCACCAATACAGTTCTTTAATAAAGAGACATAGAACACTGGATGCACTGATACCAAATCTGCAGGCAACTCAAGCTCGTAAGCTACCTTCCCAAAATAATTCAAAATTTGGTAAGGGCCAACATATCGGGGACTGAGTTTTCCCTTCTTGCCAAATATCTTCACTCCCTTCATGGGCAAATTTTCAAATATATCAAATCACCAACTGCAAACTCAAGATCTCTCTAACACAAATTTACATAGGATTTCTGATGACTTTGGGTTGTCTTCAACCTTTCCCTAATTAGTTGAACCTTCTCCATTGCATCAAACACCAAATTTGGTCCCATAAAAGAAGCCTCACCTGCCTCAAACCAACAAATAGGAGATCTATATCTCCTCTTATAAAAAGCCTCAAACAAAGCTATCTGAATACTGGAGTGATAACTGTTATTATAGGAAAACTTGATTAAAGGTAAGTGATCATCCTAACTACCTTTGAAATCAAGAATGCATGCCCTCAGCAGATCCTCTAGGGTCTGAATGGTCCTCTCTTCTTGACCATCTATCTGAGAATGAAAAGATGTACTGAGATGAAGTTGAGTACCAAGACCCTTCTGAAAAGTTCTCCAAAAGTGAGAGGTAAACTGAGTACCTCTATTTGAAATAATAGAAAATGAGACTCTATGCAACCTAACCAACTCTCTAATATAGAGCTTGGCCTAATCCTTGGATGAATAAGAAGTATGAACTGGCAAGAAATGAATTGATTTTGTCATTATATCTACAATAACCCATATCGAATCATGATGACGACACGGATGAGGAAACCCTGTCACAAAATCCATGTTCACCTCTTCTTACTTCCAAGTGTGAATACTGAACTCATACAATGTGCCACTAGGCCTCTGGTGTTCAACTTTAACCTATTGATAGTTAGAACACTTAGCTACAAACTCTGCAATATCCCTTTTCATACCACTCCACCAATAGATTTCTCGTAAACCATGGTACATCTTAGTGGCTCCTGGGTTAATAGAATAACGTGTACTGTGAGCTTTTGCAAGGATTCATTGTCTCAAACCATCTACACATGGCATACATAGTCTACCTTGACATCGCAACACACCATCTCCCCCTTAGAAGAAAACCTCTACCTTCTAATCGATAACTAATTCCTTCAACTTAACAAAACTGGGATCCCTATCTTGCTATTCTTTCACTTTGGCAACCAAAGAAGATTCCGAACCATTCTAAACCCATATACTACCCTCAACTGAATCAACCAATCGAACACCTAATCTAGCAAGCTGATGAACTTCTCTGACTAACTTTTTTTTGTCATCCTCAACATGAGCAACACACCCATAGACAATCTACTAAGGGCATCTGCAGTATATTGGCCTTGCCTGGATGATACAACACACTCATATCATAATCTTTTAATAACTCAATCCACCTTCTTTGATGAAGATTTAAATCCTTCTGCAAAAACACATACTGCCAAGTTTTGTGATTCATGAACACATCAACATGAACTCCATAAAGGTAATACCTCTAATTTTTCAAGGGAAAAACAACAGCTGTTAACACAAGATCATGGGTAGGGTAATTCTTTTTATGAGGCTTACGTTATCTGTTGGCATAGGCTATAACCTTACCTCTTTGCATTAGTACACAACCAAGACCAACTCTAAAATCATCACAGTAAAAAAACAAATCCCATTATAAACTATCTGGTAATGTCAAGACTAGTGCTGAGGTGAGTCGACTCTTCAACTCCTGGAAACTCTTTTCAAAAGAATCTGACCACTAAAACTTGACTTTCTTATGAGTTAATCGAAACATGGGGAATGCAATAGACGAAAAACCTTCAACAAACCATCGATAATAGCCAGCCAAACCCAAGATGCTCCTAATATCTGGTGGAGAGATGGACCTGGTCCAGTTTCTCACTTGTTTAGTATTTTGAGGGTCAATTCTAATGCCATCACTAAAAATAATATGGCCAAGGAAAGCTATTAGTCTTAGCAAAAGTTCTCACTTATTAAATTTGGCGAATAGCTGATGGGCTCTAAGAGTTTGCACTACGATTTGAGATGGTCAACATGATCATTTTCACTATGGGAGTAGACAAGAATATCATCAGTAAAGACTATGATGAACATGTACAAATACTGCTTGAACACTCTGTTCATCAAGTCCATAAAAGTTGCTGAGGCATTTGTTATTCCAAAAGACATTACTAGAAATTCGAAGTGACCATATCGAGTTTTAAAATCTATTTTTAGAATGTCACATTCTTTGACTCTGAGCTGATGATAGCCGGATCTGAGGTCTATCTTAGAGAAATAACTGGCACCCTAAAGTTGGTCAAATAAGTTATCAATTTTGGGGAATGGGTATTTATTCTGAATTGTGACTTTGTTCAACTGATGGTAATCGATGTACATTCAGAGAGAACCATCTTTCTTACACACATAAAGAACTGGAAAACCCTATGGGGAAATATTGGGGCTGATGAATCCCTTATCTAAGAGAACTTCTAACTGTTTTTTTAACTCTTTTAGCTCAGCTGGAGCAATTCTATTGGGAGAAATAGAGATAGGTTGGGTATTTGGAAAGAGATCTATTCCAAAGTTAATTTTTCTTTCTAGAGGAATCCTAGAAAGATGTTATGGGAACACATTTGGAAATTCCCTCACTAAATGAGACTGGGAATCGCAAAATTAGAGTCTTTGACTTGAATAAGATGATACTTGAACCCCTTCAAAATTATTTTTCTTGCCTTAAGATAAGAAATAATTTTACCCCTAAGCACTGAGGTACTACCCCTTCATTCAATAAATGGCTCATTAATGAGACTAAAACAAATGACTTTGTTTCTACAGTCAACTAAAGCATATCATGAGTAGAGCCAATCCATGCCGAGAATGACATCAAAATTAGTTATCTCTAACTCTACAAGATCAACTAAGGTGACTTTATGGGATATAGTGACCGGACAGTTCCTATATACCTGCCTAGCTACAATAAAGACACCTACTGGGCTAGACACTAAGAAGGATTCTGCTAAAGATTCGGGAATGATATCAAAATTGATGGCTATATAGGGGGTTATAAAGTAGAGCGAAGCTCTGGGGTCTAATAAAGCATAAACATAAACATGAAAGACCTGTAACATACCCGTAACCACATTAGGAGAACTTTCCTGATCCTGTCAGGACTGAAGTGGATTCATCCTATTCTAGCGTTGTTCACTGGTGGCACTGGAATTAGCACCATGCTGAGTTGGATGACTTGCTGGTGCTATTGAAGAGTTAGTTCGACCCTGTTGGCAATCATTCCTACCCTTCCATATACTTACCGAAAACTCCCTCATCCTATGGCTTGGCTTGCCACATCCAAAACACCCATCACTACCAGCTCTATATACACCCTGATGATTCCTACCATACTTCCTACAGAGTGGATTAGTATGACCACTGTTCATGATAGCCTGAGATTTAAAGCCTGGTGCTCTATCTCGACTGTTATTCCTGAACTTTGGAACTGGCACACTAGCTGAAGATGGAGCTAGTGCAGAAAACTTCTGATGGAACTGAGAACGGTTACTACCCTCTGACTTAGGTTGGGAAAAATTAAAGCTACCTGTTTTGGCCCTCTTATTTTTCCTCTCTCTCTCCTTAAGTTTCTATTCCTTAATTTTTTGATCAAGGACCATAAGCCTACACTTTTGACCACAATATCAGCTACACCAGAAAAAACTTACTCATTCTAGACCTATTATCAGCCACCATCGAATGAGCATGCCTTGCCAACTGAGTAAACTTAAGTGATTATTCCTTCACACTCATATTACCCTGCTTCAAATTAATAAATTCGGGCACCTTAGCTTCCCTTAACTCTAAGGGAAAGAACCTATCTAAAAAGGCTATAGAAAACTCCTCTCACACTATAGGCCCTTCCTCGTCACCCCTATTACCTTTCCACTACTTATACCAAGTGTGAGCCACATCCTGCAACTAGTAAGCAGGCGACTCTGCACTCTTACTCGAAGTGACACCCATGATATTAATCACCTTCTAAACCATATCAAGAAACTTCTATGGATCCTCCTCAAACTTGGATCTTGAAAACAAAGGGGGATTTATTCGAGTGAAATCCCGAATCCTAGCTTCAACTGTATTTTCCAGGGGATTAGCTAGGGCAATAGTCTGGTGATTATTCTGAGCAGCTACTAAATGAGATAAGGTAGTGAATGCAACTCTAAACTTGGCATAAGAGATGTGCCCATTTAGGGGATTGTTCCTGAATAGGCGAAGGTGCAGACTGGTTTTCATTTCTTCTTTCGTTGTTTTTTTTTGGGAGGCAATTTCTGTAATGGATTAAAGGATGATTAGAATCAGAGTTTAAACAAATCTCATGCTCAATCGTACGACATGAATAGTGAAAGAAGGGAAACTTTTCCTAAAATGTCTTGTAGCCTATTGTCCATAAGTGTTGCACGCTTCACACATATGCACAAGACTCTACTTATCATGGCTTTCATACTCTCTAGGACACTGTAAAACCTTAGGCTCTGATACCAAATTTTGTAACAACCCGAGGCTACCCCCTAGTCGCGACAATGGTTCTTACGATCACAAGTGACCACAAGCGAACACATGAGTTGGTACATATTGTGAGCACCAAATAAAATACTAATAATGAAGATGTGTGGAAACAGCTGAATAAAGCCATAAGGTTCAAGTGATGAAAATACAATTTAAATTATAACTCTGAACATCTGATGACATACTGAAAAAAATGATCAGACAACTGACAAACTGATTAACTATCTGAATGACTGAAATATCTGAAAGCCACTAAACTGACTGAAGAGTTGATGGGACAAGCCCCCAACTAACCCCAAACTGATTTAACTAAAAATAAATATGGAAATACTGAAATAACATAATAGGTCCTTGATATATGAGGACTCACCACAATTGTTGTTACTGATAAGATAAACTTCCTAAGCGCGGTCAGGAAACTGAGCGCCGTAACCTATGATATAAGACATCATAACGCGAAGAAAATATGCTATCAATACTTTTAATGTATTGGTACATGAGATAGGGTTAGGCTGAATTACATGGGGTAACTATGCATAAAGTAATGAATGACTAATAATATGAGATAACTGAGTAAGAATGCATGAAAACTGAAATACTCAGAATGCAAGACCAAGCATATATACATTTCTAAAATAATCTATAAACTGAAATAATAAAATCTGATAACTGAACAGTTGAGAATCTATATGCTTTGGCCAAGCAACCTAAACTAAAACTATACTGAGTACCATACAGAGACTATGGGAGCAAGCTATAATCAACATGCTCCAAATCTATTGTTGGGGTCCAACCTGTAACCCTAGTTGGAAGGGTGTAAATATCATGCAATGGGTACTAATATTGGCTATGTGAATCTACTAATTTGATGTCCTAAAGAAATAGGGTGTTATGCCAGTCTAACAAGGGACCCCTCAAAGTCTACGGTGGCACCATAGATCTGGAACTTAGGGACTGCTACTAACTTCTCATGCCTAATTGACGGGGGAGACAAGTGCCTCATGCCTAACTAACGGGGGAGAATCCATCCCTACACTCACTCGGTGCTAAGTTTTACTCCCAATTGAAAGACACTAATTCTGAACTGAACTAAACTTAACTGAACAAACAACTAATCAAAATTACTGATTGAATCATAATGCTCATTGTATATATGAAATCATTCTAAAGATACTGACATTATGTAAACAAATAGGTATCGGGTGTTCATGACCCATCAACATTGATTGGAAATAACAATACAGATATATGAAGCTTTAAAAATCATAATAAAGGATCATTGCTCAAAACCCACATTTAGGCATTTCATCAAACACATGGGAGTTATAAATTTAAGCATGGGAATGGGTAAAATGTGTGATTGAAAACATAATTACAATACTAAAACCATGAATTAGAGATTTAACATGAGGATTTCAATACTCAAATCATATAAGGGCTCAATCCATAGAAAAACACTTATAACATAACTTGAAATCAATATCAATAACAACTTCATGGAGACAATTCCTCATAAACATGTAAAAACCTATAATTTGATATCAAAAGGGGATTCTTGGACTCTATGGTTGAAAAAGGCCCATGGATAAACATCACACGTACCTTAAATCCTTAATCTTGAAAGAGAAACACAATCTTGATGCTTTTATTGAAAGTTATTGGATTAGGGAACTTGAATCCTTGGTTTTCTTGGAGAGGAAAGAATGAAATTGATGAACTTGAGGGAGGATTAGGGTTTATTTTTGAGAATTAATTGGAGAATATAGGCATATAATGCCTTAACTTAAGCATTAATTCATGTTTTTACGAATTGGATCAATGGAAAAAGACCTAACTGCCGCTCATGAGATTAAATTTGTTACTAGAATACTGATTAATAGGGCATCCCAATACGGTGAAGGGATCATCGCTATACACACCGCGACCCGCCAATATCACGGTAAGGTTTTGGGATTGAAATCCAAACATAACCCAACCCTCATCCAAAAAATCCAAAACTTTCTCGAGACATGCTACTTACACCCATGAACATGAATTAACTCAAAAACCTACGTCACGGGGTCAGGAAGACCAATTTAAAAATTCTCAAAGTTAAGAGGCTAAAATAAGATTAAGTCCCCAACACTTTGTTAAATTTTCAGGCTTTAAGACTCCTATACATGCAACTAGGAGCTGAACTAAGCTAAGTATAATACGGGATATTACAAAAATGGCTTGGCATCAAGGAGGACCCTCCGCTAAGGCTCTGTGCCGTGGAGAGAAACCAAATGCTCACTGCCTTAGGTTGGCTTTGGACATGTGTCTCCAATCTTGAGCTTGGATTTGGCAATGCGCCAACAACCTTGTGGTTGGCTTTGGCCATACAACGCAACGAAAAAGCCAAGAGCCATAAGTTGCTCTGTTTTGTTCAATATTAAGAGTGTTGAGGTCTTTTCACACCCTATAACCTTTCCTAATCATATACTGATGAAATTAAGGTTTTAACATATGTTATTTCACTCCGAAAAATTCCTAATTATCATCCCTAAAGCCAAGAAGAGAAACTACCTAGGATTTGAGGATCTTCAACTTTAAGGTCAAATTTTACACTACGTCTTCTCAAATTCAAGTTGTGTAGAACTATTCTAAATATCGTCACTAAATTATGTTTTCCTTATGGATTTCAAATTATAATTATGTATGCGTATATGTACGACTTTTAGAAACAACTTAAAAACATGAATTAAATCTTTTACATATATGAGATGAGTTACGAAAGGTGATTTTGAGCATGAGTTGTGAAGTTCCCTTTTTCCTTGACGAAAATATGGTCTTAATATGTTATGAATTATGAGTTGGGTTTGAGAACACAAATTATAAACCCCCTTTTTTATTATAAGGCTTATGTGTGCCAAGTATTGGGGTTATTTTATGAATAATGAGAATCCTTGAGTTTAAATGCCTCTTTATCGATTTTGCATTGTTGTTATGCATGTTTCGAAAAGGGTGCTTCCCATGATAAAAACACTCTTGTGTCCAAATGAAGAAATTGCTTGAGATAAATGAAAAGATTTTCCACCATATGTGTAAGTCTTGAAAAAAAGAGTGTTTATGAATAAGTTGCACATGCTTTTGAAACAAGAACTCTCATATGATGTTTAAATGTTTTAGTGGTCATTACATGTTTTTGAATGAGAAGGGTTGTGATGTGGTATTTTCATGACCCGAACTGTGGCCTGATCGCGATAGGCATCCCAAACCATGAATGCCCGAGAGACCCCTTAATTTAAAACCATAAACATAACTCATCTATTATAATAATGTGGAAGTAAACTGGGGACGTGGTAGTATTATTATTTAAACATAACAATACGGGACAAAAGCCCATGAGAAAACTCAAATTCATCTACAACCAGTCTATGAAGTCTCTACTAGAAACAACATTCTATCTAAAATCGGGACAATGCCTCTAGTCGGACCATAAACTAACATGTGAAAAGATGCCTTCCAAAATATCAGGGGCTCACTAACTCTGAACTCCGATAACAATCTACTATTTAGCAGGACCACGGGATTGGACCTCATAACCTGAAATATAGAGGGTCAATACAAAAGGTACCCGTATGTAGAACAATCCAAAATAAAATATTTTTATACAACATAAGTTAGAGCATTTTATAAAAATATGTCAGCATAAAACATTTGAAAATTCATGGGCATAACTTGACGAGTTTCAAAACATCTTTTTGAAACCATGAATCAACTCTTCATTTCTCTACTGAGCTAGATGGTACACCCTATAATCTATAATTCTACGGGCTATATGGAACATGCCCTTGATGCAGCGGCCAAGCCCCCCAATCTAAGTTTACCGCAAAGATTGGAGTATCAGTAAAGGGGGACGCGAAAGATCATATATTGGGGTGCCAAAATCCCCAGGTCAAATCAACATGTCATGGTTGGGCACGAGATCACGAAGCAGGTCTCCTAACCATAGTCCCAAATTGGGGTGACATAATATAAGGTACATAATATCACAAAGCTTGGTACCAAAATCCCGTGTTGGCAATTCTTGATTTTCAGCATAAAGTCTTTTACCTTGTACTTTCTTAGGGTAACCATCTAACTCTCTTTAAGACAAATTTTAGCCTTTTAAAAACATACAACATGCTTACAAATAATTCTTTTATCATTTTGTTAAGGGCATATCACAACAGGGTATCGTCATACCCAGACTTGTAAGTCATTCATATCATATCAATTCCACAACTCTCATTCAAAATATGTAAATGACCACCAAAGATTTATCAAATCACACGTGGATTCTTATTATCAAAATCATATGAAACTTATGCAAACCCATTCTCTTAACAAGACATTAAAAAATGGCGGCCATTTTATTTATTCAACGTGTGCACAATGGTTAAGGAAATATTTAAGACTCAAGAAGTGTTCATCAGTTATAAACCAGCCCCTACATTAGTTAAATATAAATCTCATGATCAACAAGGGGATCTTAAGTCATGCTCTCAAAAAAATTCATATACCATATCATGCAAAGTCCATAAATTTCATCATGGGGAGTGGAATTTCACAATTCACATTCATAAATCATCTTTCAAATTCAAATCACATATGCACGAGATTATAATCAAAGTTATGGTAAAACCCCATAACAATTACATAATTTTATCAAATTGGTTTCACAATACATGATCTTAAAATAATTTACCAAAACTCATAGCATATGTGTGCATATATATATATCTTTAAAGCTTGTAGAAATTGTTAAACCTATGCCCATGAGAGTTATGATAGCCCCACGTACCTTATATTGATGGAAACATTGAGAAACTTTGATTTTTGAGGCTAAATCTCTCAATCCAAAGTTGTTTTTCTCTTCTTGTGATTAAGGAAGATGAACTAGGGATTTATGAGTGATATAACGTAATTAGGGACCTTAATCTTGTATATACTGATTTACAAATGAATATGGAACGTGAAAGGACCTTTTTTCCCTTAAAATAACACAAAAATAGAGCCCCTACACCTCTATGCATTGGCTATGCAGCGCCCAACCCATGGCCTAGCCACCATGTGGCTGATGCCAAGCTTATGGACTTGCCCCAAAGTGGGCGACGCCTATGGTAGGTGATGGCAATGCTATGCACGACCATCACATAGGTCCTATCTTGCGACGCACACTAAGATTTGAGGTCCTAAAACACCCCAACACCTCTCACAATGTCTACACATGGTCTACCATCACTATGGAGGTCCTAAAGGTCATTTGAAATGTCTTAATAGAGCGTTACTACTAAGGGGTGTAACATTATCTCACCCTTGGAATCATTTGTCCCCGAATGATGGATAGGAACTTGTTGAAGCTCCAAAAATATGGAATAAGGAACGTAACCTCGCATTGAACATTTTTCCTCAACCAAATATGAAAAGACATCAAAGATCTTCATGATAACCCCTAGTAAAAAGTGAAAGCACGAAGCGTGAGATAATAAGAATTGACATAGAGATGAACTTGTACATGAATTCTAGGGATCATAATCATCACAACATATGGTATAAGTTTATTTGAAGATCATAGTCCTGATTTACATCGGTACTAATCATGAAATATGGTTTTGTAGGACATAGGAATACAAGCATTCTCTACCTTACAAAATACAACGAATAGACTTAAAGTGGGAGACATTACTCGTCTATACCCCAAACAATAATTAACATACTTTATTATTTCCGACTTACAATTTCCCCCACAATGCATATTGCTATAAGATCCAGAATCTAACTATACAATATTTCCATACATAAGCCTAACTCAAAGTTAGAAGACACTAACTTAAGCCACGGGGCTTTATACTTCACATCTATCCAAGAATACTACTCCATCCTATCACTATAGTTAGACAACATAATGTCTTATTAAGAGTACTATCCACATAGCAAAATAACTTGTATACCTATAATTCACAACATTCAGGCCTATCTCTACTACACTTATTTCATGGATCTTCCCTCTAAGACCAACAAATTCAATCACTCTCACAAAGATTTTCACCACATATCTCCTTCCTAACTATTTCACATATGAAAGTTCATCTCCTTCTTCCCTCCTTTCACCTATAACCTTAGCTCGAGCAATCATATCAAAATTTTCACCTTTAAGAACATCTACTCCCTCACCTAAAACATTACTACTCTTCCATAACCACCACCATACTAACATATGGAGGGTCATAGAGAGACTCGAGCATAAGCATCATGAATGGCAGTATCACTAATTGATTATAACTTATATTTATTGCTCTGCTCAAGGTGGAATAGGAGGTGAAGATATGATACAATCATGAAGTTCTTCATATATCAAGTCTCTGGATCATAAGTAGAGAGTTGTTTTGGCATTAACACAACAGAACCTGAGTTCTTCAGACAAACCACAGTGAGAAATATGAGCTCTTACATCATGAGTTGTATAACATAAGGTTGGAAGTCATAAAGTCAATGATTGAAACAAGAATTGATACTTGAAGCTATTGCTTCTTATTTCAGAGCTGAGATAGTCACGAGTTTGCATGAACCTTATCATTTTAGAAATTATCGACGTAAAATAAATTGGTAACATATAGAAAGCATAGTTTCTTAGATCAAAGAATCATGTGAGACATGGATTTTTATGAATCATAAGAAACATCACATAGAGCTCGAATACTTGAAATATAGGATCACTGAGGGACATTATTTCTTCTTGTTTGGAGGTTAGAAGATGACATAACTTACATAGAGAACTCAGACCTTAAATATAAGAAGGACTTGAATACATAAGACATTGGTAGGATGACCTCTTAAATTGAAGTAGGGGGAGTTTTCTTGATTAGGAATAGATTTATCATGACTCTTCTCTAAAACTATCCACCATGAGAAAATTCAAGAAGTACCTTAGTTCGTCATCTCCCCCTTAGAGTAAAGTCACACTCCTGAACTCGAGGATATAACCTCTCATCAAATTTGTACCTAACCCTCTCAACACAAAGGGGTATCACCATGCTCATAAATGCTAGACTTACCTCAATAATTTTAATATAAGGACACTAAATTCTTTCTAGGACATCCTCTTCAGGGACACTAATCATAACTTCCTCCAAACACCAAAGTCATCGTCTTGGACATCCATTCTTCTAAGCACTCTACACTACATCTTTAACTCCTTAAATTAATAGCATTACATCTCTAATCACGTAACTTACAAATTATCAAAATTTGTACAACTATAATAAAGGCGCATATTGTCTACCTATATTTCCTCAATTCAACTCTAAAGAACACCATACAACCACTTCCCAAACATCTCTATACTTCAAAATTCGAGAACGCGAGCTAGGTACTCATGACACTTATACACATAAAACCTTATCTAACAACATGCTACCTGGGGTTTAACTTATCCTTATATACTTACGCCCTTACCCACTTAATGACTCAACCACGATTCATCATTTTTAACACTATTCCTTATGACTATAGATATATCATAATTATCCACTCCTTATTCCTTAAGTTGCCAACCTAGGCTATTTCAAACATTACATCAAGACAACTAATTCCTTCCCATAAAACATACAATATCAATCTCGATCTACTATTCTTACCACTTTACCCCACATCTAAAGTTCAAGCCTATTGTCTAACAACACCAAGCATATGAAGCATGCCATATACTATACTAATCAATCGAATAGAAATATCAACCTAAGTCTCTTATTTCTCTTAACTATGGCCCATAAGTTCATCCTCTCCACATCATTTCTACTACACCTCAAAAACTACTACATACCTTCTCACATATAGTACTAGTTTATAATGACTAGAGAAAAGACAATCAAGGGAGTAACGTCACATAATAGGGATGGTCAATCTTAATCTTATATTATAACCCAATACAATCTTTTCAACATATTCCACTTTCTCACATTATATTTACTTACCCAAGAATACATCCCCACTATCTTTAAATTCCATTTACACCAACGAGTCTCTACCCATAAGTTATTGATTGATCTACCCCTTTCCATTCACAACCAACAAATGATTTCTACAACCATCATAAATATCCATTCTGAGACCTCTCTTATTTTTGAATAAATAAAATAATCATAGCCAGCCACTTCCTTCACAGACTACCATACAATCTACAAATATTGCTACCACATTAATCTATCACTATAATATGGCAACCCATTCCTCAATCATTGGTTATACAACTAAATTAGCTTCTTTACTCAAAATTGACCCTTATTCTAACTTCGAAGTTTGTGACCCGATATCACTAACTTCTGGACCATCTTAGAGCTCATACGTTATGATATTTTATCACATAATACTACTCGGGTATAATTAATGTTCCAATATTCTGCCACACATCATTACCCTTAAGTATGACATCTGGAACAAAGGTTTTACAAAGAGATTGAATATATTTTATACCTCAGTTTGAAAAGCACAATGTCATTAGGATAAAGGTATATACTCGAATCAATAAACCTTGAAGCACTAACGGACTCCTCTCAAATCCTTGTACTATTTCATAATCTTTTATGACTCAATTAAAAATAACCACATCATTTAGACTCTAAGGTTTTGCACTTGAATCGACTCGACAATGATACATAGCTAATAAAGTTAGAGTAAAGAAAGAATTTGGATAACTTCCTATGGACAACACAATGGCATGATCTAGAGTATGAAAGAATAGGAAACAACTCCTAAATGCCTCGTAGCTTTCTCGTTATAAGTGTGGCATGCTACACACTCAAAAAATGACTCTACTCAACATTACTTCGTAGACACCCTGGGACCCTGAATCATGCTCTAATACCAAGCTTGTCACGATTCAAGCCGAGGCCCTGATTGCAACAGGCATCCCAAACCATGAAGGCCCAAGTGACCCCTTACTTTATAATCATAAGCACAACTCATTTATTAAAATAATGTGGAAGTAAACTGAAATGTGGTAGTCTTATTACTTAACCTAACAACGCAGGACAAAGGCCTATGAGAAAACTCGAATTCATCTAGAACCAGTCTGTGAAGTCTCTACAGGAAACAACGTTCTGTCCAAAACTGTGATAAGATCCTTGATCGGACCATAAACTAAAATTAGATGAAAACCAACACATGTGAAAATATGTCTTCCAAAATAAGAGACTCACAAACTTTGAACTCTAATAACAATCTATTGTTTAGCGGGACCACGAGACTAGATCTCAGAACCTGAAATATAAGAGGTCAATACCCAAAGTATTGGTACGTAGAACAATCCTAAAATAGAATATTTTTATACAACATAAGTGAGAGCACTTCATAAAAATATGTCAGCATAAAATATTTGAAAATACATAGGCATAATTTGATGAGTTTCAAAACATCTTCTTGAAATCATTACTCAACTCTTTATATCTCTTCTGAGCTAGATGGTATACCCTGCAATCTATAGTTCCACAGGCCATATGGAATCCTCTATTGACACAGCGGCTAAGTCCCCAATCTAAGTTTGCTGATTGAAGAATTAGTTGAGGGGCATGCAAGATCACATAGCAGGGTGCCATAATCCCTAGATAAAATCAAAATATCATTGTTGAACATGAGATCATAAAGCAGGGTTCCTAACCATAGTCTCAAATTGGGATGACATAATACAAGGTACACAAGATCATAAAGTAGGGTACCAAAATCCTATGTTGGCAAATCATGGTTTCCATCATAGAGAATTTTAACTCATACATTCTTTGGGTAATCATATAACCCTCTTTAAGCCTAATTTTATCCTCTTAAAAACATACATCATGCTTACAAATAATTCTTTTATCATTCTTTTAAGGGCATATCACAACAGAGTATCGTCATACCCAGACTTATATGTCATTCATATCATACCAATTCCACAACCTTTCTCATTCAAAATATGTAAATTAACACCAAAGAATTATCAAATCACATGTGGGTTCTTATTCCTATTCTCTTTACAAGACATTAAAATGTGGTGGCCATTCCACTTACTCAACACATGCACAATGGTTAAGGGAACATTTAAGACTCAAGAAGTTGTCATCATTCATAAATCATCCCTTACATTAGTAAATATGAATCTCATGATCAACAAGGGACTCTTAAGTCATCTCTCAAAACAATTCATAATTCATATTATACAAAGTCCATAAATTTGATCATGGAGAGTGGAATTTCACAATTCACATTCAAAAATCATCTTTTGAATTCAAATCACATATACACGAGATTATAGATAAAACTTATGAAAAAACCCCATAATAATTACAAAATTTTTGTCAAATTGATTTCACAATGCATTCTCTTAAAATAACTAACCAAAACTCATATCATATACGTGTATATATATCTTTAAAACTTGTAGAAATCGTTAAACCTATGCCCATGAGAGTTAGGATAGTCCCATGTACCTTAGATTGACAGAAATGTTGACAAACTTTGACTCTTCAAGATAAATCTCTCAACCCTAGGTTATTTTCCTCTTCTTGTGCTTAAGGAATATGAACTAGGGATTTGTGAGTGATATAACATAATTACAGACCTTAATATTGTATATATTGATTTAGAAATAGATATGGGATATGAAAGGACCTTTTCTCCCTTAAAATAACACAAAAGTATAGCCCCTACGCCTCTATGCATTGGCTATGCGGCACCCATCCCATGGCCTAGACACCATATGACCGACGCCTAGCTCATAGCCTAGCCCAATAGTTGGAAGCACATAGCTTATGGCCTATCTCCCAGCTGGGCAGCGCCTAGGCCATCACCTAGCCTTTCCTGAGATGGTAGACGATGGCAATGCGATGCATGACCATTGCATAGGTTCTATCTTGCGAAGCATACTAATTTTTGAGGTCCTAAAACACCTTGAACACCTCCCATAATGTCAACACATGGTCTATCATCATTATAGGGGTCCTAAAGGTCATTTTAAATGCCTTAATAGAGTGTTACTACTATGGGATATTACAGGTATGATATTCAATGACTAGCAAGTATTTGTATGATGATACTCTATCATGATATGACCTTAACAAAATCATAAATCAACTTCTTTATAAGAAAAAAAACATGGTTTTAAAGTATTAAAATTGGGCTTAAAGAGAGTTAGATGGTTACCCAAAGAAGGCATTTGAGTATAAGGGCTTATTGTTGGAAATCATGTTTTTCCAATGAAGGGTTTGTGATATGTTATCCTACATGGGAGGGTTTATTGGGATATCTTACTTTGGGGGATTCCTTTAGTATACTCACATGGGAGGTATACCAATTAATGAAAACTCCAACCCTTAAGGAAAACTTGGTTTGGGGGATTGGCCATCGAGTGAAGAAACGATTTCACATAGCATGTGGGATTGAATGTATTTAGGGTGTACCATCTAGCTCAGAACTAAAGTCAAGAGTTGAGTTCATGTATTTACATGAATGTTTTGAAGTTCTTTAAATTATGCCATGTGTTTGATTTCTATTATGTTAAACTATTTTCATTATGCTTTTGATCATGTTATATGAATTATACTGCTTTTGAATTGTTCTGCACACTGATACATTCTAAGTTTTGACTATCTTATGTGGTGTCTACATTGTCTCATAGTGTAGGTTATGAGGTAGATTTCTGTGGTCTATCTCAGCAGTAGATTACTTCCTAAACTCTAGAGTTGATGAGCCTCTCTTGCTTCAGAAGGCATATCTCTTTATGTAGTTTTTATCAGTTTTATAGTCTGACCGGGGCCTTCTCCCAATCTACACAAACTTATGTTTCAGTTTAGTATAGGCTTTGTAGGTTTGTTGGATTGGATTTGGGTTGCTGTCATGAAATATTAAGTTTGGTTTTGGAGTTATCATATTTCCAATTTATCCTCTGCACTTTTATTTCATATGAGGTATGTTTATGATTACATGACAAGGGTTCTCTTAGTCCTTCTTGGTTTCCGATGCCTATCGCATCTAAGGCCTCGATTTAGGTCGTGAAAAGCTTCGTATCATATGCAGTGTAGTGTGGTGAGGTTTTTCCCCATAGAAAGTGGGAAACTAGGATTAAAAAAGGCAGAATTTACGCAATTTCTTTTCTGACGAAAGAGATCATAGTCCTTTATGGCTAAAATGGATTTCTTTTTCTTTTCAAAATCTCCATTTTTCTCATTTTTCTGATCATGTTTTTTAAAAATTCACTTCATTGATTTATTCAAACCATCTCTTCTTTTTATATGATAGTATTTATTTGTATAAGATAAGTTGATTGAAGAAGTTTTATTTAATTAATAAAATTTTCTCTCTTTTTTTGTTTTGTTTGTCCACCACTCCATATATTATACGTAAAGGGGGCGTAGGGTAACGGGTTTCTAATACATCTGAAAAAATCGAAACCAAGACATGGGTTTTTGATACAACTAAAAAAATCGAAACCAAGACTAGGAATTTTTAACAAACAGGATCAAGAATCATTACTCTTTCATTTCGACACAAGAAAAAAGGATTTTTCTACACCCCTTTCTTGTGTCGAAGACTGGTAAGACAAATAATCCCTTCTAGGATTTTTTCTTCCACGCATTTATCCC
>NC_061122.1:218945184-218972039 GCF_002878395.1 Capsicum annuum | reverse complement strand
GAAACCAAGACTAGGAATTTTTAACAAACAGGATCAAGAATCATTACTCTTTCATTTCGACACAAGAAAAAAGGATTTTTCTACACCCCTTTCTTGTGTCGAAGACTGGGAAGACAAATAATCCCTTCTAGGATTTTTTTCTTCCACGCATTTATCCCCCGCTTCCTTATGTCTAGTATTTAGACAAATTTTGCTTTCTTTCTATTTAGAATAGAAAACTATTGATACGTCTTCTGTCTTATGGCAGTGAAATCTATCAATAGTAACATAGTCCTACTACTTCAATCAAAAAAACTAAATCAAAATAATGAAAGTCAAATACTCTTCTTTAAATTCTACATTACATACTCTTTTTCTACAAGATGATGGGAATCCCTTGTACCACATAGTATGTAGATTTTGAAGAAGAGTATAAATAAGACAAAGGAGTTTTCAGAATTTAATTTTTTTATTTTTTTATCATAAATAATCGCCAACAAGAATTTGGTTCCCTTTACGAACTTGATATCGATAATCTACGAATCTAGAAATTCATTTTAGCCAATTGAACCTTCTCGAACTGTTTCTTTTTAAGAACCAAAAAGATTTGTGCCAAAATAACCGATGATTGAAGGTGAAACCCCTTTTTTGATTGCTCCTTGATATGGTCCATTTAACAAAGGATCGTACTTTTTAGGAATATATTATTTTTTAGTATCATCACTACACAATCTAGTCCTATTCAGGGTATCTATGATGTCGTGTCGAGTAGAGTCCTTTTATGGGTATATAGCATGCTACACTTATAAGGGGGAAGCTGTGAGGCATTTAGGAGATGTTTTCTATTCTTTCATACTCTAAATCATGCCATTGTGTTGTCCATATGGAAGTTATCCAAATTCCTTAATTACTCTGACTTTATTAGTTATGTCTCATTGTTGAGGAAATTCAAGTGCAAAAGCTTAGAATCTAAGTGATGTGGTCCTTTCTAATTGAGTCATAAAAGGTTATGATATAGAACAAGGACTTGAGAGGAGTCCGTTAGTGCTTCAAAGTGTGAGGATTCCAGTGTATACCCCCATCTATATCAAATATGCATTTGACCCTATGGTAAGAAGTGTATTCAGCCCCTTTCAGAATTCTTATTACAGATGTCATGCGTAAGGGTAGAGATATGTGGCAGAATGTTGGAATATTATTTAAACACAAGTAGTAGTATATGTTAAGGTATCATCACCTATTAGTATGAAGATGATCCCAAAGTTAGCAATATGAAGCCATAAGTTTGAAAGTTAGAGTGAAGGTAACTTTTAAAGAAAGTTGTTGTAGTTGTATAACCTTTGAGTAGTGGGTGGTATTCCCTTTCATTATGATTGTCTAAAGTTGTAGCACGACTTATATATTTATGGTAGTTAGAAGAGGATGTGATTAGTTATGTTGATTAGAATCTATTGGAAATAGGTGAGGAGATCAAAGTGGATGGTTGTTGCAGTAGAAAAATCATTTATAGGCTGTGAATATAAAAGGGGTAGTAAATACAGTAATTTATAAGTATAGACTAACTTCGAGAAAACTTAGTGATTTTATGGGATTTTCAAAGTAGTCTAAATGTATGCATGGGTAAGTAGATATGATATGAGAAGGTAGAATAGACTAATAGATCGTAATAGGTTATATTATAAGATTATGATCAACTATCACTATTATATGACTTTACTCCTTTGATTTTCTTTTCTCTGGTAGTTGTAAGCTAGTACAACATGTGAGAAGGAATGTAGTAGAATTTGAGGTATAGTAGTAATGTCATGGAGGGGATGTGATTGTAGGTCGTAGTTAAATGAAATGAGGTATTTGGGTTGAGTTTCCAATTTAATGGACTAGTATAGTATGTGGCATGCATCATTGGTGGTACATGATTGATGCTAGACTATAGGATTGAACTTTATATGTGGAGTGTGGTCGTAAGAATAATGATTCATGTTTTGTGAAAATGGATTAGTAGGCTTGATGTGATGTATGAAAGATCTTAGGTTGATGACTTATAAAATATTGGAGTGTGTAATTATGATATATGCATGAGTCTAGTGTTGAAGTAGAAATGGTGGCTAAAACATTACATGGATAAGAGCCTTAAGTTGTAAGAATACAGTGTACTCAGTTTTGAGTTATGAGTGTCATGTACACCTAGTGTATGTTCGTAAGACTTTTAGTATGGAGAATTCTAGGGAGTTGTTATATGGTGTTAAGTAGAGTAGAATTGAGGGAGAAATAGATAGACTATGTGAACCCTTGGTGCAGTTTTAAAAGTTTTTTAAGTTATGAGGCTATGATATTAGAGGTGTAATGCTAGTATTCTAAGGAGTTGATGCTGGAGTGTTAAGTGTTTAGAAGAATGGATGTCCATGCCCATGATAATGTTAGTCATAGTTCGATGACTTTGGGGTTGGAGGACGATATGATTAGTATCCCTGAAGGGGATGTCCTAGAAAGAACATAGTGTCTTTATATTAAAATTATTGAGGGAATATGTTTGCAAGTTTAGGATTGTGACTTCGATCTAAGGGAGAGATGATGAATTAATATAGTTCTCGAATTTTCTCATGGTGTAAATTTCAGGTAAGGTCATGATAAATCTATTCATATTCAAGACAACTCCTCCTTCTTCAATTTAATGGGACATCTATTAATGTCTTATGTATTCAAGCCATGTCTATGCCCAAGTTCTAATTATCTATGCGACTTATGTCATGTTCCAACCTCCAAACTAGAAGCAACGATGTCTCAATAATCTAATTTTCAAAGTATTCAACCTCTATGTTATGATTATCATGATCCATAAATCCATGTCTTACATCATGCTTTGTTCTAAGGAAATTTTTTTTCTACATGCCACCGGTTTATTTTATGTCGGAGTTATCCCAAAGTAATAAAGTTTATGCAAACTCATGACTACCTTAGCTCTGAAAATGAGGAGCAATTGCTCCAAGTAGAAATTCTTATCTATGTCGTTGACTACATGAACTCCAGCTTTATGCTATACAGATCATGATATATGCCCACACATGTTTCTCACTCTGCCCAATCCTAAGAACTCATGTTGTGTATGTTTACATTCAAACGACTCTTTATTTATGATCTAGTCATTTGATATATGAAGCACTTCGTGAATATTGTATCATATCTTACATTTTATTCCCCACCTTGATTAGTACAATAAGTATAAGTAAGAATCGAATAGTGTTCATCCCATTCATGATGCTTATGCTCAGATCCCTCAATGACCCTCCGAATGTTAGTATGATGGTGGTTATGGAAACGTAGAAATGTATTAGATGAGAGAGTAGATGTTTCTTATGGTGTTGAATTTTTGTGTGACTACTCAATCTAAGGTTATAGGTAAAGAGGGAAGAGGGATATGAACTTTCATTATGTGAAATAGTTAGGAAAGCGATATGTGGCAAAAATCTTTGTGAGAGTGATTGAATTTGATGATCTTAGTGGTGAGATCCATGAAGGGGGTGTAATAATGATAGACTTGAATGTTGTGATTGATGAAAAGACTAACCAATGTGCTATGTGGTTAGTACTCCTTGAATTAAGACCTGAGGTTGTTGGATTATAGTGATAAGGTGAAGTGATATTCTCAATTAGATGTAGAGTACAGGGTCTTGTAGCTTAAGTTCGCACTTTTTAACTCCAGGTTAGGCTTTAACATGGAAGTACTATAAAGTAGGACTCAACTCTTGTAGTTAGGTGTGTTGTGGGGAAATTTGAAAGTTGGAAATGGTGAAGTATGTTATATATTTCTTGGGGGCATAGGCAAGTAGTGTCTCTAAGTTTAAGGTCTATTCATTGTATCTTGTAAGATGGAGAATGCTTCTATTCCTATCTCCTGAGAAACCTTATTTCATGTCGAGTATCAATGTAAATCAAGACCTATGATCACAAAATAAACTCATATCTCATGTTGTGATATTATTATCCCTAGAACTAATTTTCAAGATTATCTCTATGTCAATTCTTATTATCTCACACTTTGTGGTTACATTAAACGATTCACTTAGTGATTTCATCAAGCTTCTCTTGAATGCCCATGTAAGTTACGTTGAGGGAAAATTACTAAATTAAGGTTACGTCCTTTATTCCATACTTTTTTAACTTTAATAAGTTCCTACCCATTATTCAAGGATGAATGAACCCAAGGGGGAGATAATGTAACACCTGGTGTTTTTAATATTCAAGTAATGCCTTAAAATTCACTTTAGGACCCCTATATCGATGGAAAACCATGTTTATATGTTATGGGATGTGTTGGGGATGCTTTTGGGTGTGGAAAATGGCTTGGTGTTGCAAGGGGACCCTCTGCTAAGGCTCCACACCGCAGAGAAAATGCAAATGCTCACTGCCTCGGGTTGGCTTTGTCCATGCACCGCCATTCTTGAGGTTGGATTTGTCCATGTGCTCCCAACCTTGTGGTTGGCTTTTTCAATACGCCGCAAGGCAAAAGCGAGGTGCCATAAGTTGTTCCATTTTGTTCTATTTTAAGGGAGTTGAGGTCTTTTAACACCCTATAATCGTTCCTAATAATATATGGAAGAAATTATGGTCTTAAGTTACTTTATTTCACTTCTAAGAATCCATAATATCATCCCCAACGCAAAAGAAGAGAAACTACCAAGGTTTTGAGGATCTTCAACTTCAAGGTCGGATTTTACGCTACGTCTTCTAAAATTCAAGGTGTGTGGAACTATTCTAAATATCATGGCTAAATTATGTTTTCCTTATGGATTTTGATGATAATTATTTATATGCATATGTATGTTTTCGAGAAACAACTTAAGAGCATGAATTAAAATCTTTTACATATATGAGATGAGTTAAGAAAGGTGATTTTGAGCATGAGTTGCGAAATTTCCTTTTTCCATGACGAAATTATGGTCTTAATATGTTATGAATTATGAGTTGGGTTCGAGAACATGAATTATAAACCCCCTTTTGTTATTATAAGGTTTACGTGTGCCAAGTGTTGGGGTTGTTTTATGAATGATGATAATCCTTGAGTTTAAATGCCTCTTTAACTATTTTCCATTGTTGTTAAGCACGTTTTCAAAAGGGTGTTTCCTATTATAAAAAGGATCGTGTGTCCAAATGAAGAAATTGCTTGTGATAAATTAAAACATTAGCCACCTATGTGTAAGTCTTGAAAAAAAGAGTGTCTATGCATAAGTTGCACATGCTTTTGAAATAAGAACTCTCATATGATGTTTAAATCTTTTGATAGTCATTACATGTTTTTGAATGAGAAGGGATGTGATGTGGTATGATATTAAATGACTTACAAGTCGGGGTATGATGATACTCTGTTATGATATGCCCTTAAGAGAATCAGAAATGAACTTCTTTATAAGCAAGATGCATGGTTTTAAAGTACTAAAATTGGGCTTAAAGAGAGTTAGATGGTTACCCTAAGAAAGCATTTGAGTGTAAGTGCTCATTGATGGAAATCGTGTTTTGCTGACACAAGGTTTATGATATGTTATCCTACATGAGAGGATAATTGGGATAGGGATTCCTGTGGTATGCTCACATGGGGGGTTATACCAATTTATGAAAACTCAAATCCTTGCGGCAAACTTGGATTGGGGACTTGGCCACCGAGTTAAGGACTAATTTCATATAGCCCTTGGGATTGAATGTATGTAGGGTGTATCATCTATCTAAGAACTAAAGTCAAGAGTTGAGTTCATGTATTTGTTTGAATGTTTTGAAGTTCTTTAAAGTATGCCCATGTGTTTGATTTCTATTATGTTAAACTGTTTTCATAATGCTTTTTATCATGTTATATGAATTATACTTCTTTTGAATTATTCTGCACACTGATACATTTCAAGTATTAACCGTCCTATGTGGAGGCTATATTATCTCACAATGTAGGTTCTGAGGCAGATTTTCATGGTCCAGCTCAGCAGTAGATTACTTCTTGAACTCCAGAGTTGGTGAGCTTCCCTTGCTTCGGAAGGAATGTTATACTTATGTAGTTTAATTTTATGATCCGGCTGGGGGCCTTGTCCCAGACTAGAAAGACTTGGGTTTCAGTTCAGTAGAGGCTTTGTAGATTGATTTGAATTGGATTTGGGTTCCTCATGGGTTGCTGTCATGAAATATTAAGTTTTGTTTTTGGAGTTCTCATGTTTTCAATTTATCTTCTGCACTTTTATTTCATATAAGGAATGCTTATGGTTACATGCTAAGGGGTCTCTAGGGCCTCCATGGTTTGGTATTTCCATCGCGGATAGGGCCTGGATTTGGGTCGTGACATAACTCTTAATATTCTAGGAGTAAAGATAGTTGGAAGTTGACCCAAGAAAAATCATCGACTAAAACTCAATCGGTAAGAAAGTGCTCAACTTAACTTTGAGCTAAGAAACTTTTATGATGTATACTTGTCTCCAAAGATGTTCTCACACTAAAAAATTGTTATTAACACTTATCTCAAACTAGAAACCATTAGATTCGGGTCTATATACATTGGAACGGCGATTCAAACCTTAGCCCGAAGAAGAGGGGTGTTACACCACAACCTTTTGAAATTGAGAATCCACGAAATCCACCATTGTCTTCATATAAATAGTTCTCAAATGTAGATAATTGAGGTCCTTGAGGGATGCACGTTGTGTTGGGTTCGAAATCAAGAGGGCGTCATGTGGAAGCTAACAGTTGCAAACTATTTGAGATGATAAATAAGATGACAAAAAACATACTAAAGCATAATATTATTCGGCCAATTGGCCTACATATTAAAAACCTAAATAAAAAAGCTTAAAATCTAGTGGGAGAAATCTCCCAATAAACAAAACTCTTTTAACGACTACATTGTGGATGCTCTAGTGTTGTTGTATGAGCAGGGGATCTTCTATTTATAGATGTCCAAAACCTTTCCTCTAAGAAAGAGGTTAGCCAAATATGAAAATTTTTTATATTTTCCCTTTATGAAAAGTAAAATTATTTATGGTTACTTTTATTTTCCTTCCAAAAAAAACAAAACTTCAATTTGGTAAGAAATCAGGGCAAAAACCTTAACAAATCTCCCCTTTTTCCCTTGATTTTCTTCACATTATCCACGTTTTTCAGATCTTTGGTCCTTGTGCTTCACATAGTCTTCATCACTGTTGTTTGGCATATTTAAAAATAGAGCTTTTGGGTTAAAAGTATATGAGCCCTTTTCGGGTTAAAAATATTGGATCCCTTCATTGGATTAAAAGTAAGCTTTATTTTCAAATATGTGACAGCAGGATTGTTGAAAATATGATTGACAATTGTCTCCATATGTAGCTTTTGGACATATATCTTTATTATCATCAAATTGATTGCAAATTGATTAGAACCACCTTGGACTTGTATTCAACCTCATTTTACCAAACCACTGGTTCTTTGAATCGTTGGCTCTGATACAACTTGTTGGGTTCGAAATCAAGAGAGCGTCATGCGAAAGCTAATTGTTGCAAACTATTTAAGACGATAAATAAGATGACAAAAAATATACTAAAACATAATAAAATTTGTCCAATTGGCCTACATATTAAAAAAACTAAATAAAAAAGCTTAAAATCTATTGGGAGAAATCTCTCCATAAACAAAACGCATTTAACGACTACATTGGGATGCTCTTGTGTTGTTGTTTGAGAAAGGGGTCTTCTATTTATAGATGTCCAAAACCTTTCCTCCAAGAAAAAGGTTAGCCAAATATGAAAAATTTTTATATTTTCCTTTCAGGAAAGTAAAAGTACTTATGGTTACTTTACTTTCTTTCAAGAAAAATAAAACTTAAATTTGGTAAAAAAACCAGGGCAAAAACTCTAACACGTTGGAGATTATTACGGGGGAGATTTAAAAATGCAAGATAAGTAAGTGATGCAAGTTTTTGTGGTATCTCTCCCGAAAGATGGTTAAATGAAAGGTCCAATGATTCGGCTTCAGATAAATTTCCAAGTGATGGTGGAATATGACCGTGCAATTCATTATGAGAAAACTTAGCACCCGGAGCGCAGTAAAAATCTCGCAAAATACTTTGAATGCATCCTTCAAATTTGTTATTTGAAAGATCAATGACGGTGTAAACAGTCAAAATTCTAACAAATTCAAGCTCTATCCCCTTGGTTGCAACCGTAACAAAATCTTGGAAATATGAATCTCCAAAATATCGTGGGTCCTTCCGTGTTTGTTCAATTGTCCTCATGGCTTCATATGTTGAAACAGACTCATAGGAAAGTTTCCCGAGAATTCATTGTAAGAGAGGTCTATGATCCGAAGCTCGGGAAAAATAGTTTCATCCTCTGAAGGTTGAATGGGCCCATGAAACTTATTCGATCTCAAACTTAAAACTTGCAGCTTTGGAAGAGTTCCCAACCACATGGGGAATGTGTCAATCAGATTTTTATTTGCTAAATCAAGAACCTGCAACTTTTTGCAATTGGCCAAAGGTCGGGGAATTTTCTCCTCAAGTTTATTGTCAAGCAAGTTGAGGCTTCTTAGCGAACTTTCATTTATGAAAGTTGTTGGAAGATTCCCAAAAAGATTGTTATGCCGCATATTCAAAAGCTCGAGGGCAGTGAGATTTCCCAAACATCGCTGAATTTCTCCGCGCAAATTATTTCTAGCCAAATTTAGTATTTGCAGTGGTGTCAAATTGCAAATAGATGAAGGGATCTCCCTACTCAGATTATTTTGTGATATGAAGAAGATCTCTGTGGTACTTGGTGGAATAGGAAGTGAGCCTTGAAGCAAATTGGATCGTAAATCCCTTTCACTTGAATTTTCATATTAAAATAATTTACTTACGAATTTAGTATCAAATGAAAGAAGAAAAGAAAAAAATTCAAGCAAGGACTGCTGCCTTTATATTACATCATCAATTAATTCCATGTTTAGGAAACACAAATAATAATACAGTCAGAAATTTCTTAAAAGTAAGAAACATCATTCTCAAAAATTAGACACGACTTAGTCAAATGGCAGAGTGTTGTGGGTCAATTTGCTTAATTTATTATTATATGAAACTGAGTTGTTGAGCGACTTGAATGGACATGAAATTTAGAATGAGACATTGCTTATTTTTTTAAGATCTCGTTTGGTTTTCTGGGTCAGTTTGCTTAATTTATTATTATATGAAACTGAGTTGTTGAGGGACCTGAATGGACATGAAATTTAGAATGAGACATTGCTTATTTTTCTAATTTTCTCATTTGATTAATATGTATTCACACCGTGTAAGCCCTAATCTGGATCCACGTCTCATAAGAGCCATTAAAGATGAAGCATCAAGTTTTTACACGGAGTGTCCTTTCTTGTTTGAAGGTGGAAAATATATGTTGATAATTTTTATTGTTAAAATGGTATGAGTGTTGAGTATTTTCACATAAATTCTTTAGTTCGAATGCTCATTTATTTATTTGCTAGAAGAATTCAAAACTCCATTTGAATAGTGGCGGCATTGGCAGTGTCTAATCACACAACTTTCATTCATGTTAGTGAGATTTAAATCCCCAAACTATTGCCTTGGACTCTAAAGTCTAGAGAGAAGAGTATAATGTGTGAAGTGTTGGTTATGCATGCGTTTCAGATTCAAATTCCACTCAAGACAGAAATATGATATTTAAGTGGAAAAGAATAAAGAAGGGTTGGGAGCTACCAGCCCTTGGAAATTTCTTGGTTATGGTCATTTTTAATTAAAAAATAAAGAAGAAGAAGAAGTAGAAGAAGAAGAAGCAGAATATAGTTTCCAGCTATCTTATAAACACAAATATCATCACATGCAGAGTTTTAAGTTTTCTTGCATTACACACCTCGGTGTACAAGTAGTTGAAATGTATCATTTTTCGTTGGAGAGTTTTTGGTAAACAAGACATTTAGCTCAAAGTGAAAAATCAATACATTTTACCTTATTTGTACATATTCTAGTTCTACCGATAAAAAGCCTTTCATTCCATTCATGTAATCATCTTTGAAGAAAATGAAATAGCAATAGCCTTAGCTTAACCTCTGATTTTCAATTGTGGGAGAGCTCACTCGCGCATTCTCCCGAATTCTTAAAAATGATCTGAGGAAGCACAAACATTATTTCGAAGGTGTGGGTGCTAATTATATTCTTCTGAAGGATTCCATCATGCCATTACTGGTGTGTTGGCCCAAATATGATAAGCTTCGGAATTAGGCTCTTGTGGTGACTAAATTTAGACCATATATAGCATCCATTAGTATTAGTTGATGATCAAAATCTTTATGTATCTCAATGTGAGGACTCTTCGCGGAAGACGTTTTACCAATTTACCTGAAGTTCTGAAATCAAGATGTAATGACCCTTCAGGTCATTTTTCATATTTATCCCTATTTTCGTTGTTTGATCTTCTCCATAGCTTCCCCTAGTCATTTATGACTTGTTGGAACTGATAGTTTGGTTACCGGGTAGTTCGTTGTTTTTTTGACCCAATTTCCCATTTAGAAGTCTTTGTCGATTCCAAATGCCCGCCGAGCAAAAACTTTAGTAAAATAATTTCGAATGCAAATTTCAACTACACCAGCAGCTATGTATTATCGATTTTAGGATAAGTAGACCCTTGGTTTGGATTCCAAACCACCTGAGCTCATTTCGACCCATTAGTTGAAAAGTCAAAAATCAAAATATATAGGTGTGGGACCCATAATTTACCTAAATAACCTCGTATAGAAAATACGACTTCACCAATGCGTCTGGAATATCGAATTTAGTGGTGTTATATAGTTCATTTGCAAAAAACAAAGTCCGAATGAGTCCGAATAAAAGGCCCATTTGGCCGATTTTTGGGGCATTCTTCTCTTTTTTGAGAACCCTAGCAACCACAAAGATTTGTTGCCTTAAAAGTGAGTCTTGTGTAATCCATTTTTGCTACAAATCTAAGGTAAGATTCCTTCAAATTTGATATTAATTTCTTGATTTCTAGACCCAAAACCCTAAGTCCTTGATGATCAATTGTAGACACAAATGTGATTGATTTACTCAAATTTATTTAGGCTTATAGCTCCCTAATGATGTTTGAACAATGTGTTAGTCTCACAAAACTCATTTTCCGAAGGTAGGACCCACTTGAGGGATTTGGTGTCATTTTGAACCCATGGTATAGTGATGCCATAATGGGTTTTATTGTTCTTGAAATAATGCTTATATTATGTTGTTGATAGCTTGGATCGTGGAAGAATAAGAAACATCAAGAAAAGGGAAGGCAAAGTTTATTGGTTCGCGAGCAATTCGACTCAAGGTAGGTTAGGCTTACTTGTAGATAAATTGAGCTTGATTGTAGAATAATTATTGGTATCTTGTGAGATTGGGTGGGTTTTTAGAAGATAAATGGAGGAATGGCAATACTTTGGATTAGTTTTTTCTTGTAGGCTATTAAACTTGTAAAGTGTGATGTTTGGCCTTTAGCCTAGAACCTTGGATAGTTCGACTTGAAGTCTCTTGAATAGCATGAGAATACTTTTGTTGCTCTAGTAGTTGAGAATGATGTTGTTGGCTAACCTTAAGAGTATGTAACCTAGTTATGACTAGTTATGAAATGGCCTTAGTGTTTGGGGTGACTTAGGAAGGTTGCTTGAAGAATATTTTTCCCTTATAGGCTTAGTATGGATTGATAAGCCCTTATGGTGTGATTTAGATAATCTAGCCTAATTCTGGGTAGAAGTTAGTCTTGTAGAAATAAACTTTGGTATTATTGGGATTTAGGAGTGGGACTTGACCCACCTTAAGCTTGAACTATGAAATTTCGTAGTGACCTAGCTACTTGATGAACGTCTAAGTTACGTTATTGAGATTATAATGGTTAAACCCAGTTGTTGGCTTATGTATGTGGTCGATGGTTGGATAATATATATACTTGATTGATTATCTTGTTGTCATGATATGGATAGCCTCGAAAAGTCTTGCGAATTGAACTTATGGTTATGCTATTGCTTGATTTATTGATTAGTTCACCAAGAGAACCTCTAATTATGTTACCACTCTTGCCATGAACCAAGTCTAATGATTAAGCTAATTCGTGTGTGAATGATTTTTCTTTTAGGGTTAGTATTGTGAAATATGGGAATAAAAGAGGCGACTAGAAAACATGCACTTGACTTATAATTGAGTTGCTAATAGACATGATAACCTTGGAAAAGTGGTAATTGTGTATGTCATTTAGATATTCATGCTCATGCATCTACTTATATTATGTAGTGATGACTAATTGTAAAGTATGATGATATGTGTTACCTTGCATCACTTATACTTTATTATTGTGTCTTGTACATGTTCATTGATTTGACTACATATATATATATATGAATGTTGGTTGTCTTGGGAGATGCGCTAATACTATGATGATGCCAGGTGAATTCGAAGGATGTATTGATATTATAATGATGCCCGATTAATTTAGAAGAGGTTATGATGTTATGATGATACCCGGTTAATCGGGAGGATATAATGATGTTATGATGATGCCTGGTGAATCCTAAGGATATGTTGATAATATGATGATGTTTGGTTAATCTGAAAAAGGTAATGATGTTATGATGATACCCGGTGAATTCGGAAGATATAATAATGTTATAATGATTTCCGGTGAATATAGAGGATATGTTGATATTATGATGATGCCTAGTTAATTCGAAAGAGGTAATGATGTTATGATGATGCCTAGTGAATTCGGAGGATATGTTGATATTATGATAATGCCCGATTAATCTGAATGAGGTAATGATGTTATGATGATACACGGTGAATCCGGAGGATATAATGATGTTATGATGATGCCCAGTGAATCTAGAGGATATGTTGATATTATGATGATGCCCAGTTAATTCAAAAGCGGTAATGATGTTATGATGATACCCGGTGAATTCAGAGGATATAATAATGTTATAATGATGTCCGGTGACTCTGGAGGATATGTTGATGTTATGATGGCCGGTTATTCAGAAGAGGTAATGATGTTATGATGATACTGTGTGTGGTGAGTATATATGAATATATGGACATATGTGGGGTTATGCCGTGTGTGGCTAACCCATTTGTGTACTTGGGACATGATGCCTTCCTTGGTAGATTATTAATCATTCTTCATTGTTAATCACTAGTTAAGAGGTGTGACCCGTATTACTTCTAATTAGTAACTAGATGTGGATTATGCCGAGTATTGGGTTAAGGCCAATTGATAGGTGTAATCTTGTGTAGTACCAAGGGTTCACCTAGTAAATCTACTTAACTTGGATAAATGGTCATGTTATGGAATTTTGCCTAATAAAGTGGCTTGTGTGATAACTAGTTGTCTCTAATAAATGACTATGACTTATGGGCTAGAAGCCTAGTAAACTAGTTGGTGGACCTTACTTGGTTAAAATATGGAAACTAGTCCGTAAGCTTGTAACATACTTAATGATATTGGTCTTAGTAATGTATGATGAATAGTTAAGTTGGCATCTATCATGTAATGTCGTGATGGCTTAATTGACGACTTATATAATAAGGATTCTAACTAGAAAATGGCCTTGAGATAGGTGAATAAATAATAGTGTTAGTAACTTGTAGCTTTTTCTTATTTGATGACTAGTAAACTATAAGACTTGTAAACTAGTGCTTCATGGATAAGGAGATTAGCTAATATAGGCTAGACTTGGAGTTCATCAATGAAATAGAGAATAAGTAACTATATAACTATGCTATAATGATATCGGTTTTGTTGTGCTAAATTGCGGTATTGATAATGATTGTAGACCTTGGTAATAGGCCATGGGGGGGATGTGAAACCCACGGCTTTGGTGAGTTGCTTGTGTAGTTGTTACTTGATATATTGATCGTTTGGTGTACTCTCCGGTGGTATGGAACACCGTGATGAGTTCTTTATTATGTTCTTTTGCGTGTACTTCCCGGCGGTATAACACGTCGTAGATGGTTGGTGTTGATTATGGTACATACATGATTGTTATTGTATATATGTGGCTTTACGCTTCCGAAATGATTACTCATTTGTATGATAATTATGGTATATGTTGATATGATACATTATACTATTGCCCTAGTAGATTAGTTATTTTATACAGTGATATTGAAGAAGATTCAGGTTCGATCCTATACCTTGACTTCAAGTTATTGTCTTACTTTATATCGTCCTTATATTATAATTTAGCTCAGTTGGCCGATGATGCCTACTGAGTACCTGTGCTTTGATACTCATACTACAATTCTATACTTTTTTGGTACAGACCTGAGTTCTAGTTGCCTCCGTTGAGTCGATGTCGTGTTGTGTTGATCATCAGGAGATAGGGTGAGCTCTTGGATTTCGAGTTTCCCTCTTTTCCTTCTATCCTTACTTTGTTTTGTATTCGAGAAAATTCTATAAAACTACTAAGTTTATCAAACTTCGAGTTGTAATTTCTGTTGCCGAATTTATAGTTGCTCTTGTACTTATACTATCAGGTTATGAGATTGGTATTTGAATGTTATTTGTTTCGTTGTGGAATACTGTTGTTATATTGTGTTCCTATATAGGGTCCGTGTTGGACGTTTCCACCAAGGTAATCCATTGCGTTAGCTCTGGATTACGTGTTGGCTTACCTACTTGTGGATTATGGTAGGTGCAATCATGACTTGAAAATCGGGTTGTGACACAAGACCTATAACATGTCTTGAAATGATTATTTCTTCTTATGCAATTCGCTTGCCTTTCCTGCTTCTTTCTCCGTCTCACCGTAATCTTATATTCCAACTCTTTAATGATTCTTGCAAGCCATTTTGGGTTTCCAGTTGAAATCATGAAATATATTATGGATAAACCAATACATAGTCCACTTCCATAGCCCATAAGAGCAGCTTTCCAAAAATCACTCCAAAATTCAGAATTGCTTTCTTGATCATCTACTGTGGATCCAGTATAATTTGTCTCTGACACACGATCATTGCCATAACCTTTCAAAACTGGGAATCCACGTAATCCGTCATTGCCTCCTGTTAGCGTTGTGACCCGAATTTTTTTGATCCGGCCTTGAAAGTCTCGTGGTGTGACTCATGTTTGTCATTTTCAATGGGGTATGGACCTTTATGTTTTTGGGCCTAGGACTTATTTGTATGCATGTATCATATAAGTACATTTAGTGGGTTGTTTTGAATATTCAGAAAATTACACGTCATTGAGACTACGTCTCCCACTTTGTACTTTCTCTCCATTATAGTGAAACCTCCACTGCCTCTGCCCGTGGTTTTTTCCCGCAAGGGTTTCCACTTAAATCTATGTGTTGTTTTTGTTTTCTCTTACTTGTGGTTTGCTTACTCTATTTGAATCATAACACCTCCATATGAATATTTCTCAAATGTTGCGAATTGAGATCCTTGAAGGATGTATCCTTGAAGATGATTGTAGGAGAGATTTAAGAATGCAAGAGATGTAAGAGAAGCAAGTTGTTGTGGCATCTCTCTCGAAAGCTCGTTAAATGAAAGGTCAAATGATTCAACTATAGATAAACTTCCAAGTGATGGTGGTATATGACCTTCCAACGCATTATGAGGTAAATTTAGCACCCGAAGCGCAATAAAATCTCCCATAATGTGTTGAATATGTCCTTCAAATTTGTTAGTTGAAAGATCAATAGTGGTGTAAATAGTCAATAAAGTTGGCGCAGATATTTGGTTGACTAGTCCAAGTTGAATTGCAGTAGTATAAATTTGGCAATAAAGTGAAAAAGAAAAATTGTAATTGTAAAATTAAAATGAAGTAATGCCATTTTCCTCATAATTGAAAAACTAAAATCTACCAATTAATCACAAAAGAAGGAAGAAGAAAGAATCAATTCATAACTCTCATTTTAAATTTAATTTAATTTAATTTGTTCAAGTCCTCTTCTACTGTTTTCATCGACTATACATTAAAAAGACTCTTCTTTTTTAGTTAGCTATAATACAGTACTAAGAAGTTTGTGAGGTTTAATGATCATGAAGTGACGGAAAATTATAGGAGATCACGGCTCAAATCCCAGTAGAAACAAGAATTACTAGTGATTTTTTAGATACCGAAATTGCGCTTTTAGTAGAGGTTTAGTGAGAATATTGGTATAGGAAACATGGACAACTAAGGATTTGTTCATATTGTACGAGTTTGGTTATAAATTGACTACCTATGAAAAAAACTAATATAAAATATGTAGGGACAATTGTCCCCTCTACAAAACTTTTTAGTGACTACATTGTGATGCTACCTTTTTGGTATGTGTGAAAAGGAAATTCAAGGTAAACCATAACAAGAATTTAATTCCACCTTGACACATAGTAAATTTGATGGCAACTGGAAAGAAATAGGGAAACTAATGTTTGTTATTCTCAAGTCTTGCTATGAAAATTTCAAAGAAAGCTGCATCACATAAAGTCATTAAATTGATGTAAAATTCAACGTATGCTAAAGAAAAAATCGGAAAAAACAAAACAAAGAAAAGTGCTTTTTAGTTCAATAACCGGCAAATCCTTTCACTTGGTTGGACATTTAACTATGGGGATCTATTTTATTAAAAATAATACTTTATTGAACCAATAATTGTTCAATAGTCAAGCATATTTAAGTAGCAAAAAGAGTAGGAAAATGTCGTTCTCAAAAATTAATTAGACACGATTAAGTCATACCAAGGGAAATTATACATGATATTGAGGGACCTGATTATACATGATATTGAGAATGAGACGTGACCTTTTCTTGTTCCTTTTTTGGTTTCCTATTCAATATTTGATATCCAAATTAGGAACTCGATTAATTTGAATTCATGCCGCGTAGGGGGAGGGGGGCGGGGGGCGGAAGCACCAAGGTTTTCCACGTAGTGTTCCTCAAAATATCTTCTTTCATGCAACTAATAGTATAAATACAGTTGTTTGAATTTCAAGTAATTCCAGCGACTCTTGTTGTGGAAATTTCAATGAAAGCTAACGAACAGACAAATCCATTTCACTTTGAATTTTGATATTGAAATAAATTACACATATGAATTTTATTATCAGAAGAAAGAGGATAGGGGAAATTAAAGTCAAGGACTGCTGCCTTCATATCAATCATCAATCAATTCCAAGTTCAACTTAGAAAATGTCAAATATTCTGTTTTTTTAATGTTCTTCTTGTCCAGATTTTTAAAAGGCATAATATATAAATATGACCCCAAACTTGACACCAAATTATAATATTGATCTTAAACTTTTATAGTGCACAAGTAGGTCCTTTAACTATACAAAACCTGAACAAATAAACACTTCGATTTTGCAACTTACACATGTGTACCTCACTTGCGCCTACGTGGATTAGTCATCCACTCAGATGTTGCCACCTAATAAAAAAGATACATTATAACTATGACCTTTAACTTTGCCAGTGCACAAGTAGGCCCTTTAACTATACAAAAGCTGAACAAAAAAAACCTTCGATTCGAACTCCGACGCGCGTGGTTTTGAATATATACACACATTTTGCCACGTAGGATTGGAGTGTTTATTTGTTCAGATTTTGTATAGTTAAATGGCCTACTTGTGCACTGTCAAAATTTAAGATCAATGTTATAATTTGATGTCAAGTTTAGAGTCATATTTATGTATTATGCCTTTTTAAAAAGGAGTTAGTTGTTTTAAAACCTCCTAAATCTCACTGTTTTTTGAGTTTCATGGCTAAATTAGGTGATCCACAATTTTTGCAAAGCTGTCTAAGGCCTTCCATTTGAACCTTAACAGCCTTTGATATATTCATGGACATCAGTTCATAATCCACAAATTTAATTTTCCGTATACAGTGTTTCATTCCAAATATAAGAGGGAAAATAGTCTAATATACTTAAACTTTGACGAATTTTATTGTAACATATGTGAACTTTTTGGGAGTCCTATGACTCCCGAATTATTTATTAGTATATTTTAGTGACATTTATAAGTTAATAAAAAAATAAAAAATGCTAAAAGAAATTTTTTTAAAAAAGAATTTAGTGCAAATAAATGTCAATGAAACACGCTAATAAATAGTATAGGAGAGTCATAGGAATCCCAAAAAGTTTCGGGGGTTCATAGGACCCCTATAAAGTTCAAGTGTGTTACAACAAATTTCATCAAAGTTTAGTTATATTTGACAGCATTTCATTTTGACTTTTCAAATGAAAGCTACTCAGCACACGAATCCCTTTCACTTTGATTTTTTATTTTGATGTGAATATTCAGAACGTACTCTTTACTCTAAATGACCAAGAAACATGACTTAGTATTTATGCATTTAAGTCTTCTTCTACTTTTCTTTAATTATTTTGTTCTCAGATACATTTAATAGAATCTCAATTGTTCAATTTGTCGTCAATTGATAAAATACTAAGAGTAGTGACATTTAATTAATAGGAACACTCTATTTCGAAACTACAAACTCAAAACCTATATTTAAGGATGACGCAATTGCGCCTATAAATTCCGCAACATCCTCGGATGGTAAGTGCAATTTCAAAGAAAAAGGTGAGAAGATGAAGGAGGAAAGTCTTGTAGTGCCTTCATATCAAGTTCTCAATCAATTCCTTCTGTAGAAAATAGTGTCACTCTCGAGTCAATGCACAAGTCTTGCCAGGAAAATCTAAAATAATCAAAATAGCCTATTTTCCTACTAAACTTTTAATTTATTTTATTTCAATTTTTTCTTAATTGAAAAGATACCTATAATGAAAGATCAATTAATGAAAATCTCAAAAGGTATAACATGCATATCCTTGCGACGGACAAACTTGTGATGATCAGTGACACATTCAAGATTTAAATTTGATGAGTTTAACCTATAAAGTTGCGCTTAATATATTGTACTTCGAAATATATGGTTCAAATTTAATATTATACTATTAGTGATTTTTTTCATATATTTAATTCAGTTAAACTTGTTTTCGAGTGACATATTTCTTTAACGACTTGCATAAAAGGATTCTTAAGATTTTTCAAGTCCTTGCATGAGTCATGTCATGAAAATTTCACACAAATTCCTTTCACTTTGATTTTTCATTTTAATGTGAATATTGATTAGTTGAACTTATCCCTTACTCTAAGTCCAAACATCATAATGTAATGTATTTTTTGTTCCGATGTAATTATAATACTCATTGATAGTAATTTGTTAAAATAAAAAACAAACTTATAATAAAGAAAAATTCCAATTACAAAAACTTAAATTGTGTCCTTCGCAAGTCATTGCAGAAGACACTTCCATAGAAATATCATAGTACACGGTCCATTTATTTTGAGAGGATAATTTGTCTATTACTTTTTCTACGACACACATGTCCTTTTAATTTGAACTTTTAATTTAAATGAACATGTTCTTCTCTCTAACAGGTACCAGGAAATTTTTAAAAATTTGTTTATTAATGAAAAGGATAAATGTTCACCATTTATTAGATGATGAGGTTATATATGCACCATAATTTTAACAAGAGGTATATCTTTTCTAAATTGCAAAGCTTAGGATATATTTGTCCGTTGTCCCAAAAAATAATGATAAAGAGTGGCAGAAATTAAGTCAAGAAAGATAATAAATTATGAGTGAGAAATGTACTATATTTTTCTGTGGAAGTGGAAATTTTAAGTGAAAAGCTATTTAACACACAAATTTCTTCCCCTTTGATATCTCTTTTTAATGTGATAAGGAGTGTATATTGACAATTTAATTTAGGTGCTAGAAAAGAAAATCAAAGTGAAGGAGAAGAAAAATAAAAGAGAAATGCAAGATACAAAACAAAATTAATGGATTTCCAATTCACACACAATTATGGGTGGAGATTCGGTTTGTTCGGTTTGATTGTTGAATATCGATTCGGTTTTTCGATTTTTGGATTGACGAAAATGAAAACCATAACCAAACCAAAATTATTTTGGTTTGGTTTGATTTTTACAAATTTGGTTCGGTTATTTCGTATTTTTATTTTGGTTTTAAAGATTAAAGTAGTGATCATTTAAAATTGGTGATTTTTCTAGAAAAATAATGATTTTTTTCTTACCTATTTTTCATTCCCAAATATAATTAATTCAACATACATGAAATAACCAGAAATATCGACCTCGCTGAGTCATCGCCGTTGGCGTGATGGCAGTGGCCGCACTCGGCAGCGACTGTCGACGGCAGTGATGAACTGAGCAAACGACTGTCATTGGCGATGTTGAAATTTCAAATGAATTGACGAACTGAGGATGGCTGAGCGCTGCTACAGCCTTCACGTTAATGTTAGGGTCTAAAGCAGAGCAGTATATTAGGATTTAGGGTTACAAAATGATTATAATTTATATATTTATATGTTATATCAGATTATACTATATTTTAAGTATATTTACATATATATTATAATATATTATTTTTATAATTTTGTTTTTTTGGTTTATCCGAATTCTTTTTTTTTTTAAATCCAAAATCCAAACCGTTTAACCAAATTTCTAAAATTTGAAATCAAAACCAATCTGAAAAAATAAAAAAACAAACCAAAATTAAATTTCGGTTTGATTTTTCATTTTTTTTTTTATTTAAACCAAAATATGCCCAGCCCTACACACAATAGCATAAAGTACTTCTTATTAATAACTGATAGTATTTTGTCAAAAAAATTACATAATACGCAATTTATAATCATCACAAATACATTTAATAGGATTTCACTTGTTCAACTTGTTATCAATTGGTAACATACATTTACAGAGACATTTAGTTAATGAGACAAGAATATCAAAAAAGTATTTATACAATGAAATAAAACATATATTTTACATTCAAAAACAAAAAAGAAAAGTCTAGTTGAAAAGACTTAGCACCAGTTTCATTCATAGAAATTGCATATGATAGGGTCCATTTGCGTGGAGAAAATAATTTTTTTTAAGTATTTTTTTTACAACAAACATTCTTTCAAGAAATACTGAAATTAATTAAATTCATTGGTTCATGTCCATCATAAATTTCAAATGAAAGACACTTAACGCATAAACTTCTTTAACTTTAATTTGATTTTTCCATTAGGATGTGACCGAGTTTGCAATATACTCTATAATGATTTTAATAATGAGGATGCTTAAATAATGCAAAATTATAAAAAATAAAATGAATGTTGAGTTATCAACCTCAAATTTGCTTAAATAATGCAAAATTATAAAAATGTATTTAATGTTGACAAGCACTTTGTAGTGTGCTCTATAAAATTTCGTTAACTATAGTTTGAATAGCTTTGGTGAATCTTTGTAAATTGTGTGAAATGAAGTAGGGATAAGCTCTGCATTAATTATAGTAAGCTCGATAACAACTAAAGAGAAAGAGGGGAAGTCAATGCATAAGTCTTGCAATGAAAATTTCAATAAAAATAGAGAAACATGTAAAGAATCGGACAGAATAAAGCAAACCACAAGCAGAAAGAAAAACAAGAACACACAAATTTAAGTGGAAACCCTTGCAGGAAAAACCACGGGAAGAGACAGAGGAATTTCACTATGAAAGGAGAGGAGTACAATGTGGAGCATGACGTAATTTTTGAATGACCAAAACCATCCCCTACACTACCACCATAGACCCCATTGAAAAATCACAAACATGGGTCGCACCGTGAAAATTTCAAGGCCGGAACAACTAAATTCGGGTCACAACTCTAACAAAACGTCATTCTCAAAAATTAAACACGACTTAGTCAAATGAAAGAGTGTTGTCGGTCTATCTGCTTAATTTATTATTATATGAAACTGGGGAGTTAAGGGACTGAATGGACATGAAGTTTAAAATGAGACATGACTTATTTTTTAAGTTACTCATTTGGATTTCGATATCCACATTAGGCCCCTGATCAATTAATATGTTTTTGCATCGTGTAAGCCTATTTAATCTAGATCCACGTCACGTAAGAGCCATTAAAGATGAAGCATCAAGTTTTTACACAGGGTGTCCTTTCTTGTTTGAAAGTGGAAAATCTAAGTTGATAGTTTACTGTTAAAATGGTACGAATACTGAGTATTTGTGCATAAAATCTTTAGTTCGAATGCTCATTTATTTATTTGCTTGAAGAATATCAAAACTCTATTGGCATAATGGCGGCATTGGCAGTGTCTAATAACACAACTTTCATTCATGTTAGTGAGGTTTAACTTCCCAAATTACTGCCTCGGACGCTTTACTCTAGAGAAAAGAGTATAATGTGTGAACTGTTGGTTATGCACGTGCTTCAGATTTAAATTTCGCTAAAGACAAAAATCTGATATTTAAGTGAAAAAGAATAAAAAAAGGGCGGGGCTCTACTGGCCCTTGGAAATTCGTTGTTATAATCTTTAAGAAGAAGAAGAAGAAGAAGAAGAAGAAGAAGATGAAGAAGAAGAAGAAGAATAAGAAGAAGAAGAAAAAGAAGAAGATGTTAGGTTGTGGAGCCTGATTAATATAAATAGCCTTTCCGCTGTGGAGGTTACCCACGGGTATTACCATGAAATTAATTATCTCTCTCTCCTAAAGAACTCTCTCTAGTTTTCTTCATCCTCTCCACAGATTTAGTGTGTGTGAAATGCTAGTCGATCCAAACAACTAGTATCAGAGCTTGCAAGATTCATCATGATCACTGAAGATCGAAGGATCGAAGTTTTCAATCGAGAAGTTTGATGGATCCGATTTTGGGTTTTGGAAGATGCAGATCGAAGACTATCTATACCAGAAAGAACTTCACGAACCCTTGACCGAGGTGAAGCCAGAGTCCATAAAGAAGGAGGACTGTAAACTTAAGGATCGGCAAGATCTAGGGCTGATCCGGTTGACTTTGTTGAGAAACATGAAGTTCAACATCGTCAAGGAGAAAACTACATCTGATCTGTTGAAGGTATTATCAAATATGTATGAAAAACCATCTGCGATGAACAAGGTATATTTGATGCGTAGATTGTTCAATTTATAGATATCTGAGAATAGATCTATTGCTGATCATATAAATGAGTTCAATATGGTTGTTAGTCAACTATGTTCTGTGGATATTAATTTCGAAGATGAAATTAAAGCATTGATTTTGATGTCATCTCTACCCGAGTCTTGGGATACTTTTGTTGCTACGATTAGCAGTTCTCGTGGATTTAAGAAACTGAAGTTTGATGAAATCTAAGATGTTGTTCTTAGCAAAAGCATTCGCAAATGAGAAATTAGGAAATCATCTGGTAGTGCTCTTAGTGTTGACCGAAGGGGGAGAGACCAATCGAGGGGTCAGAATACACATGACAGATCAAAATTGAAGAATCATCAAAAATCCAACGTGACATATTGGAATTGTAGAGAGAAAGGACACTTTTAGACAGAGTGAAAGAAACCAAAGAAGAAGAAGAATTGGAAATATAGAGATAATAATGATTCTGTTAATTCAACAGAAGACATTGGAGATGATCTAATCCTTAGTGTGGACAGCCCGGTTGAATCCTGGATATTGGATTCTGGTGCATCTTTTTATTCATCTCCTAGCAAGGAATTGTTCCAAAACTTCAAGTCTGGAAATTTTAAAAAGGTGTATCTTGCTGACAACAAAACATTGGCGATTGAAGGAAAGAGAGATGTCTGCATAAAAACTCCAGTAGGAAATCAGTGGACATTGGAGGATAGCAGATATATTCCTGGTCTCAAGAAGAATCTGATCTCTATTGGTCAGTTGGATAGCACAGGCTACGTAACAGAGTTTGGGAAAGGTTTGGGACGATTGTGAAGGGTGCTATGGTTGTAGCACGTGGCATAAAATCTGGAACTTTATACACCACTGCAGGGTGTATAAACATGGGTGCTGTTGCTGAGGGTGCTTCTGGCTCATTTCTGTAGCACAACAGACTTGGACACATGAGTGCTAAAGGAATGAAATGCTAGCTGCAAAAAAAGCTTTAGAAGGGCTAAAATTTGTTGATATGGGTCTTTGTGAAAGTTGTGTTATGGGTAAACAAAATCGAATAAGCTTTACAAAGACTGTGAGAGAGAGGAGAAGTAAGTACAACTAGAAATGGTCCATACAGATGTTTGGGGACTATCTTCTGTTTCATCACTTAGTGGATCCAGATTCTGTCACCTTTATTGATGATTTCAGCAGAAAGGTATGGGTTTACTTTTTGAAACATAAGTCAGATGTGTTTACTACTTTCAAGAGGTGGAAAGATGAAGTTAAAAATCAAACTAGCTTAAAAATCAAGTGCCTGGGGTCTAATAATAGAGGAGAATATGACAACTCAGAATTCAATCAATTCTATGCAGTTGAGGGAATCAGATTGATGAGGACAGTTCTTGGGTAGGCAAGGCAGAATGGAGTTGCTAAAAGGATGAACAAAACATTGAATGAGCGTGCAAGGAGCATGAGGATACACAATGGGCTGCCTAAGATATTTTGGGCAGATTCTGTGAGAACAATTGCATACTTGATCAACAGGGGACCATCAGTTCCTCTGGGGTTCAAGATTCCTGAAGATGAATGGACAGGAAAAGAGCTTAAGTATTCTCACTTGAGAACCTTTGGTTGCACTGCTTATGTTCATGTTGATCCAGATAAGAGAGATAAGCTTGATGCTAAAGCTATGAAGTGCTACTTTATAAGTTATGGTTCTGATATGTTCGGGTACAGGTTTTGGGATGACAGGAACAAAAAAACCTAAGACATTGTGATGTGACATTTGATGAAAATATCTTGTACAAGGACAGAGAGCAAAAGGTTCAAGAAACTACAAAGCAAGTGGGAGTTGAGCTTGAGTTGCCGAAGAGTACACCCAAATATGTTGTAGCAGATACTCAACAAACTCTAGAGACTGTCATTGAGGAATCAGAGGTGTAACAAGTGACACCTGAGCAGGCTGAGAGGAGATCATCTAGGACTATTATAGCACTAGATAGGTATTCACCATCATTAAATTATTTGTTGCTAACTGATGAAGGGGAACCAGAGTCTGTTGTTGAGGCCCTGCAGGTGAAGGATTCAATAAAGTGGGACCAAGCCATGGATGTTGAGATGAGCTTACTTGAGAAGAATAACATATGGATATTAACTGAGTTACCTGTAGGGAAGAGGGCCTTGTTGAAAAAGTGGGTTTACAGAATCAAGGCAGAACCAGATAGTAAAAGAAGGTTCAAGGCTCGGTTGGTAGTTAAAGGATATTCACAAAGGAAAGGTATTGATTATGCTGAAATATTTTCTCCCATTGTGAAATTAACTACTATCCAAATTTCATTGAGCATTGTTGCATCGAAGAATTTACGTCTTGAACAAATGGATGTAAAGACTGCATTTTTACATGGAGATTTGGACAAGGAAATCTATATGTAGCAGCTCGAGGAGTTTGTAGTTCCAGGAAAACAGGAGCTTCTATGGGCTGAGAAAGAACCTAGACAGTGGTACAAGAAGTTTGACTCCTTTATGAGAAAGAGTGGCTTCCGCGGGAGTGAAAAGGATTAGTGTTGCTACTTTAAGAAATACACTGATTCTTATGTATTTTTACTCTTGTATGTGGATGATATGTTGATTGTAGGATCCAGTATGAAGGAGATAAACTCTCTGAAGGAAAGCCTGTCTTCTGAATTTGAGATGAAAGATTTAGGTGCAGCAAAGCAGATTCTAGGGATGAGGATTTCTCGGGATAGATCTGCTGGCACTTTGAATCTATCCAAAAGCAGTACATCGAGAAGGTGCTGGCCAAATTCAGAGTTAATAATGCTAAAACCAGGACTACTCCATTGGAAAATCACATAAAATTATCAATGAAGCAGTCACCGAAGACAGCTTCGGAGCGGGAACATATGGCACTTGTTCTGTATGCTTCCGCAGTTAGGAGTCTGATATATGTTATGGTATACACTAGACCTGATATAGCACATATAGTGGGAGTTGTTAGCAGGCACATGGCAAACCCCGAGAAAGAGCATTGGGAAGCTTTGAAGTGGCTTCTAAGATATCTGCAAGGTACATCCAGTACTTCACTTTGTTTTAGAAATAGTGAAGTAATTCTTTAAGGTTTTGTTGATTCTTATCTTAGTGGGGATGTGGACTCAAGCATGAGTACTTTCGGATACATTTACACCGTAGGTGGTACAGTAGTGAGTTGGATGTCCAGGCTTCAGAAGTGCATTCCTCTTTCATCTACTGAGGCTGAGTATGTGGCAATAGATGAAGCTGAAAAGGAGATGATATGGCTGGTAGATTATCTGGAAGAACTGGGCAAGAAACAGCTTAAGAAGATTCTTTACAAAGGTAGCTAGAGTGCCATACAGTTGGTGAAGAACCCGGTCTATCACTTGAAGATGAATCACATTAGAAGACGGTACCATTTCACTCGCAGGATAGTGGAAGAAGGTGATATGTGTTTGGAAAAGATAAAGGGTGCAAAGAATCCAGTAGACATCTTGACTAAATGTGTTGATGTTGGTAAACTAAGGTTGTGAAAAACATTAGCTGTCTTTCTGTAGTTGTGTCTACAGATGTTGCGGTGTGGTGAACATATTGATGATGGAGGAATTTTTTTTTATTTTTTTTGAGAATGTAATTCTTGTATGACGAAATCAGTCTCCAAGTGGGAGAATTGTTAGGTTGTAGATCCTGATTAATAGGTGACGTACTATTATATATTAATGTTCACACAGTTCAACCTTTTTTGGCAGTACCTTTTTATTCTCATTCTCTGTGTAATTATACATAGTCCAAGTCATTAATATAAATAGCTTGTCCGCCGTGGAGGTTACCCACGGGTGTTACCATGAAATTAATTCTCTCTCTCCTAAAGAACTCTTTCTCTAGTTTTCTTCATACTCTCCACAGATTTAGTATGTGTGAACTGCTAATCGATTGTAACAGAGGAAAGAAGAGGAAGAGAAAGA
>NC_061122.1:218837638-218942184 GCF_002878395.1 Capsicum annuum | reverse complement strand
GGAAAGTCTTGTAGTGCCTTCATATCAAGTTCTCAATCAATTCCTTCCGTAGAAAATAGTGTCATTCTCGAGTCAATGCACAAGTCTTGCCAGAAAAATCTAAAATAATTGAAAAAGTCTACTTTCCTATGAAACTTTTAATTTATTTTATTTCAATTTAATTTTTTTTAATTGAAAAGATACCTATAATGAAAGATCAGCTAATGATAACCTCAAAAGGTATTGAACATGCATATCCTTGTGTCAGACAAACTTGTGATGATCAGTGACACACTCTAGATTTAAATTTGATGAATTTTAACCTATAAAGTTGTGATCAATATATTGTTCTTCGAAATATATGGTTCAGATTTAATATTATACTATTAGCGATTATTTTTCATATATTTAATTCAATTAAACTTGTTGTTTTCGAGTGGCATCTTCCTTTAATGATTTGCATAAAAGGATTCTTAAGATTTTTCAAGTCCTTGCATGAGTCTTGTCATGAGAATTTCACACAAATTTCTTTCACTTTGATTTTTTATTTTATTGTGAATATTAATTAGTTGAACGTATCCCTTACTCTAAGTTCAAACACCATAATGTAATGTATTTCTTGTTCTGATGTAATTATAATACTCATTGATAGTAATTTGTTAAAATAAAAACACAAAATTATAATAAAGAATAAAACCTCTAATTACACAGACTTAAATTGTGTCCTTCTCAAGTCAATGCAGAAGGCACTTCCATAGAAATATCAAATGACGCGGTCCAATTATTTTGAGAAAATAATTTATCTATTACTTTTTCTACGACACACATGTCCTTTCAATTTAAATGAACGTATTCTTCACTCTAACAGCTAATAGGAGATTTTTAAAAATTTGTCTATTAATGAAAAGGATAAATGTGCACCATTTATAGACGACGAGGTTATATATGCACCACTTTTTTTAACAAGGGGTATATATTTTCTAAATTGAAACGCTTTGTATTTGTCCATTGTCCCAAAAAAAGAAAGAACGACGGAAATTAAGTCCGGAAATATAATAAATTGCGAGTGAAAAATATGCCATATTTTTCTGTGAAAATTTCAAGTGAAAAGCTACTTAACACACCAATTTCTTTTCCTTTGATATTTCTTTTTGATATGACTAATGAGTGTGTATTAACAATTAATTATAGGTGCTAGAATAAAAAATCAAAGTGAAGGAAAAAAAATAAAAGAAAAATGCAAGATACAAAACAAAAACTAACCAATTTGTTTGTTGATAGATGACATTGATGCAAGATACACTTATTGTATTGTAGTAAATTGGTATAAGCTTTGCATGTCAGATAATTAAAAACATTTATTTGGTCCCAAAGGAAAAGAAAAAAACAGTAGAGAAAAAAAATCAAGAAAGACTTTATAAGTCCTTGTACTAGTCTTGTTGTGAAAATTTCATATGAAAACTACAACACACAAATCCCTATCACTTTGAATTTTCATTTGATGTTACTACTCATTAATTAAACTTATTTTTTACTTTGATCATCAAGCATCATGTGTAGTTAGTTTGAACTATAAAAAATACCCTTTTTTAAATTCTCCCCAAAGAAAAAAAAAAGTAGATTTTTTAATAGATAACAACACAAATGATGATCTCAATTTATTTTATTGAAACAAAAATTATTCACAAACTAATTATGAGTCTTATGGGAAGTGTGTGTGGTTTGATGATGAATATAAAGTGGTCTAATTATCAAAGAAATGGGCGAAAAGCACAAGTTAGGAGGTGAAATCAAAGGAATAAAGTCTAGGAGTTAGACACAACTGATGATATTATTGCTTAAAAGCCTACAAAAAGGTCCCAAAATTGATTAAACGCCACCAAGTGATTATTTCTTCCTCTATAATTCCTTCACCTTTGCTGCTTCTTTCTCTGCATAATTTTGTGCTCCAGTTCCACAATTATTCTTGCCAGCCATTTCGGGTATCCAATTGAAATAATGAAATATACTATGGATAATCCAATACACAATTCACTTCCATAGCCCATAAGAGCAACTTTCCAAAAATCACGCAGAAATTTAGAATCGCTTTCTTGATCGTCTAGTCCAGATACGGTATAATTTTATCTAAAGCCCGATCATCGCCACAACTTTTTAAAACTAGGAATCCACGTAATCAATCATTGCCTTCATATGAATTGTTGTGGGAAGTGTGAGATTGAGGTCCTTGAGGGATGCATCCTCGGAGATGATTGTGGGAGAGATTTAAGAATGAAAGAGACATAAGAGAAACAAGTTGTTGTGGTATATCTCGAGTAAGTTGGTTTCCTGATAGGTCCAATGATTCAACTGAAGATAAGTCTCCGAATGATAGTGGAATATGATCTCGCAATCCATTATGAGATAAATTCAGTATGTGAATTGCAATGAAATTCCCCATGATACTTGGAATTTGCCCTCCAAATTTATTACTTGACAGATCGATAACAGTGTACATGTTAGAGTTGTGACTGAATTTTGGTTGATGGACCTTTATGTTTTTGGGCCTAGGACCTTTTTGTACGCACGTAATATATAAGTGCGATTTAGTGGGTTATTTTATTATTTAGAAAATTCAGCCTTCTCCACATTGTACTCTCTTTCTATTATAGTGAAACCTCCTCTTCCTCTGCCCGTGGTTTTTCTCGTAAGGGTTTTCATGTAAATCTATATGTTGTTCTTATTTTCTTTTACTTGTGGTTTGTTTATTTTGTCCGAATCCTAACAAATAGGTATCACAGCTTGGTTAATTGTTTTCATGGGGATGACAACCATGAAGTATGATATTCCGCTGTTGGATTGCAACACCAAATTTTTGTTATGGCAGGTTAAGATGTGGGTTGTGCTCGCGCAGATACTCTAGTAGGGTTTTATAAGATTCCCTCATCGTAGACGGAAGAGGAAAAACGACATAAGAATCAGAAGGCTCTATCTCAAATCTACCTTCATTTATCCAATCAGATTCTATAGGATGTTTTGAAGGAGACCACAGCCACTGCGTTATGGTTGAAACTAGAATTATTGTGTATGATGAAGATCCTAACAAGTAAGTTGCATCTCAAGCAACGACTTTATTTCCACTGCATGTCTGAGGTTGCGTCCTTAGAGGATCACCTATCTATATTTAAAGAAATCATCTCTGATTTAGAGACTCTAGAGGTTAAGTACGATGAGGAAGATTTAGGATTGATTTTGTTGTGTTCGCTGCCTACATCATACATGACCTTTAGGGATATGATTTTATATAGTCGTGATACCCTAATGATTGATAGTCTATGATGTGTTGTTCTCTAAGGAGAAGATAAAGCATCTTGTGAATGGATCGGAGACTCAAGAAGATGGTCTTACTGTTTGTGGAGGAAGGACTCGTGATAGGAATTCTACGGGTGATGACAAGAATAGGTCAAAATCTAAAAATAGAAATAAAACCTATAATTACTGCAAGAAGAAGGGTCTTATCAAATCCAAGTGTTGGAAGCTACAGAACAGAGAGAAAAGAGAAGCTCTAAAACTGAAGGAAAACCAACCAGAGAAGTCCGGTGAAGCCAGTTTTGTGGAAGATGGTTGTAGTGATAGAGAACTCATGGTAGTTTCTGATGGTAACTCCAAACCCGGTGAGGATTGGATTCTTGATTTAACTTGCATATTTCATATGTGTCGTAATCGGGATTGGTTTACAACATATGAAACTGTCTCTAAAGGTGCTGTGTTGATGGGAAATAACACACCTTGTAAGATAGCTAGTATTGGAACAATTAGGATCAAGATATTTGATGGGGTTGTGAGGACACTTGATGATGTACGGTATGTCCAAGACCTGAAGAGAAATATTATTTCCTTGAGTACCTTTCATTCGAACGGTTATAGGTACACTGGTGAAGGTGGAGTCCTGAAGGTTACTAAAGGTGCTCTTGTTATGATGAAGTGAAAGAGCAAGTCTGCTAATTTGTATGTCCTGCAAGGCTCTACTGTTACAGGTGATACAACTGTTTCTACCTCCTCTTTATCAGAAAGTGAAATTGATAAACTTTGGCATATGCGTTTGGGGCATATGAGTGAAAATGGGATGGTTGAACTAAGCAGGAGAGGACTTTTTGATAGGAAGAGTATTACCAAATTAGAGTTCTGTGAGCACTGCATTTTTGGGAAGAAAAAAAAGAGTCAGATTTACTAAAAGCATCCACTCAACTAAGGTCACACTTGATTACATTCATTCTGATCTCTGGGGTCCCGCTAGATTACCTTTTAGAGGAGGTTACTTGTTGACTATTATTGATGACTATTCTAGAGAAGTTTAGGTGTTCTTTTTGAAGCAAAAGAATGATGTGTTGCCTACTTTCAAAGAGTAGAAGACTACGATTGAAAAGTAGATAGGGAAACAGGTAAAACTCCTTTGGACCAATAATGGTTTATAGTTCTGTTCTAATGAATTTAATGCTTTGTGCAAGTCAGAAGGAATTGTGAGGCACCTTACAGTTCATCATACTCTGCAGCAGAATGGTGTGGCTGAACGAATGAATAGGACTATAATAGAGAAGGTGTATTGTATGCACTCTAATGCTGGTTTACCCTAGTCTTTTTGGGCTGAAGCTGGTTCCACAACTTTCTTTTTTATTAACCACTCTCCCTCAATCGCAATTGGTAAAAAGACTCCACAAGAGGTATGTCTGGTACTCCTGCTATTTATTCTGATTTGAGGATATTTAGATGTCCTGCGTATGCTCATGCTGATAATGGAAAGTTGGAACATAGATCTGTCATGTGCTTATTTATGGGTTATAAGCCTAGTGTTAAAGGTTATAAGCGTTAGTGTCCAGAAAGCAAAAAAGTTATAATTAGTAGGAGTGTTGTATTTGATGAAACTGTCATGCTTCGGGCTCCCTCCGAATCTAGTGTTTCGCCCCTAAAAAAACTTAGTGACATGAATTAGTAAAATTCAAGCACCCATGTTGAATTGCAGATTAGAGCAGATTCTACACCATTGCCTACTTCTCAGTCTAGCTCAGAGATACAGAGTGGTACTATTTCATCTTCACCACTAGTGACGCCACAATATTCTATTGCTAAAGACAGGCCTAGAAGAGATATTAGACCTCCTCAGAAGTATGCTGAAGCAGTTTGGTTGCTTATGCATTGAGTGTAGCAGAAGGTATTGATTCCGGTGAAGATCCTTCTTTTTACTCAGAAGCAATTAGTTGTGATGATTTTGGCCGATGGATGATTGTTATGTAGGAGAAGATGGAATCAATTCATAAGAATGGCACATGGGATTTGGTGAGATTGCCTAAAGATAAGAAAGTTATCCATTGCAAGTGGGTATTCAGAAAGAAAGAAAGAACATCAGGAGTTAAAGATGCTAGGTACAAAGCAAGACTAGTTGCTAAAGGTTACAGTCAGGTTTTAGGTATTGACTTCACAGATGTGTTTTCTCCAGTTGTAAAGCATAGTTCGATTCGAGTATTGCTTGGTATTGTGGCCATTCATAATCTTGAGCTTGAGTAGTTGGATATCAAAATTGCATTCTTACATGGAGAACTTGAGAAGAACATCTATATGGAGCAACCAGAGGGTTTTGTTGTCTCAGGAAAGGAGGACTATGTATGCTTGTTGAAAAAGTCTCTTTATGACTTAAAGCAGTCTCCCAAGTAGTGGTATAAGAGGTTTGACTCTTGTATGACCTCTCATATATTTCAAAGGAGTAGCTATGATAGTTGTGTTTACTTCAAGGAGGTAAGTGATAGTTTATTCATTTATCTTCTCTTGTATGAAAATGATATGTTGATTGTACAAAGGATATGAGAGAGATAATAAAAGTCAAAGCCCAGCTCAGTAAAGAGTTTGAGATAAAGGATCTAGGAGTAGCAAAGAAGATCCTTGGCATGAAAATTATGTGGGATAAAGAAAAGTTTAAGTTATATTTAAGTCAAAAAAGTTATATTTAGAAAGTGCTTCACAGGTTCAATATACAAAATGCCAAACCTGCAAGTACTCCATTGGCAACTTACTTTAAACTATCAGCCAGTTTATCTCTAAAAATAGATAACGAGCGTGACTATATGTCTCGAGTTCCATACTCTAGTGTTGTCGGGTTTCTTATCTATGCGATGGTATCTTCCCGACCAGATTTATCTTATGCCTTCAGTGCAGTTAGCAGATACATGGAAAATTCTTGCAAAGAACATTGGAAAGCAGTTCAGTGAATTTTCAGATAAGGTGTGTGGTTGAGTCGTAGGCAGTAAGTAGGAGGGCTTCAGGGTCCTTGTTTGGCAGTGTTCAATATTTTTGGTGCATGTCATACCTATGTTATTTTATCATGTTCCATGCATTGTTTTCTATATATGCTATCCTTTGTCTTAAGCTAGGGGTCTATCAGAAACAACCTCTCTACTTCTTTAGAGGTAGTGGTATGGACAGCGTATACTCTACCCTCCCCAGACCCCACTATGTGGGAATATACTGGGTTTATTGTTGTTGTTTTTGTTGTTGTTGTATGGATCTGTTGATGTTTATTTATAGATTGGGAGAAATAGAGATGGAGTAATCGGGTATGTTGATTCTGATTTTACAGGAGATCATAATAAAAGGAGGTCCCTTACAGGCTATGTTTTCACCATTGGTGGTTGTGATATTAGTTGGAAAGCTACCTTACAGACTACGGTTGCTTTGTAAACTACTGAGGCAGACTACATGGCTATTACAGAGGCTTTCAAGGAAGCTATTTAGTTGAAGGGTCTGTTTGGTGAACTTAGCAAAGAATTATGGATTACTACAGTCTTTTCCGACAGTCAGAGTGCTATCTTCCTTACGAAAGATTAGATGTTTCATGAGAGGACAAAGCACAATGATGTTTGGTATTATTTTGTGCGTGAAATTATTGCTCGTGGTGATATTGTGGTGAGCAAGATTAGTACTCATGATAATACCATTGATGTGATAATCAAGACACTACCAAGTGCCAAGTTGGAGCATTGCTTGGACTTGGTTAGTTTTAGCTGTTAAGTTGTTCCCTTAGGGGCTTTTGTGGAAGAGGTGGAGAGTTTTTCTTGAAAAGGATTTGAGTTCTGAATTAGAATTCATGTCAAGGTGAAGATTTTTAGAGTTGTGACCCAAATTTTGGTTGATGGACCTTTATGTTTTTGGGCCTAGGACCTATTTGTACGCACGTAATATATAAGTGCGATTTAGTGAGTTATTTTATTATTCAGAAAATTCAACCTTCTCCACATTGTACTCTCTTTCTATTATAGTGAAACCTCCTCTGCCTCTGCCCATGGTTTTTTCCGCAAGGCTTTCCACGTAAATCTGTATGTTGTTCATGTTTTCTTTTACATGTGGTTTGCTTATTTTGTCTGAATCCTAATAGTACAAATACAAGATTCTCAAAATTTCACGCTCAAGTCCCTTGGTTGAAACTGTAATAGAATCTTGGTGCTTCAATTGATGGATCAATTGTCCTCTTAGCTTTAAGATGTTGAAATAGACTCATAGGTAAGGTTCCCGAGAATGCATTATAAGAGAGAACTATGATTTGAAGCTCGAGAAAAATAGTTTCAATCGTCGAAGGTTGAATGGACCAATACAATTCATTTGATCTCAAGCTTAAACTTGCAACTTTGGAAGAGTTCCCAACCACATCTGGAATGTGCCAATGATATGATTATCTTCTAAGTCAAGAACCTGCAACTCATTGCAATTGGTCAAAGATTGGGGAATTCTCCCCTCGATTTTATTTCCATGCAAGTTGAGGTTTCTCAGTGAACTTCCACTGATGAAAGTTGTTGGAAGATTCCTAGAAAGATGCACATATCTAAATCCTCGAGGGCAGTGATCTTTTCCAAACATTGAGGAATTTCTCCATGCAAATTGTTTCTTTCCAGATCAAGCATCACCAGTGAAGCCAAATTGCAAATAGATGAAGGAATTTCTTCACTAAGATTATATTCAGAGATGAAGAAATATTGGTATCTACATATTGAAGAGGGATTGAATCAACACTTGTCAGCATGTTGTGGGATATATTAAGACGTTGCATTGAAAACATCTAGTTAGACCATGCCCAATCAGGAATCCTTCCTTGAATCTTATTATTTGAGAAATCCAACTCCCTTATAAGTTGCTTAGCGGATCTTAAAATTAACTTTGTTCTCATTGGTTAATGAGATACTATTGTATAAAAGATCAAGATACAAAAGCAATTTGAGGTCTGAAAAGAGGCTGACATCCACATGACCACTAAAATTATTGAAAAAAAGATCAAGCCATGTTAGGTTCATGAGGTATTGAATTGAGTTGGGAAGATGGCCTTGCAACTAATTATTTCTTAAATTAATCCAGACTAGTGAATTGGACTTGAAATCCTCAAGCGACCAGAAAAATGGTTATTTCTCAATTGTATATTAAACAGATGGAAGGGAGAACATCCCTGATGATATTGCTCCATTCAGGGTGTTACCATCAAGGACCAAATTGTTGGAGTCCCACATCGGTGGGTTAAAGGGTCCTTGGTCTCCTTATATGGTCTTGGGCAATCCTCTCCTCATGAGCTAGCTTTTGAGGTTGAGTTAGACCCAAGGTCCATTTCTTTATCATGGTATCAGAGTCAGGCCCACCCAGTTCATTGTTTCCAATGTTGGTCCCCCCGTATTATATTGTCCATGCTTCAGATGTCCATCCCTGGGTGTGCGGGGGGGTTTTGGAGTCCCACATCGGTGGGTTAAAGGGTCCTTGTATTCCTTAGATGGTCTTTCCCAATCCTCCCCTCATGAGCTAGCTTTTGAGGTTGAGTTACGCCTAAGGTCCATTTCTTTATCATGGTTCAGAGCGTGGCCCACCCAGTTCATTATTTCCCATGTTGGGCCCCCCATCTTATATTGTCCACGCTCCAGATGTCCAGCCCTAGGCGTGCGGGGGTATTGGAGTCCCACATCGGTGGGCCAAAGGGTCCTTGGTCTCCTTATATAGTCTGGGACAATCTTCCCCTCATAAGCTAGCTTTTGAGGCTGAGTTAGGCCCAAGGTTCATTTCTTTATCACAAATACACTAATTGGTTGAGGTTTGAAAGAGATTCAGGAATTGTCACTTTAACGCTGCAATATCCCAGAGCCAAATATTCCAGTGAAGTTATTGTAACACCCCTAATTTTTGAGATAGAAAATGAACTATCGTTCCTACATGTGTAAGCTCCAATTCCATGTTTTATATTTAAATTCATGTGTCATGATCCTTCTCCTAGGGTATGAAGCAATTATGAGGTGAAAAGTGTTCATAGAAATAACTTAGAGCAAAGTTGAGCTAAGAATCATTCATTCATCCAAAGTTTGATATTCGATTCTACAAAGGTCTACTTTGAACGTGTATAACTTTTGATAAACATAGAATTTTTCAGCTCAAGACCCACCAAATTGTAGATAATTGAATTATCTTTCCAACGATACCAATTTCGCCTAAATCCAATACACGGGCGAAAAGTTATGACATTTTCGTGAGAGGCAGTAAGCTGACATGATTGTGACGCGATGCGTTGGACTGCGCGTTACAGAACTATTTTACATGCTATTTGAATTTCCTAATGGGTCTAGGGGAACTTTGGTCACTTTCCCTCACCCAAAATCCATCCATAACATAAAATTTCAGCCCCAAGAAGCATCAATTGCCTCTCTAATCAATTTTCTCTCAAAAAGAAAAAAAAATAACCACCTCTCCAAGAACAAGATCCAACTTTTTATTCTCCAAAGATCAAGAATTCAAGCCTTTCAATTCAATATTCTCAATAAAAGTATCAAGATTCAGGTTCCATCTTTCAAACTAAATAATCTAAGGTATATGGGGTTGTCCTAATCTTATGGACATGTGTTTTCTACGAAATTTTAACAAAGTTTCAAATTTTTACAAGTATATATATATACATGTGGTGAGTTTGGGAATTTGTTTTAAAGGTATGTATTGTGAACATAGTTTGATGAAGGTATCTAATGGTCATGAGTTTTCTTTTCATATATATATATATATATATATGGGGTATGTGTGTGCTTTGAACTTGAAGGATGGTTTTGAATATGAATTGTGAAATCCTTTAAATCCATGATGTTATTTATGTACTTGTATGGTATTGAATTGTACACTATTGAGAGCATGGTTTAAGAACCCATTTGGAATAATAGACTTATGCTGAATCAATGTTTAAGGCTAGTTTTTAAACAAATGATGGTTTTCTTAAGTTTTAAGGTTTTGATGAACAATATGCATGTGTTGAATGATTGGTGTGTGAAAGGCTGTAAAATGGTGGGCTATAAATGACTTGCAAGTTCGGGGTATGACGATACCCCATCGAGAAATTTCCCTTGAAAGAAAAAGAAAAGAAGTTTGTGAACATAATGCATGTTTTCTTTAAATGAGTTAAAACTAGACCAATGTGATTTGGATGGTTACCCAAAGAAAGCACGAATCAGGAGACTCTATGTTGGAAACCGTGATTTGCTGACACGGGACTTTGGTACCCTGCTATGTGATCTTGTGTACCTTTTATTATGTCATCCCAATTTGGCTGGGACTATGGTTAGGAACCCTGTTTTGTGATCTTGTGCCCAACCACGACATATTGACTTGACTGGGGAATTTGACAACCTGCTTTGTGATCTTGCGTGTTCTCCCCTTTGTAGCTACTCCAATCCTTGCGGAACACTTGGATTGGGGTCTTGGCCGCTGAGTCAAGAGCAGATTTCATATAGCCCATAGAATTACATATTATAGGGTGTACCATCTAACTCAAAAGTAACTTAAAGAGTGGTTCATGATTTCAAAGAAATGTTTCAGAGTCTTTAAAGTATGCCCATGTGTTTTCATATATCATATGTAAAATGTTTTATGAATTGCTCTCACTTATGTTATATATAAGTAATTTATTTTGAATTGCTCTGTGTACCAGTACATCTGTATTGACCCCCTATAATTTAGGATCTTAGGCTCAGTCCCGGTGGCCCGCTAAGTCATTGATTGATTGGTCAGAGATATGCAGTTGGTGAGTCTCCTTTATTCTGGAAGGCCTACTATATAAGTCATTGTTATTTAATTTTTATTCATGGTTCGACTGGGGCCCTTGTCCCGATCTTCAGACAGAGGTTATTATCAGTTAGTAGCGATTTCGCAGACTAGTGTAAGATATTTTTGATCTTTATGAACTCATTTCAGTATTGAGTAGTTTGAAATAAAAGTTGACCATGATTCCATTTTGTTATGTATTTTCGCATTTCCTCATAGTATATGAATGGTGTGTATGATTGCAAGTCAAAAGGGGAACTTGGGCCTTCATGGTTCGGGATGTCTGTCATGGACAAGGCCTTTGTTCGGGTCGTGGCAGTTATATAGCCAACAGACTCAGGCAGGAAATTACCAGAAAGATTCACTTCATTGAGATCTAACTCCATGAGAGAAGCACTGATGTTCCATTTATTCTTTGGAGAATAACCACTGGGATGATCATTGAATTGTAGCTCAAGTTTTACCAGGTTGGGTAGGTGAAAAATACGCTCAGGTATTATCCCATACAAACCTGTTTCTTTCAGGGTCAACGTTGTTAAATAAGAAGAGAAATTCATAGCAATGGTGGAAGAGATGTTTATGTAAGTAAGATGAAGCTCTCTTAATTGGGTTAAATTCTGAAAGTGCAATTCAAAATCATGAGGTCAAAATTTGAGTATTTATCCTAAGAAATAAAGAGACAGTAACTTTGAAAGATGAGAGATTTCAGAAGGAATTTGACCTTGAGGAATTAGAAAGATCAAGATGAGTCAAGCTTGAGAACCTGCTAAATTTAGGGAAGATATAAGAATTAGAGAAGTTATTATAAGAAAGATCAAGCCTTTGTAGATTAGAGAGTTGGAATAGGCTGCTAATGGAATCAATGGTCCCAAAAAGACAACTGCTACTGAGGTCAAATTCAATGACATGGCCAGTCATCTCATCGCATATGACTCCATCCCATGAGAAACAATCACTGCTCATATCCCATGAACTTGTTTTTGGATAACGCTTCTGGCAATTATAAGAGGTTGAGAGATCAACAATAATCATTTCCTTGAATTTTAGCAGGGAAAGGATTTGATCCTTGCGGCACAGATGAGGTATGGATGAAGAAAAAAAAGAAGACAGAAACAAAGAAAGAGAAAGAAATGAGAATTGTGTGTAGGCCATGTTTAGCATCAATGAGTTCTAAAGTTGGTTGTGGGAATTAAGGCAGATTAGTCCAAGTTACTGCAATAAGTACTTCTAAATTTTTATTACATGCTCTAAGAATATTAAAAATTAAAATACACGCAAAACCTCTTGAAAATAAGAAATATGTATTCTATAACCAATTCTATCAAGGTAATATTTTAAAGTATTATTACGAAATTATAACATATGAAATATGAGGCTTTGACACGATTCCTTAATTCCTTTAACATCACAGTGCAATATTTTTTGGTAGAAAAAAATTACTGCCTCCTCTGAGGGAACGCGCTCGTTATATATATATATAACCAAGAACACAACAAAACAAACACCAAAAACAGTCCACAAGAAGAGAAACCGTCGACTATCTAGGTGACCACTCTCGGATTGCTAATTATAACAAGAATAGGGAGAATAACAAGTGTTTTACACATGAAGACATCGAACCAACAAACTTTATTAACACAATATAATGAAGAACAACAAGGTTACACCAACAAGAACCTACAGGTTCAACAACAAAACATAGAAAAACCGAAACTAAAAGCAAGAAACAACCCAAGAGCATATTTCACTCTTGGATACTTAAAACCACACAAAAAATTCACCTAACTCTTACAATGACACAAGAGGGGCGTCCATCTCTCAAACACCAATGTATCAAGCAATGCACCACACACAAACGATTTCACCTTTATGTTAGTCCCTAGTTTTGGTTGGAGTCTCTCTCTCTAAGAGGAGTGTTCTTACAATATCAAACATAATCTAAATACATAAAACCCTACAATGTTATATTTATATTACAATACAAGTAGTCGACAAAGGACAAAAGATCCCTTCCATTAAAAGGCTCCAAAAGCTGCCCCATGGAGTGTACTTCAAAACCAGTTTTGGGCCTCCTTCACACTTAGGCTTATGCACTCTTTATGTGGTCTTCAAAAATGCTCAAAAAGTGTCCATGGTCATGATCATACTTTTATCAGCATCCCTTCGAGGTGCGTTGTTCATGGCATTCAAAATGCGTCCGCATATGGAGAAAAACAATTCTATTAGATTCTTGGGATTAAATTTCACTTGTTCTTCAAGTTTCAAATAAAATTTTTCTAAAAAATAGATCTCATCGATCAATCATTTTCCAAATCTGAATCTGAATCCGAAGCAAGCCGAGCAAGCGACAACGATGGCGCGAGGCACCTCTTTGTTCTTGCCTCACTATCCAAATGGAGATGTGTTTCTCATTATAAAAAACATGAAAGCTTATTTCTCCCACCAATGTGGGAGAATTAAGTAAACTTTCCTATTTGAGCACACATACCATTTTAGTATGGACTTAATTTCCCTCCACTATTTTCCCTTCATTTTTCATTCACACATGCACCTTGAACTCAATAATCCCCCATAGGGGAACGGATATTCTATGAAGAATTTACGGATAAGCTTATGATCATTTAACAAAGACTAGTTGCATCTGGATAAGTGGGTTTCCCTTTGAACTTTCCGTAGTGAACATGCATCAGATGCACTCGGTCAATTGGTAGTTTTGATATCTTTGAACAGTCAAGATTTAATGTACACCTTGACAATACATGTCACACAACCAGCCTTTTACCGTTTATGGTTCTCACATTGATCAATCATTTTTCAAATCCTAATCTAAATCCAAATCTGAAGCCGAAGTCAAAGTCGAAGTCGAAGCCAAAGCTAAAGCTGAGCCGAGTGAGCGACGACGACGGTGCGAGGCTCCTCCTTTTTCTTCCCTCACTATCCAAGGGGAGATGTGTTTCTCATTAGTGGGACAAAGAATCTTTCATTATAAAAACATGAAAGCTTCTTTTTCCCACTAATGTGGGAGAATTTAGTAAACTTTCCAATTTGAGCACACATTCCATTTAAGTGTGGACTCAATTTCTCTTTACTATTTTCTCTCCATTTTTCATTCACACATACACCTTGAACCCAACAATCCCCACATGAATGGGGAATGGCTATCTTATGAATAATATATGGACAAGCATGTGATCATTCAGCAAAGACTAATTGCATCTGGATAAGTGGGTTTCCCTTTGAACTTTCCATAGTGAACATGCATCGGATGCACTCGGTCAATCGGTAGATTTGATATCTTTGAACCACCGATCTTTAATATACACCTAGACAACACATATCATACAATCATCCTTTTACCATTTATGGTTCTCACGGTTTTGTTCTTTTCATCCATGAACACATCCTGGTTTCATGAGAGCTTAGAGAATAGGCCCTTACTAACATTCTTCATGAACCGGCTTCCACTTTGCCCTCACATAGGTGATTTCTAAATGTTCAATCCTTTAGATTAAGCTAATTGGTCAAATAATCCAAATTTAGATAATTATTAAAAGACTTCACACAATAAGTCTTATTCTTATTTTCTAAACATTGTCTACATAATGAGAATGGGTTGGGGTATTTGATAATGTTGAACCTGTCAGACACAACTTTTTTTGATCTTCTTAAACCTAGCTCTTGGGATCTCCAGTTTTCTAGGTAGATTTACCGCCATGTTGACTTGTCCTAGGCCTTAAACCCATTACCTTGGATGTCCTCTCAACTCTTTCTCTAGATAAACCTTTTGTAAGTAGATCCAACACATTATCCTTTGAATTCACGTAGTCAAAAGTGATAATTCCACTAGAGACAAGTTCTCTAATGATATTATGTCTCCATATTATATGACGAGATTTACCATTTTACATCATGCTTCCTGCCCTACCTATCGCCGCTTGGCTGTCATATTGTATACATACTGGTGTCACTAGTTTGGGCTAATAAGGAATATCTTCCAAGAAATTTTAGAGTCATTCTACTTTTTCACCAACTTTATCCAATGCGATAAATTCATATTCCATTTTGGAGCGAGCAATACATATCTGTTTGGATGATTTCTAAGAGACCGCTCCTCCACCAATAGTAAATGCATATCCACTCATGGATTTTACTTCATTCAATCTGATAATCAAATTTATATCACTATATCATTCAAGTACCGCTGGATATTTATTATAATGTAAAGTATACTCTTAAGTGTATTTAAGATACCCCAAAACTCAGTACTTACTAATAGTGCATGTTATTTCTAATAGTGTACAATTCATTATATACATTAAATATCCCAATACTCTTATGTACTCTAAATGTGAGTCACTTTCACCTTCATTCTTTTGAAGTGCGAAGCTCACATCCAATGGATTTTGGCAATACCAAATTCCATATACTTGAATTTGTTAAGTACTTTCTTCATGTACTGAGACTGTGACAAGGCCAATCTTTGGGGAGTTATATGGATTCTTATTCCTAAGATCAAGCCAATCTTTGGGGAGTTATATGGATTCTTATTCCTAAGATCACATCTGCAACTCCAAGATCTTTCATATCAAACTTGCTTTCGAGCATTCATTTCATAGCATTTATGTCAGAAATATCTCTACTGATGATCAACATATCATCCACATACAAACAAACAATGACTTGGTGATTTGGAGTGTCTTTATTGTAAACACATTTATAACATTCATTTATCTTGAACCCATTTGCCAACATGGTTTGGTCAAACTTTGCATGCCATTGTTTAGGTGCTTGTTTTAGTCCATTAAGTGACTTAACAAGTTTACACACCTTATTTTCTTTTCCTGGAACCACAAAACCCTCAGGTAGTTCCATGTAAATTTCTTCCTCTAATTCTCCATTTAGGAATGTTGTTTTCACATCCATTTGATGGATTTGAAGATCATATACCGCCGCCAAGGAAATCAATATCCGAATTGACGTTATCCTTAATACTGGCGAGTATGTATCAAAGTAATCTAGGTCTTCCTTTTGTTTAAAGCCTTTTACAATAATTCTTTCCTTGTAATTTGTCAATAGTACCATCAGCTTTCATTTTCCTTTTAAAGATTCAATTAGAACCTAAAGGTTTATTTCCTGGAGAAAGATCAACCAACTCTCACGTATGGTTACTTAAGATTGAATCAATCTCACTATTGACTACCTCTTTCCAAAAGGATGAGTCCAAAGACGCCATCGCTTTTTTAAATGTTTGAGTATTATGTTCTAAGAGAAATGTTACAAAATTTGATCCAAACAAAATTGAAGTTCTTTGATGTGTACTACGTCTTGGATTCTCATCATTATGTACATCCTCACTTCGTTCATTTCGAGGTCATTTAGACCCCTCACTAGATTATTCATGTCTATTTTTATACGGATAAATGTGTTCAAAGAATTCTGTATTATCTGATTCAATTACTGTATTATCATTGATATCTAGATGTTTGGATTTATGAACCCAAAAATGACATGCTATGCTACTTTATCATATTCTATGAACACGCAATCCACCGTCTTTGGTCCTATCCTTACTCTTTTAGGCATAGGAACTTGGACCTTCACTAGACACCGTCATACTTTGAAATATTTCAAGTTGGACTTCTTTCCTTTCTATTTTTCATATGGAATTGATTGTGTCTTACTATGAAGAACTCTATTGAGTATTCAGTTAGCCTTAAGGATAGCTTCCCCCACAAGTTTTGCGATAAACCTGAACTTATTAGTAAGACATTTATCATTTTCTTCAAGGTTTAGTTTTTCCTTACCACAATTTCATTAGATTAAGGTGAATACGGGGCTATAATTTGATGAAAAATTCTATTCTCTACACATATTTGAGCAAAGGGAGATTCATATTCTCTGCCCCCATCACTTCTTATCATTTTGATTGTTTTCTCTAACTGATTTTCAAGTTCTATTTTATATTGTTTAACCGCATCTATTGTTTCATCCTTACTATTTAGCAAAAAGACATAACAATATCTAGTGCAATCGTCAATAAAAGTTATAAAATACTTTTTCACCACAAGATGGTGTTGACTTTATATCACAAATGTCAGTGTGGATTAAGTCTAAGAGATTGAAATTCCTTTCAATGGACTTATATGGATGCTAAGCATACTTTGATTCCATACACGTTTGACATTTTGATTTATTGCACTCAAAGTTTGAAAAAACTTCTAAGTTAATTAGTTTATATTTTGTAATTAACATCGCCTAATCGTTCATCCACAAATCACAAGACTCAAGCAAGTAAGAAGAAACTGAACTTTTATTGATTTCAACATTCATTATATTCATTTTGAATAGGCCCTCAGTGAGGTAGCCTTTCCTTACATACACCTCTCCTTTACTAAATATAATTTTTTCAGAAACAAATACACATTTAAATCTGTTTTTGTCTAGAAGTGATATAGAAATTTCTTTCGTGACTCTAGTATATATAGGACATTGTTCAATGTCAACACTTTGCCTGATGTCATTTTCAGGCAGACTTTTCTTGTTCCTTCAACTTTAGCTGTTACGAAGTTGGCCATATATATATTTTCCTCGCCTTGAGCTGAAGAAAAAGTAGCAAATAACTCCTTATTATCACAAATGTGGTGGGTGGCACCGAAATCCATCCACCATTCTCTAGGATTTCCCACCAAGTTCCATTCGAACAACATGGCACATAGATCATCTATTTCTTTCTTGGACTCGGATGAATTTGCCTAGTCCTTCTTCTTCCCTTTTTTTGGGGCATGATAATCCATAGACTTGTGTCCAATCTTGCCACAGTGGGTTGATTGCTTTCATGTTTGGCTTTCTTCTGCTTTTTGGAGTTGTTTTTATCATCATCTTCTACAATATTTTCTCCACTTATTACTGAATTTCGCTTCGACCTTCTTTCTGTGGCTTTACTATCTTCTTCAATGCATAGTCTAAATATAAGATCTTCGACTGATATCTCATTTTTCTTGTATTTCAAGTAATTCTTGAAGTCGTTCCACATAGGTGGTAACTTCTCAATAATTATTGCGACTTGAAATGACTCATTCATGATCAAACCTATAATTAAGTTCATGTGAAACTTAAGAATATTTTTAATATATTCAACTAAGGTATTCATCAAAATCATACCTTCTACTAGAAGATCGTGGATGATTACTTCCAGTTACTGGACTTGCGGTACAACAAACTTGTTGTCAATTATTTTAAACTCTAAGAATCTTGCAACAAAGAACATTTTGATTCCCGCATCCTACGTCTTATACTTTCTTTCCAGCACCCCTCTAACTCATTTGCCATTTTCATCCCACTATACACATTGTATAGTTCATCTTAGAGGCCATTCAAAATGTAATTCCCGCATAGGAAATATAAGTGTTTCCAAGCCTCCACAATGAAAAATCGCTCTTAGTCAGAGATTCCCTCAAGCATCTCTGGAGCTTCTACAAATGTGAACCTTTAAAGACAAAGAGTTGTAAGGTATAAGAATATTTTCTTCTGCCACCTTTTGAAGTCAATACCTGTAAATTTTTTGAGTTTCTCTGTTGGTTCCATTGTCAGTGGAGCATTCGTACGACTTATTGTGGAAACATTAGTTGATGCCACAGACATTGCAGTATCATGCACTTGACCGTTTGTAGTTATTTTCCTGTCAGAATAAGACAGAATCTTTAGTATATCAAAATACTATTAATAAAGTTGTAGCAACTTTAAACACCCCTTGTTTCTAGTTTAATGATGAAATTTTTATGACTTTCAATCATCAACCGAGTGATCTTTAACTTGTGATGAAGATTTTATTTTTTCAAATCACTAATTAAATTCAAAAGAGGTACAAAGCTTAAAGCTTTAATCTCCAGAAACCAAGCAATACAGATTCTGAAAGTTATTTCCTTAAGATTGTTATTTTCAATGTTTTTGGCTACACAAATTTTGTATGTTATATTGTAACACCTCGTATTTTCAAACTAGAAATTGATCTGTTGTTCCTACTTGTTTAAGCTCTAATAAAAGTTATTTCCAAGTGAGAATAAGTGTCATGATCCATATCTTCGTGTTTGAAGTATTTTTTAGGTGAAAAATCTACATAAAAATCGCTTAGAGAGAAGTTGAGCAAAGAACCTTTGATTTGGCTAAAGCTTTGTATTTGATTTTACAAGGGTCTACTTTGAACATGAATAACTTTCAATACAATTAGAATTTTTCAGTTCAAGACCCACAAAATTATAGATAATTGAGTCAGCTTTTCAATGATACTAATTTCTCCTTAATCCGATACCCGAGCGAAAAGTTATAGATATTTTCGTGAGAGAGGTAGTGAGGTCGCGCGATTACTGTGCGACGCACGCTCCATTTCACCCCTTATTTTTCAATTTTTGTTTTCCACATGTTTGAGGGAAATAGGGTCATTTAGCTCACCCAAAACCACCCAAAGCACAAGATTTGAGCCCCCAAAGAGCTTTTGTTACATCATTATTCTCTTTTCCTCTTCAAGAAAACCCTAGAGCCCCAAAGATCAAGAATCAAGCTTCTAAGTCAAGAATTCCAAGAAACTGATCAAGATTTGGATTTTTATACATCAAACTAAGTAATCTAAGGTATGTGGCACTACTCTAAACATCATGGACATAATTTTTATTGTTTTTATCTATATTAAAGATCCCCAATCATGTTTTATAAAGGAGTGTTTTGATATTATATTGAAAAGCATGTATTATGGAGTCATTTTGAAGCAAGCATATGTTTGTCTCGATTTTAGTTTTCACGAAATTGAACTGTTGCAATATATATATATATGTACATATATATATATATATAAATGATTTCATTGTCTTGTAAAGTGTGAATGAGAGCATGAATGATTAAACTCCCTCTCCTATGATGTTATTTTTTATTTCAAGTGTGGTGGCTTGTGTAAATGTATAAATTTCTTGAAAGGAAACTAAATGATGAATGCTTTACTGATGATCACGAACAATTCGGTTTACTACATGTAGAGGGGGTATTTTCTTGTGGTAAATATATACTTGGTCAAATTAACACTTTTCATGAGTTTTAGGTAATTACAAATATGTGGTGACCACCTATTGATTTTACAATTAGGAGGAGAATGTTTTGATAAAAAATTGAATTAAAGGTCTATTGCATAATTCTCTCTCATCTGATTTTCAAAAGCTAGGGGTGGTCATTAATATAATAATAATTGAAAAGGGTTGCACATATAATGTAATGTGATTTGATTGACTTATATGTTAGGGTATGATGATACCCAATGATTTCATGCCCTTAACAAGATAGTGTTGAATGTTTTGAAAGTATGAATATGTTTTCTTTAAAGAACTAAAAGTTAGGCTTAATAAAGCTAGTAGGCTACCCAAAAAAGGCGTTTGAGTGCAAGGCCTCATCGCTGGAAATCGTAGTAGCCGATGCGGGACTTATGATATATGATCCTACATGAAAGGTCATCTTTAGGACATCTCACATAGGGGGATTTTCTATGGTGTACTCACATGAGGGGTATCACCACTCCAATCCTGGCTGCTACTAGGATTGGAGGCTTGGTTGCCGAGTCAAATGCGGGTTCCACATAGCCTGTGGAATTCCAGATTTGTAGGGTGTACCAACTAGCTCAAAAGAATAATAAAGAGTGGGTCAGTATTGTCAAGAATTGTTTTGAAGTTCTCTAAAGTATGCCCATGTATTTTTACTTTTATTGTGTTTACTAATATTATGAAATGCTCTCACCTCTTTTGTATAAAAACATGCTATTTTGAGTTGTTTCACATACAGTACAATTGTATTGACCTCTTATATTTTAGGATCTGAGGTACAGTGCTGGGGTCCTACTAAGCAGTAGGTCGAATCCTGTTTGAAGTTTTAGCTGGTGAACCTTACCTTATTTCAGAAGGCCTATTTTAGAAAATTGTTAGTGTCTTTGATTTATGGTCCAACTTTGGTTCATGTCCCAGTTTTCAGACAGATATTGGTCTTGGTATTATTGAGATTTCACAAACTAGTGTCATGTGTTTTCAAACATTATGAATTAAATTTCGTATTGTTTATTTGAAGTAAGAGAATGACCATGTTTCCATTTTTCTATATTTTTGCATTTCCTTATTGTATATGGATTGTTTATATGATTGTTAGTTAGAGAAAGGCTATCAGGCCTTCATGGTTTGGGATGCCCATCACGGCCAGGGCCTCAGTTTGGGTCATGAAAAACTTGGTATTAGAGCATGGTTTATGTTCCCAGGTTGCTTGCAAAATTCTGTTGGATAGAGTTCTTTTTATAGGTGTGTAGCACACCACACTTATAAGGAGGAGCCTACTAGGTGTTTAGGAATGTTTCACTTTTTTTCATGTTCTAGATCATGCCATTGTGTTGTCTATTCGGAAGTTAGCCAAATATTTTCCTTACTATGATTTTATTAACTATGTTTCATTGTCAAGTCAATTCAGGTGCAGAATCTTGGAGTCTAAATGATATGGTCCCTTCTGATTGAGTCCTAAAGGAGTATAAAATTGCATAAGGATTTGAAAGGAGTCCATAAGTGCCTTAAAGTGTATTGATTTAATCCTATACCCCTATCTACATCAATCATGCGTTTGAACCTGAGGTATGAAGTGTATTTAGCCTCTTTCAAAATTCTTGTTGTAGATGTCATTCTTAAGGGTAGTGATGTATGTCAAAATATTAGAACAATATTTCCACCCAAGTAATAGTATGTGTTAAGGTGCCATACCCTATTGGTAGTAAGATGATCCCAAAGTTAGTGATATGAAGTCAGAAGGTTAGAAGTCAAGATGAGGGTGACTTTTGCATATATAAGTAGTTTAGTTGTATAACCTTTGACAGGGGGGTGGGTTGCTCTTGTATAGTGATTGGCTAATGTTGCAACAAAATTTTTAGAGTGTATAGAAATTTGTGGAGGAAGTGTCTGGTTGTGATTATTAGTTTTTCAAAATAAGGAAGGATCTCAGAATGGATAGCTACGGTGGTTGTAGATATTATTTAAAGGCTGTGAATGGAAAGGGGTAGATCAGTTAATAAGTTATGGTTAGAGACTCATTAGCGTAAATGGAATTTGAAGGTAGTCTAAATGTATGCATGGGTAAGTAAGTATGATGTGAGAAGATAGAATATGTTGATAAGATTGTAATGGGTTATGTTAGAAGATGAAGATCGACTATTCCTATTACGTGACTTTAACCCCCCCCCCCCATTGTCTAATCTTTAGAAGTTGTAAGCTAGTACTGTACGTGAGATGGTAGGTAATAGATTCTATGGTGTGGTAGTAATGTTATGGAGAGGATGAACTTGTGGGTGGTAGTTACGTTAAATGGCATCGTTAGGTTAATTCCCCAATTTGATGGAATAGTATAGTATGTGACCTACTGCATCAGTGTTGTATGATTGGTGTTATTAGACAATAGGCTTGAACTTTAATGTGAAGTGTAGTAGTAAAAATAGTTGCTTAAGATTAATGATGCATGTTTTGTGGGAGTAAGTAGTAGTCTTGATTCGATCGGTGCAATAGCCTAGGTGAGCAATTTGTGAAAAAAAGGGAGTGGATAATTATGATATATTTATATACATGGATCTAATTAAGTTGTAATGTTATATGGTTAGAGGTCTAATGTTTGAAAGTTGAGTAGTGGAGAACGGATCATTATGTAATAAGGTGTGTGGATGTGGATGTTCATGAGAGTGTGAGTTGTAGGGTGATGGTTACAAGGGCTATCTAAAGGTGAGAGTAGCATTCCCGAAAAACAATGCCTTGAAAGTATAGTTTATCAGGGGTAGTTTAGCTTTTGTGTGTATGGTGGTACCTCGTTGTCTTGAGTGTTGAGCTTGTAGATTTAATAAGAAGATATGTCATCAAGTATAGGATTGTTACTTTGATTTAAGGGGGAGATGGTGAATAAAGGTAGTTCCCAAATTTTCTCAATATGGCAAGTTGTGGGGAGGAGTCATGATAAACCTGTTCTTATTCAGCATATTCCTCTTACTTCAATTTAAGAGGTCAATGTACAAATATTTTATGTATTCAAGTTTTGCCTGTGTCTAAGGTTTGAGTTCTCTATGTAACTCATGTAATGTTTAGACCTCCAAACTAGAAGCAAAGATGTCTCAATAAATCTAGTCTTTCATGTATTCAACCTCTATGTTATGATATTCATGATCCATAAATCCGTGTCCCGAATCATGCTTGGTTCTAAGGAACTATGTTTTCATATGTCATTGATTCATTTTATGTTGGGATTATCCAAAATAATAAAGTTGTGAGAACTTTTGACTAGTTCAGCTCTGAAAATGAGAAGTGATAGCTTCGAGTAGAAGTCCTTGTATTAACTGTTGACTTCATGAATTTCAAACTTATGTTATACGACCCGTGATGTAAGCGCTCGTGTTTCTCACTATGTTTGTCGTAAGGACTCATGCTATGTTGTGTTTATGCCAGAGTGACTCTTTACTTATGATTCAAGCACTTGATATATGAAGCACTTTGTGATTGTATCGTATCTCACCTAATGTTTCACCTTGAGTATATAAACACATATGGGTTATAATTGAGTAGTGTTTCTCTCATTCGTGATGCTTATGCTCAAACCCTTTCATGACCCTCCGAATGATAGTATGATAAGTAGTTATTAAAGAGTAGTCTTGACTTAGGAAAGGGGAGTAGATGTTCTTGAATATGAAAATTTTGATATGTTTTTATTAACTAAGGTTATAAGTGATGGGAGAAATAAGGAGATGGACTTTCGTTATGAGTAATAGTTGGGAAGGAGGTATGTAGAGAAAATACTTGTTAGATTGATTGAAACTGAGTGTCTTAATGAAGAGACACATTAAGTGGGTGTAGTAATGATAGGCTTGAATGTTGTGCTTGATGAAAACACAATCCAAAATGCCATTTGGTTGGTATTCCTTGAATTAAGACTTGAGGTTGTTGGATTATAGTGATGAGGTGAGGTGATTTCTTAATGTGATGTAAAGTACAGGCCCCATAGGTTAAGTTAGCACCTTTTAACTTCGAATTAGGCTTCAACATAGAAGTACTATGTAAGGGAACTCAAACTCTTGTGGTTAGAAGTGTTATGGGTGAATTGTAAGTTGGAAATAATGAAGTATGTTAATTATTGTTTGGGGCATAGAAAAGTAGTGTCTCTAAGTTTAAGTCTTTTCGTTATATCTTGTAAGACGGAGAATGTTTCTATTCTTATGCCCCGTGAGAATCTCATGTCATGTATTGTACCGAGGATTCTTAAGAAAATCCATGCCTTACAATGTTTTGATCATGTTCCATAAAACCCATGCCAGAATTATGTCAACGTCAAGTTTCGTTATCTCATGTTTTGTGCTTACACGTTTCCCTAAGAGTTATCATAAAGCACTTTTGATGCCTTTACATATTTTGTTGAGGAAAATGTACAATGCGATATTACGTTCTTTCTTCTACACTTTTATATGTTCAAAAAGTCCCTACCTATCATTCAGGGACGAATGATCCCAAGGGGGAGATAATGTAATACCCCGTATTTTCAAACTAGAAATTGAACTACTGTTCTTACATGTGTAAGCTCTAATATAAATTATTTCCAAGTGATAATAAGTGTCATGATCTATATCTTCGCTTTTGAAGTGCTTTCGAGGTGAAAAATCTTCATAGGAATCACTTAGAGCAAAGTTGAGCTAAGAACCTTTGATTCGTCTAAATTAGTGTATTCGATTTTATAAGGGTCTACTTTGAACGTTTATAAGTTTTGATACAAGTAGAATTTTGCAGCTCAAGACCCACCAAATTGTAGATAACTAAGTCAGCTTTCCAACGATATCAATTTCTCCTAAATCCGATACCCGAGCGAAAAGTTATAGCCATTATTATGAGAGAGGCAAGGAGGTCACGAGATTAGCGCACGATGCACACTTCATTTCACCCCTTATTTTCCAATTTCTATTTTCCGTATGTTTGAAGGCAATAGGGTCATTTACCTCACCTAAAACCGTCCAAAACACAAGATTTAAGACCCCCAAAAGCTTTAGTTACAACATTATTCTCTTTTCCTCTTCAAGAAAATCCCAGAGACCCAAAGAAGAAGAATCAAGCTCCTAAGTCAAGAATACCGAGAAATTAGTCAAGATTTGGGCTTTTATAATTCAAAATAAGTAATTAATGTATGTGAGACTACACTAAACATCATGGGCATAATTTTTACTGTTTTTATCTATATTAAAGATCCCCAATCATATTTTATAAAGGAGTGTTTTGATATTATATTGAAAAGCATGTCTTATGGAGTCCTTTTGAAGAAAGCATATGTTTGGCTCGATCTTAGTTTTCACAAAATTGAACTGTTTCAATATTATATATATATATGTATGTATGTATGTATGTATATATTATTTCATTGTATTGCAAAGTGTGAATCAGAGCATGAATGATTAAACTCCCTCTCCTATGATGTTATTTTTGATTTCAAGTGTGGTGGCTTGTGTAAATCTATAAATTTCTTGAAAGGAAACTAAATGTTAAATGCTTTACTGATGATCATGAACAACTTGGTTTACTACATGTAGAGAGGGTACTTTCCTGTGGTAAATGTCTACTTGGTTAAATTAACACTTTTCATGAGTTTTAAGTAATTACAAATATGAGGTGACCACCTATTGATTTTACAATTGGGAAGAGGATGTTTTGATAAAAAATTGAATTAAAGGTCTATTGAATAATTCTCTCTCATTTGATGTTCAAAAGCTAGGGGTGGTCATTAATATAATAATAATTGAAAAGGATTGTAGATATAATGTAATGTGATTTGATTGACTTGTATGTCAGGGTATGATAATACCCGATGACTTCATGCCTTTAACATGATAGTGTTGAATGTTTTGAAAGTATGAATATGTTTTCTTTAAAAAACTAAAATTTGGGCTTAAGAGAGATAGTAGGTTACTCGAAGAAGGCGTTTGAGTGTAAGGGCTTATCGCTGGAAACTATACTTGCTGATGCGGGACTTATGATATATGATCATGCATAAAAGGACATTTTTAGGACATCTCACATGGGGGGGACTCCCTGCGGTGTGCTCACATTGGGGGTATCACCACTCCAATCTTAGCAGCTACTTGGATTGGAGGCTTGGCCGCCGAGTCCAGGATGGGTTCCTCATAGCCCATGGAATTTCAAATTTGTAGGGTGTAATGACTAGCTCAAAAGAATAATAAAGAGTAGGTCAGTGTTGTCAAGAATCGTTTTGAAGTTCTCTAAAGTATCCCCATGTATTTTAATTTGTATTGTATTCAATGATATTATGAAATGCTCTTACCTATTCAGTATAAAAACATGTTATTTTGAGTTGTTTCACATACCAGTACACTTGTATTGACCCCCTATATTTCAGTATCTGAGGCACTATCCTGGGGTCCCACTAAGCAGTAGATGGAATCCTATCTGAGTTTGTAGTTGGTGAGCCTCCCCTTATTTCGGAAGGCCTATTTTAGAATATTATTAGTCTATTTTGATTTATGATCCAACTGAAGTCTTTTCATAGATTTAAGATAGATATTGGTCTTGGTATTATTAGAGATTTCATAGATTGGTGTCGTGTGTTTTCAAACGTTGTGAATTAAATTTTGCATTATTCATTTGAAGTAAGAGAATGACCATATTTTCGTTTTGCTATATTTTTGCATTTCCTTATTTTATATGAATTGTGTATATGATTGCCAGTTAGACAAGGGCTCTCGGGCCTTCATGGTTTAGGATGCCTTTCATGGCCAGGGCCTCAGTTCTGGTAGTGACAAACTTGGTATCAGAGCATGGTTCATGGTCCCGGGGTGTTTGCAAAATTGTGTTAGGAAGAGTCCTATTTATGGGTGTGTAGTGCACCACACTTATAAGGAGGAAGCTACTAGGTGTTTAGGAATGTTTCACTTTTCTTCATATTCTAGATAGTGCCATTATGTTGTCCTTTTGGAAGTTATCCAAATTCCTTCTTTACTCTGATTTTATTAACTATGTCTCATTGTCGAGTCGATTCAAGTGCAGAATCTTGGAGTCTAAATGATGTGGTCCCTTCTGATTGAGTCCTAAAGGAATATGAAATTGCACAAGGACTTGAGAGGATTCCATAAGTTCCTTAAAGTTTATTGATTTAATCCTATACCCCTATCTACATCAATCGTGCTTTTGAGCTTGAGGTGTGAAGTATATTCAGCCCCTTTCAATATTCTTGTTGTAGATGTCATTCTTAAGGGTAGTGATATATGTCAGAATGTTGGAACAATATTTCCACCCGAGTAATAGTATCTATTAAGGTGTCATACCCTATTGGTAGTAAGATAATCCCGAAGTAAGTGATATGAAGTCACAAGGTTAGAAGTCAGGGTGAGGGTGACTTTTGCATAAATAAGTAGTTGAGTTGTATAAACCTTGACTGAGGGGTGGGTTACTCTTGTATGGTGATTGGTTAATGTTGCAGCGAAATTTTTAGAGTGTATGGTAGTTTGTGGAGGAAGTGTTTGGCTATGATTATTAGTTTTTCAAAATAGGAAAGGATCTCAGAATGGATAACTATGGTGGTTGTAGAAATTATTTAAAGGCTGTGAACGGAAAGGGGTAGATCAGTTAATAAGTTATGGTTATAGATTCATTAGAGTAAATGGAATTTGAAGGTAGTCTAAATGTATGCGTGGATAAGTAAGTATGATGAGAGAAAATAAAATATGTTGATAAGATCGTAATGGGTTATGTTATAAAATTAAGAACGATTGTCCTTATTACGTTACTTTACCCCCCCCCCCCCGATTGTCTTTTCTTTGGTAGTTATGAGCTAGTACTGTAGGTGAGAAGGTGTGTGGTAGATTCTAAGGTGTGGTAGAAATGTTGTGGAGAGAATAAACTTTTAGATGTTAGTTAAGTTAAATGGCGTAGTTGGGTTGATTCCCCAATTTGATGGAATGGTATAGTATGTGACCTACTGCATCAGTGTTGTGTGAATTGTGTTATTTGACAATAGGCTTGAACTTTATTTGTGAAGTGTAGTGGTAAAAATAGTACCTTAAGATTAATGATGCATATTTTGTAGGAGTAAGTAGTAGGCTTTATTCAATGTGTGCAATAGCCTAGGTGAGCAATTTGTTAAAAAAAAAGGAAGTGGATAATTATGAAATATTTATATACATAGGACTAGTGTTAGAATGATGAATTGTGGTTGAGTCATTAAACGGATAAGAGCGTGGTAATAGCCTAGGTGAGCAATTTGTTAAAAAAAAGGAAGTGGATAATCATGAAATATTTATATACATAGGACTAGTGTTAGAATGATGAATTGTGGTTGAGTCATTAAGCGGATAAGAGTGTGGTTATATAATATAGGAATAAGTTGACCCCCCCTCCCCGAGTAGCATGTTGTTAGATAAAGTTTTATGTGTATAAGTGTTTGGCGTACCTAGTTTGTTTTCTCAAAATTTGTAGTATAGAGACATCTGGGGAAGACTAAGGAGTTGTTGTGTGGTTTTCTTTATAGATTAATTGAGAAAATATAGGTAGGAAATATATGCCTTTGGTATTGTTTTGAAAACTTTGTTAAGTTGTAATGTTATGTGGTTAGAGGTCTAATGTTTGAATGTTGAGTAGTGGAGAAAGGATCATTATGTGATAAGGAGTGTGGATGTGGATGATCATGAGAGTGAGAGTTGTAGGGTGGTGGTTACAGAGGCTAGCTAAACATAAGAGTAGAATTCCCGAAAAGCAATGCCTTCAAAGTATAGTTTACTAGGGGATGTTTAGATTTTATATGTATGGTGAAACCTCAGTGTATTGAGTGTTGTGCTTGTAGATTTAATGAGAAGTTATGGCCTCAAGTCTAGGATTGTGACTTTGATCTAAGGGGGAGATGATGAATAAAGGAAGTTCCCAAATTTTCTCAATGTGGCAAGTTACGGGGAGGAGTCATGATAAACCTGTTCCTATTCAAGCATATTCCTCCTACTTCAATTTAAGATGTCAATGAACAAATGTCTTATGTATTCATGTCTTCCTGTTTCTAAGGTCTGAGTTCTCTATGTAACTCATGTAATGTTACGACCTCCAAACTAGAAGCAATGATGTCTCAATAAATCTAGTCTTTCGAGTATTCAAGCTCTATGTTATGATATTCATGATCCATAAATCCGTGTCTCGAATCATGCTTGGTTCTAAGGAACTATGTTTTCATATGTTACTGATTCATTTTATGTTGGGATTCTCCAAAATAATAAAGTTGTGCGAACTCATGACTAGTTTAGGTCTTTAAATGAGAAGCGGTAGCTTCGAGTAGAAGTCCTTGTCTCAATTATTGACTTCATGAACTCCAAACTTATGTTATATGACCCGTGATGTAAGCTCTCATGTTTCTCACTATGGTCTGTCCTAAGGACTCATGCTATGCTGTGTTTATACTAGAGCGACTCTATACTCATGATCCAAACACTTGATATATGAAGCACTTCGTGATTGTATCATATTTTCACCTAATGTCCTACCTTGAGTAGATCAACTAATATGGGTTATAATTGGGTAGTGTTTGCCACTAGATCACTGACTGAACGACGAGGAGATAGAAGAGAAGACAGAGGGAGGAAATCGTATTCCCACAGGATTCAATGAAGCTATGCCTTTTCACTCGTAGCATACGTTCCATCCACATCCGGCCAGTTGAAGTGAAGATCGAGAAAATGTTCTTCAAAGCTTGCTAATAACCAAAAAAGAATTGGACTAGTGTAAGGGACTTCCTTTTCAAGCTAGCATTTTAGACCAAAGGAAGGAACGAGTCGGTTCCCCTTTCCGTCTTTCGGTAGCATAAAGAAAATAGATTCAAATTGACACCAAAAGAGTGAGAAAAAGGGGGCAAGTGTACATTAGGCCATGTGCAACAAACAAAGTACAAGGATAGCACCGTACCCTCATAGTCCTCAATCTTTGGCACATCTGGATCGGCGGAAACTCAAGCCAGCTAGAAGCTTAAGTGAATCTCTTTGGCGGAAAACCTATGTGGGGCACCTTTTGGGTGTGGGATGCTCGTTTAACAGATTTATAGGCCAGGGTAAAGATAGATCGAAATTCGCGCTCGGGTGTGAATTGGTAGCTCACAATCTATGAATTCACATCGTATATTTATATTATTCGGACAAAATACAAAAGCCTCAATAATACCAAACATATTCTAGAAATCCCCAGTCAACTTATTATGCCAGATTCCTTGACCAGAAGAGAATATACCAGTATTCATGATATAAGGATATAAACTATGATAGTGGCAAAGATTACCACCGTACGTGTCTTGCTTGCACTTGCAGCTAGCAAGTCTTGGAAGCTTTGGCAGATAGATGTGAAGAACGCCTTCTTGCGATAATGCTTATGCTCGGGCCCCTTAATGACCCTCTGAATGATAGTATGATAAGTAGTTATGGAAGATTAGTGGTGAATTAGGAAGGGGGAGTAGATGTACTTGAATGAAAAAAATTTTATGTGATTTCCTTAACCAAGGTTATAAATGATGGGAGAAAGAAGGAGATGGACTTTCGTTATGAGTAATAGTTAGGAAGGAGGTATGGAGAGAAAATACTTGTAAGAGTGGTTGAAACGGCGGGTTTTAGTGCAGAGACCCATTAAGTGGGTGTAGTAATGATAGGCTTGAATGTAGTGATTGATGAAAACACAAACCAATGTGCCATGTGTTTAGTATTCCTTGAATTAAGACTTGAGGTTGTTGGATTATAGTGATGAGGTGAGGTAATTTCTTAATGTGATATAGAGTACAGGGTCCCACAATTGTAAGTTAGCTTCTTTTAACTTCGAATTAGGCTTCAACATGGAAGTACTACGTTGGGGAACTCAAACTCATATGGTTAGAAGTGTTATGGGCGAATTTTAAGTTGAAAATGATGAAGTATATTAATTGTTGATTGGGGCATAGAAAAGTAGTGTCTCAAAGTTTAAGTCTTTTTGTTGTATCTTGTAAGATGGAGAATGCTTCTATTCTTATGTCCCGCGAGAATCTCATCTCATGTCTTGTACCGAGGATTCTTAAGAAAATTCATGCCTTACAATGTTTTGATCATGTGTCATAAAATACATGCCAGAATCATGTCAATGTCAAGTTTCGTTATCTCATGTTTTGTGCTTACACGTTTACCTAGGGGTTATCATGAAGCTCATTTGATTTCTTTGCATATTTTATTGAGGAAAATGTTCAATGCAATATTATGTTCTTTATTCTACAGTTTTATAGGTTCAAAAAGTCCCTATCCATCATTCGGGGATGAATGATCCCAAGGGGGAGATAATGTAACACCCCGCATTTTCAAATGAGAAATAGAACTATTGTTTATACGTGTGTAAGATCTAATAGAAATTATTTCCAAGTGAGAATAAGTGTCATTATCGATATCTTCGTGTTTGAAGTGCTTTCGAGGTGAAAAATCTTCATAGGAATCACTTAGAGCGAAGTTGAGCTAAGAACCTTGGATTCGGCTAAATCCTTTATTCGATTTTACAAGGGTGTATTTTGAACGTTTATAACTTTTGATACAAGTAGAATTTTGCAGCTCAAGACCCACCAAAGTGTATATAATTTAGCCATCTTTCTAACAATACCAATTTCGCCTTAATACGATTCCCGAACAAAAAGTTATAGCAATTTTCGTGACAGAGCCAGTAAGGTCACGTGATTAGCGTGCGACGCACGCTCCATTTCACCCCTTATTTTCCAGTTTTTATTTTTTGGGTGTTTAAGGGCAATAGGGTCATTTACCTTATACAAAATTGTCCAAAACACAAGATTTAAGGCCCCCAAAGAGCTTTTGTTACATCATTATTCTCTTTTCCTCTTCAAGAAAACCCTAGAGCCCCAAAGATCAAGAATCAAGTTCCTAAGTCAATAATTTCAAGAAACTAATCAAGATTTGGGTTTTTATCCTTCAAACTAAGTAATCTAAGGTATGTGGGACTACTCTAAACATCATGGGGATAATTTTTACTGTTTTTATCTATATTAAAAATCCTCAATCATGTTTTATAAAGGAGTGTTTTGTTATTATATTGAAAAACATGTATTATGGAGTCATTTAGAAGCAAGCATATGTTTTTCTCGATCATAGTTTTCACAAAATTGAACTGTATATATATATATATATATATATATGTATATATATATATATGATTTCACTGAATTGTAAAGTGTGAATGAGAGCATGAATGATTAAACTCCCTCTGCTATGATGTTATTTTTTATTTCAAGTGTGGTGGCTTGTGTAAATGTATAAATTTCTTGAAAGGAAACTAAATGATGAATGCTTTACCGATGATCATGAATAATTCGGTTTACTACATGTAGAGGGGGTATTTTCATGTCGTTAATTTCTACTTGGTCAAATTAACACTTTTCAGGAGTTTTAAGTAATTACAAATATGAGGTGACCACGTATTGATTTTACAATTGGGAGGAGAATGTTTCAATGAAAATTTGAATGAAAGGTCTATTGCATAACTCTCTCTCATCTGATATTTAAAAGCTAGGGGTGGTCATTAATATGATAATAAATGAAAAGGGATTCAGATATGATATAATGTGATTTGATTGACTTGCAAGTTAGGGTATGATGATACCCAATGAATTCATTCCCTTAACAAGATAGTTTTGAATGTTTTGAAAGTATGAACATGTTTTCTTAAAAGAACTAAAAGTTTGGCTTAAGAGAGCTAGTAGGTTACCCGAAGAAGGCGTTTGAGTGCAACGGCTCATCGCTGGAAATCGCAGTTGCCAATGCGAGACTTATTATATATGATCCTACATAAAAGTACATTTTTAGGACATCTCACATAGGGAGATTTCCTACGGTGTGCTCACATGGGGGTATCACCACTCCAATCATGGCAGCTACTTGGATTGGAGGCTTGGCCGCCAAGTCAAGGGTGGATTCCACGTCGCCTGTGGATTTTCAAATTTTTAGGGTGTACCTACTAGATCAAAAGAATAATAAAGAGTGGATCAGTATTGTCAAGAGTCTTTTTGAAGTTCTCTAAAGTATGCCCATGTATTTTTACTTGTATTGTGTTCATTGATATAATGAAATGCTCTCACCTATTTTGTGTAAAAACATGCTATTTTAAGCCTTATTTCGGAAGGCTTTTTTTAGAATATTGTTAGTTTATTTTGAGTTATGGTCTGACTGGGGGTCTTGTCCCACCTTTCAGACAGATATTCGTCTTGGTATTGTTAGAGATTTCGTAGACTGGTGTCGTGTGTTTTCAAACATTATGAATTAAATTTCATATTGTTCATTTGAAGTAAGAGAATGACCATGTTTACGTTTTGCTATATTTTCACATTTCCTTACTGTATATGAATTGTGTATTTGATTGCCAGTTAGAGAAGGGATCTCAGGCCTTCATGGTTCGGGATACCCGTCACGGCCAGGGCCTCGCTTCGGGTCATGACATATATAGTATACACTTCAACTAATCTCAAGACCAAATTGTCAAGAGCAACTTGAAGCTTCAACCCTTTCAACACAAGATCAAAGTGGTCTATCCAAGAAGTGAGTGATAATTCAGAAATAAGATGAAACAGAAATTTAAATCCAAGTCCTCCGAATTCACGGAGTGTCCTTAAGGAAATAATTTCCCTCAAGTACCTGAGGTTATGGAATTATCCTCCCAGGATAAAATGGCTTTCAATCTAACAATAGAGGTACCTCAAATTATTGGATTCGTTGAACTCCCTCAACGGCTAATGATCACAATGAGTTTTTGAAGATATGAAGATTGTTTTTTATGTCAAAAATCATGTCTATACCTGAGGAATATGTCAGGTATTTATAGCCTTAATGTGCCTCTTCAGAAAGGAAGCATTGGTTCTAAAAAAAGGCACATTTTCAGTATAGTCACGTCACCTGCCTCTAGTCTATGCTGGAAGTGTGCCCGATCTGTAGTCGTAGGTGACACTATCAAAATTTTAGTGGCTACCTGCACTGGACCTTCACCCGCAGGTTGCCTAGGTGCGCGCGTAGATCACCCTATTGTGCAAAACAGTGTACCTTTTACCTCAAAGGGTCGCATCCCTTAGAGGTGCATTGTGCATGCGCTTGCATAGCATTCGATCTACGCCCACATATGGAGAAAACCAATACTATCCGAAGCTGAAGCCGAAGCCGAGCGAGCGGTGACAATGGCGCGAGGCACCTCCTTATTCTTGCCTTACTATCCAAGTGGAGATGTGTTTCTCATTATAAACACATGAAAGCTTATTTCTCCCACCAATATGAGAGGATTTAGTAAACTTTCCTATTTGAGAACACTTTTCATTTTAGTGTGGACTCAATTTCCCTCCACTATTTTCTCTCCATATTCCATTCACACATGCACCTTGAACCCAACAAATAACACATAAATCCCTTTATCATTTTGATTTTCCATTTTGATTTGAGTAATCTTTCCTCTAGGCATCCAAGGATCATGACTTAGTCTTTATGCATTTTGTCAATATCTCAAATAACACGGTTTCAACTCATTAATATAAATTTGATTTTTTCAATGCTTAGAATTTTATCCCGCAATGTAATGATTTCCAAATTCCACCTTGATCCATAGTAAATTTGAAAGAAATAGGAAAATATTTGTTATTAATTTGCAGGTCAATGCACAAGTTTTGCTATGAAAATTTCAAAAGAAAATTTCAAAAGAAAGCACAATGAGTAGCCAAAAAGTAGAGAAATGTCATTTTCTAGAATTAATTCTTTTAATTTGTCTAAAATTTGAGAGTGATGATGATATTAATAAATAGTTAAGAACGCAATATGTCCATTAGGTAGTTATTTTTCAAACTAATTGGAGTGTTGATTAAAAGGCAGTGGAGGGAATAAATCTTTTTGGTTGTTGAAAATAGCATTTATTATATAAATTTAGAAAGACCTAGGAGTCAATGTTCATTTTCAATGCAAAAGTAGATTAAAAACTCAAAAAAAAATTGGCAATTACTTTCCAAGTTGTGGAAATCTTTCTACCCATGATAAAGTATTGTGAAAGGAAAAAATCAACCAAGCATTTTCAGAAATAGAGCTAATATAGAGTTAGCTTAGGTTAGCTGATTGAAAAAAACTGATAAGTATGAAGTGTTGAAAAACACTTTTAGATGCTAAAGATTATGTTTATGAATAAGTAGTTACGTATTTGAATAAAAAGTTGAAACTAATATATAGTTAATGTATTTGGTAAAAATGCATTGAATGTTGACAAGCACTTTGTAGTGCACCCCAAAAAATTTCGTTAACTATAGATGCATCTTAAAGTTTGAATAGCTCCTGTGAATCTTTGTAAATTGTGTAAAATGAAGTAGGGATAAGCTCTGCATACATTCTACGTACCTTCGACCCTACTTCTGTTAGTTTACTAGGTATATTGAAACCATCTAGCTCAGAAGTAAAATAAAGAGTTGAGTCATGATTACAAAAAAATGTTTTGAAGCTTATCAAATTATGCCCATGTATTTTATGTATATACTATGCTAAATGGTTTTCTAAATGCTCTAGACTATTTTATATGGAATGCATGTCGTTTTTGGTTAGTTCTTCGTACCAATACATTCCAGGTGTTGACCATCCTTTGTGGCAGCTACATTGTCTCATAATGTAGGTTCTGAGGCAGATTTTCATAGTCCAGCTCAGCAGTAGATTACTTACTTAACTCCAGAGTTGGTGAGCCTTTCTTTCTTCGGAAGGCACTCTATTCTTATGTTAGTTTAGTTATTTCATGGTCCGACCGGGGGGCTTTGTCCGGGTCTAGATTGACTAGTAATTCAGTAAAGGCTTCGTAGATGGAAGTTGGGTATTGTATTATCATATTTTATTGACACAGTTTGTAATGTGAATTCCTTTGAATTTCATTACATCTTCTGCACTTTGATTTATACATGTATTACGCTTATGATAGTATGCTAAGGGTCTCTCGAGCCATCGTGGTTCGGGATGCCCGTCGCGGCCAGGGCCCCGGCTCGGGTAGTGACATAATAGATAATGGTGCTACTTTAAATTCATGGTGCTAACCATAGTAACTACCTCCTAAATAACTTAAAAAGGAAATATAGGAAATAAAAAGATAAATACTACAATCCTTAAGCAACTAACTAATATAAACAAGCATGAAAAAAATAAAAGTTAGAGAGAACTAGGTATTCTATGATTGTCGCAGAGTTTGTAATATGTTCTATAATGATATTACGAATGAGGATGCTAAATTAATGAAAAAATATAAAAATCAAAATAAAAGTTGAGTTATCAACCTCAAACTTGATTTTATGTTTGGGTATGAATAGAGTGATACGGCAAAGGAAGTAGTTTTGAAGTTGAATTTGAAAAATTATATGCCAAGGTTGAACTTGTGTTTGGACATCAAATTCATTTGGGAAAAAAAATTATTTGCGAGCGGAGGAAAATTTCACATGAAAAATTAAATACAGTAGTAAGGGGGATTGTTAAGCTTTCGTAGAATATGAAATATGAATACGATATTACTCTAATTGGCCAAGGATAATGACTTATCCTTTATGCATTTAAGTCTAAATGGCCAAGGATAATGACTTAGTTTTTATGCATTTAAGTCTAAATAACCAAAGATAATGACTTAGTCTTTATGCATTTAAGTCTTCTTCTACTTTTCTTTAAAAAAAATTTCTTACGTACATTCAATAGGGTGTCAACTGTTCAATTTATTGTGAATTGATAAAATACTAAGAGTAGAGGCATTTAGTTATTGGGAATATTTCTCTATTTCAAAAGCTCAACTTTGCACCTATATATTTCACTATATTCTCTGGTGATAACTGCAATTTCAAAGAAAGTGGTGAGAAAGAAGAAAGAGAAAAGTCTAGTAGTGCCTTTATATCAAGCTATCAATCAATTAATGTCATTTCCGAGTCAATGCACAAGTCTTACAAGGAAATCTAAAATAATCAGGTTAGTCTATTTGCCTATGATACTTTTAACTTATTTTACTTCAAATAATTATTTTTAATCAGAAAGTTACCCATGACGAAAAATTAGTTAATGATAACCTTAAAAGGTATTAAACATGCATATCTTTCGGATACACAAACTTGTTATGGTAAGTAGTGCATCCAAGATTTAAATTTGGTGAGTTTAACCTTTAAAGTTGTGAACTGCTTAATTAATTATTGTACTTTTGAATGTATGGGGTCCAATCAATCAATATATATATATATATATATATATATATATATATATATAAATATATAATGAAGCTAATTAAACAATAATTCATCAGATTAATACGTTGTATTATTATATATATAATACCGTATTCAAAAATTAACTAATCAAAAATTATTTGTACTATAAGAAATGCATTGACATTATTATGTGATTGAAATCATTAATTTTATTTTCATAATTTATTTATAATTAATTTAAAAATAATAATATTATTTATTTTTTAATATTAATTTTATATATTTACTATATTTATTAAATATCAACCTAATTCAATTCAATTTTCCTAATTTATTTAAATTCTAGCCATTTTATACTCAATTTGTGTCAATTGAGTGTAATTTGACTCAATCGAAATCCCCAATTCAATCTTTCTTAACCTAATTTTTAATCTCAATTTGAACTCATCTTTTCAATTCTAATCTTAACCGTTTGTCATATTTGATCAATAGTAGCCTTGATATATTTGTAAGATAATTTTTACTTTTTTTCCATACTATCCCTTGGTATTAAGTTCATGAAGTAACAGTTTATACGTATAAAACTCTGAAGTGAACGCTTAACACTGAACCACAACAATTGTACAATGTATTCTCATTTCGATTGTTGATACCCAATTTTGATCTCCCGATGCTCCTCTTAGGCTGCTATTTTTTAAAAAATTATTAATTTTTAACATTCATATTTTTTACGTATTATTTTGATATCAAATAAATACCGACATATCACATCAATGATTTTAATTTATTTATTTTCTAACCTGATTTAGCCAATTTATAATAATTTTAGTCTAATTTTATCTAATTTATTACAATTCTAGTTCAAATTATATTTAGTTGGACTCAATTTCAATTTCCATTCATATTTAGACTAAAATTTTAATCTTTAGATCTCAGTCGTTGATCAATTGATATAATGCTTGGATCAAACTCTATCCCTCTTGTTGACACCCAATTTTGACCGCCTGATGCTCCCTTTAGGCTGCTATTTTAGCAAAATTATTAATTTTAAATGTTAGTATTTTTTTTATACATTTTTCTTGCATCAAAACAGATTTTTGACATGTCACATTCATGATTTAAAATGTAAAAATTATTTTATTAATTTTTATATCATTTTTACAATTTATTAATATTTATTAAATTATTTTTTCACAAATATGCATACTCATAATTTATGATATTACTTTATTTTTTAACTCTTTTCTAAAAATTACTTCAATCTCAGTCGTTGATCGAAATCGATCCAACGACTGAGATCCCGTCACCGTTTTATTTTCTTTTATCCTAATTAACCTAAACTCTAATTCATTTTTGTCTTCACCAGGCGACTTTCTCTCTGTACCTTCTCTTCATCTTCCTTACTCTCTCCATCATGGCTGTCGTCGGTGACCACATGACCCCTTCCCTTCATCCTTTCCACCACCAACAAAACTACAACCCTAGTTATCGTCGTTGCTTCATATCCAAGCCACCACCACCAAACCAGTTGGAAAAATGCATCACCAACACCAGTGCCGCCTCCTCGTCTCCTTCTTACCTCCAATTCTTGTATTCTATTTTATTTGTTCCTTACTTCTCTTAGTTGGATTCATTTTCTCACTTTAAATTTAAATTACAGGTGCTAGACGAGAAGGTGAACATGGAGGTAAGCTACTATATAATAAGCTCTTTATAGTATCCATGTGGGATCAACCGTTAATCTAATTAGAAAGACGTATGATATTTTGCTATCAGTTGGATATTCGCATGTTGTAAGAAGCGGAGTTCCTAGAGGAGGAGGAGGGAGGAGAAACTATGCACTGATAGGACTTCCCTTTCTTTTTATTATTTTGGTAACTGCAACACTGGGGGGGAGCAAATATTGCCAGGTATGATGATTCTGAATTATGAGATGGCCTTTTGTTACTACTTACTCGATGAAAAGCTTAAATAGATGATTTGAATAGATGTTTTCATTATACTTTCCACATCAGGTCCTACAAAAAACAGAAGGTAGATTATCCTTCTCATAATCCTTTTTCCCTTGATTAATCGTAACACACACTGTGTATTGATATGGTATAACGGTAGTCCTGCGTGAAATGTAACTGATCCAATAAGCATATTTGTGTACTTGTGGAGTTGTTCATTAGGTCATGACTCCATTTAAGCAATAATCCTTTGATCAGTGTTGTATTAATGTCCTCGTATTTGTTGTATTTGCTTGCACACAACTGAAATGTGAAGTAGTTAGTTGAAAATGGTTAAGTATAGTGACTTTAAATGTGTATTAATTATTTGAAAATAGTTAGATGTAGTGACTTGCAATGTGAATTAGTTATTTAAAAATGGTTAAGTGTAGTGACTTGAAATGTCTACTAGTTTATTTAAAAATGTTTTAAGTGTAGTGACTTGAAATGTGTACTAGTGACTTGAAAATGGTTAAGTGTAGTTACTTCAAAATGGTTAAATATAATGACTTGAAATGTCAATTAGCTATTTGAAAATGATTTGAGTGTAGTGACTTGAAAATGACTAAGTGTAGTTACTTGAAATTGCGAACTTGTGAGTAATCTCTTTATATTTATCATGATGTTTTTTAGTTGTACGCAGATATAAATGTAATAAGGACTAAAAGTTTATCTGATTGATTTTTATACTTTGAATTTTTATGTAGCCAAGTGATACGGTTAGTGGACCCATTTCGCCCATGGATGCAAAAATACCACGTGATGATAGTGATCTTAATGATAGTCGATGATTTCATTGCAAATTGTCTTCGATATTCAACTATGATGATGTATTGTGTGGTTGGAGCGAATCTTAGAATATTGAAGGTTTTGTATTTAAATTTGATGTTGGAATTTCAAGATATTAGTTAATGTTGAAAATTTGAAGTTTGAAGATGCTAATGTAGAAAATTTAATTTTGAAGTTTAATGTTCAATGTATTTTTGAGATGTTTGTGAATTATAATGTTTAATTAGTTATGTTGTGTTAATGATATATGAATTAAATAAATATTGGATTGTAGGCTATGCCTTGTAGGAACAATTAAATTTGACCTAAAATTAGAATTTATAATTTGTTATTGAAAATTGATGAGTCCCACTATTCAAAAAAAAATTGTGGAGGTTCTAAACCACCGCAATTTTTGAATAAAAATTTATTATAAAAAAAATAAATTTAGAGTAACGGGGGTCAACCACCGTAAAATAACCCCCACAAATTAATTATGGGGGTCAAGAAAAAACTGCTGCAGCTTGTTTGTGACGGCTCGTATTGTGGGGGTTTGAAAACCATTGAAATTACATTTTGTGAGGGTTTTAAACCCCTGCAAATCTTAAAATTTACCCCTGCAATTTAACAAGTTTTTTGTAGTGATTATCATTTATCTTTTTTCTCAAATTTTCTCCAATTTTTTTTTTCTCCAATTTTTTTTTTTTGTGTAAGGAAAACAGCTAACATGTAACCTCTTCCTCTAAATTATCTCTTCTCCATAATTAGTAGAACCAAACGTGAAAACAACTGTTACTCGTATTCTTGCAACTCAACCTTTCAATTATATATATATATCACTTCTCTTTGGTCAATGATAATATTTATATTTTTTTCTCATTTGCTTGAATAATAAAATTACTAACCATCTATCCAATCCATTCATTCTTTTCCTTATTGTAAAAATATTTAAAAGCTGCAACATTTACTTTCACATAATGTAGGAGATGAAACGTATTGTAACAGTTGAGAAGTTGAATGAAGTCTTGTGTAATTACAGAATATGAAAGATGTATTTTATCTGTAAATCTTGAAATTTACTATATAAACATACCTATTCAACATATGCTTCAACATGTATGCACTTTTTCTTATGAGTTATAACATTTTATCTTTTCAATTTTCTTCTACATGTTGCTTATTGTTAAATTAACGCTTTATATTTTGAAGACCTCATAATATTTCTGCATTGTTTGGATTACAAAAGGTATTCATCTTCTATACAAAATTGATATTTCACCTTAACTTGTATATTTATTGTTATGATTGGATAGAATATGTAATACTATAAAGCAAAAGAAAATAAGAAGAAGACACACAGATTTACGTGAAAATTTTTGACGAAAAAAATCACGGGCAGAGGCGAAGGAATTCACTATAATGGAGAGGAGTACAATGGAGGAGATGAAAGTCTCAATGACGTAATTTTTCACAGTCAAAAACAACCCACTAAACGCACTTATATAATACGAGCATACAAATAAATCTTAAGCCCAAAAATAAACAGGTCCATACCTTACGCTACCACCACAGACCCCACAAAATCACAAACATGGGGCGCACCGCGAACTTTTCAAGGTCAGATCAACAAAAAATTATGATCATAAACTCTAACATTCCTTGCTTTTTATGTACCAAAAAAGTGTATTCATTGCTTTTTGTTAGGAAAAACATGATATTCATTTTCGGCTGGTCCCTTCTCTGTTCAGTTTTGTATCTCTAAAGAAGACAGTTTTGTATCTCTAAAGAAGACATAGTTTGAGTTTTCAGTTGGTGTTGGGATGTTATAGGTGCCCTTGAAATTTATGAGTTGCGTGAAATTTCTCTAATATCCCAATCATAAAAAAAAAGTAGTTTGATTTTTGTACAAGTTAATTAGTAGTGTGAATTGAGTAATTTTGCATCTAACATTTTAGGTTTATGTCAATCAGTTACAATTAACCTAACTGTAGATTAATAATTTAATCATGCAAATAAAAATAGATTTATAAATTTTGGAAGTTTGACGCTTGAGATATTTATCACAGACCAAAATATCTACAAGCAATGTGTTACTATAGTAGCATACATGAGTCCTTGTCATTTCTTTGTTTTTTAAAATATATATTTTTCTCGTAATTTAGTTTAGGCTGAAATAGACATTTAATTTGATAGTAAATTTTTGTTTAAGAATAAAGAGTAGTAATCTATTTGTGTTGTTTTATTATGTCTAACAGAAACTTTGGTGAAATTACACGACTAAATGAAGAAATAGCCAGTGAGAATAAAAAGCAATGCTAATTTATTTTTAAAAAACTTTTTAGTTAATTTAAGGAGTTAATGAAATACCTAATGTTTGTTATTGCAAAAAAAAAAAAAAAAACACTAAGAAATTTCCTCCCGTACCACTTTATGTGTCATAATTAAATATGAGGTTAAATTATAGATTAAATTCTCGCTGTGAATTCTAACATAGAATCTTCAAATAAAATTACTAGTTTAATAACTACATACAAAATATAATATACAAGTAAAAAAATCAAAGTACCAATTATTTGGAAATTAAAATATAATATTTATAAAATAAAGTTTGAGTTTCAAAAATTATGTAAAAGATTGAACTCAAATGAGATAATGTTGTATTTTTTTCTTAAAAAAAAAAGGTTGGTGGGATATTTACAACTGAAGACCTCAAAACAATGTTCAAAATATTTGATTGCTTTAAAACTGTATATTTGTGAAGAGAGCATGAGTGTCAAAATTTTACTTTATTTTTGTAAAAATAAAATCATTTGTATTAAATCCATAAATTAAAACAAAAATTTAATAAATGCGCGAAGCACAGACCGATTTCCTAGTATGTTTATAAAGTTGTGACTCTCTGCTATTTTCACTTGTTTAAGTAGATATTCGATTTATTATTAAAAATAAAATAAAACTAATGTATAATTCTATTTTTATTATGTAATATTATTAATTTATATACTCAATTAGTACTTTCCACTTTTTTCATCTTGGAAATTATATTTATATTTTATCAATAAAAATTTTATATAGATTTTTTTTTTCAAAAAAAGAATTATAATTTTAAAGAATTAAAAAGAAATAAATATTAAAGATATAACGGTAGAATGAACATTTAGAAAATTAATCGGAGGAGATAGAACATCTGTTATTTAAAGTTGACAGGGGAGTTTAAACTTTAAAATAAAGTTAATAAGTAAAAATGATTTTCACCCATTTCAAAAATATATTTTTTAATGAATGGTGTTTTAGCCTTTCCATTTATTTTAGAATAAATGGTGTTTAAGGATTCAAGAAGGAATTGATCTTATTCTTCCAAAATTATCCTTCTTTTCATACATGACGTTTTCATCATTAAAGAATCTTTTTTTCTCAAGAAGACATTAATAATGTTATTTAAATTTTACACTTCTAGGAATAAAGAAAATTTTACATAAATAAGCAAATACATAAGAATTAATACATTTTTTCAAGGTATTTATTAAGGTTGAGATAATAAAACACTCTTTGTCTTCTAGTAATGACTAGTTCATTTCTTAAGGGGTGCACTTTAGCTAAAAAGATCTCTTATTTACGAACGGTGGAATGGAGTATTTTGAGGAAGATAAATATATTGCTATAAATGTAATTGTGAGATTACTAAAATTTTGAAATCAAGTATGGGAACTGTTAGAATGCGTACCCTACTGATTTTACTGTTTTTCCCTAATAGTTTTCTATTAGTGAAACAAGTAAGCTACGTGATTCACTCAAGTAGAATAATAGAGAGGCAGTATTTTTAAGTGGAAAACACTCGGCTCAAACAGGTGTAAAAAAACACGACCTGTACCTCTACAAGATTTAACCCCAACTTCACTAAAACTCTTGAGCCTCAACAATCAAAAAATTACAAGACACTTTCAAACTAGAAATTAAACTCTAACTCTTATTTCTACAATAACACAAATCTTCGCAAGATAAGTGTTCCCAAGTCTTCGAGTTCCCCAACTTGAAGACACGAATCCTAACTCAATTTATACTTCACTGAGACTAGAATTAAAATTCATTACAACTCGAGAACCAGTCCTACTACACAAGGTCTATGTCTCTTTAACTCTAAGGAACAAGTTTGAAATGCCCCGAGAGTACACCCTGGGCACCGCACAGTGCCTATGGTCCCGAGAGACCACAAGCTAACCCATGAGCTGGTACCTACTGTGAGCACTGAATAATATTATAACATATGTTAAAGAACAACTGATAAGTCATAAGGTTTTAAATAACTGAAAACAATACTGGGTCATAAATCTGGAAAACAATTGCTGGAAACAACTGTATGAAACTAATAAAATAATAACAAAATCGACTGACTGTCTGCACTAGTCTGAAAAGCCTTTACTGACTGAATAAGAGTTGATGGGACAGGCCCCAACTAACTCCATCTAACTATTGAACTGAAAACATGAAAGTAAATATAGTATGTCCTCAAAATATGAGGACTCACCACTGCTACGACTGATAATCTAGAAGTCCTAAGTGTGATCCGAGAACTGAACGTCCAAACCTATGATATGATACATCATAGCACAAGAAAAGAGTATGCGATCAGTACCTTAAATGTACTGGTATGCTAAATGAGGTAGGCTAATATGCATGGTTTCATGTACATGAATAATAACTAACTAAATAAATAGCATGAATTACTAAATAGAACGCATGAAATCTGTAAATACTAAGGATGCATGACCAAGCATAAAACATGTTCTAAAGATAATCTGTAAACTGAAATACAGGAATACTGAAATTTTATAACTGAATATCTAATATTTGTACGCTATGGTCAAGCAACCTGAAACTGATTTACTGAACTGATCACTGGACTGAGACTGTGGGAGTTATCATCTAACCGACATATCCCAATGAGCTAATTGGTGTCCAACCTGTGACCCTAGTTAGAAGGGTGTCAGTATTGTACCACGAGTACTAACACTGGCTGTATGGATCCACTAAAGTGTTGTCCCGAAAGACTAAGGGTAATCCTCAACTGGAAGGTACCCGTATGAGATTGACCCTCAACTTAACATCTCAACCTACGCTGGCTACATAGTTTTAGAATGCAGGGACTGATACTAAGGTTTCACCCTCAACTAACAGGTTCGTTCGGTGCTAAATCCTACTCCCAACCGAACTGACTCAGAGTACTGAGTTGTTCTAAAATTAATTGATTATGATAATTGACTGAACTGATAATGCTCATAGCATATTCTGAAACTATTCTGAAGATACTGAGACTAAGTAAATAGCTAGGTTTTTGGGTATTCATAACCCCCAGGACTCAAGAGCAATAATAGCTAAATATTGTTAAAACTTTGGGGACATAATATGGAAGCATCATACAAAATTCATTCTTGTAGGCATTTCAACTAACACTTGATATTCAGAGTTCAAGATAAGCATGGGAATAGTTTAAAGCTTGTATAAATAGCATGATTTCAACATCACTAATTATGAATTAAATCAGTGAATAACATCATTAAAACATGTGGGATTGAATAACAATGACAATTTCATGGAAACATAGTGTAGAATTACAATTCATGGGAGTTCATGGTTAAAATCACAATTTAAAATCATAATAATTTGTAAAGATCCCAACTTTGAATTTAAAATTGGATACTTGAGCTCAATGGGTGAAAGAAACCCATAGATGAACACCTAACATACCTGGGTTGATGAATTCGTGAGAATTGATGGTGAATTCTAGAGTTTTGATCTTAAACTTTGAAGGCTAGGGTTTTTGTTCTTGAAAGAGGGATACTTTAATGTGAGTAATTTGTAAAATAATGAGCAAATAATTCTCTATTGGGACTTAAATCCCATGTTTGGATGGATTTGGGGCTATGGGAAAAGACCAAACGGTCCCTGGAAATTAAATCACGAACCTGGAAAAAAATCCTGATTTTGGCCTTCGGTACGACGCAGTGCTATAGCGTTGCACCACTAAAAAATTGTCAATTCCCATTTTTCCCAACGGTATGATGTGGTGCTATCGCGTTGCGCCTCTGGAAATAGACGATCCCCAACTGGAAGCTTGAGGCGATGCGGTGTCAATTGCGGTGCCACACTGGAAAAGGATAATTGCAAAATGGCCCCTTGGTATGACGCGGTGGCAATCACGGTGACACACTGGAAAAGGACGAACATGATTTTGTCTATCACCGTGACGCGGTCTTATCACATTGGGATACTATTTTGCACTAAAAGTGCCATAACTTCTCACCCGAGTATCAAATTTGGGCAAAATTAGTATCGTTGGAAAGCTAATTTAATTTTGTACAACTTGGTGGGACATGAGCTGGAAAACTCTTGGTAGAGTAAAAGATATGCTCATTTAAATTTGACTAAAGCAACATTCTTATTGAAAATTCAATCAGTAAGGAATATTTTTATTTTTCTAACAGTTGGGAGTTAGTTAGACCTTAATATATATCAAACTAACTCATAAAATTATCAAAAAAACACAATGTACTATGCATGAGCTTGAAACATGACTTTAGTATTGGTTTAGATTTTTGGGGTATTACAATATCTCGCCCTTGGGAACAGTCGTCCTCGAATGAGACTGGTTAGACTGAAAGCACTGAGGAATAGAGATTATATGCTGAATATACATGATTACATGACTGAGTCTAAAACATGATTCATGATTGAATTAGTTCTGTGAATGCATGACTGACATGAGAATGATATGCAGCTGAAACTGAGTATGGAGAAGAGAAATTCTAAGAAGATTATTACCTTAAGCTGAGTCTAAGTTTGCGGAGAAAATATCAGTGTACTTGGTCTGTATATCTGCTTCTGCTTCCCAAGTGGCTCCGTCAATAGACTGATTTTGCCAAAGAACTTTGACTAAGGGAACCTCTTTGTTCCTTAGTCTATGAATTTGTCGATCAAGGATCTCGACTAGAATTTCTTCATAAGAAAGGTTGTTCTAAACATCTACACTTTATAAAGGAACGACAACTGCTGGGTCTCCAATGTACTTCTTCAAGAAGGAGATATGAAATACTGGGTGCACTGATGCTAAGTCCGCAGGCAACTCAAGCTCATAAGCCATTTTTCTAAAATGGTACAAAATTCTGTAAGGGCCAACATATTGAGGACTAAGCTTCCCCTTCTTACCAAACCTCTTTACTCCATTCATGGGAGAGATTTTAGGTACACAAAATTGCCAATCTTAAACTCAAGATCTTTTCTTATCACATATGCATATGAGTTCTGTCGGCTCTAGGATGCCTTAAACCTCTCCCTGATCAACTGTACTTTCTCTAAAGCATAAAAAACCAAGTCAGGCCCTACTACCGCGGCCTCACCTACTGGCAACAAATAGGCTGATTTGGTGATCCTATCCACAATGACCTAGATCAAATCATGTTGACAATGAGTACAAGGAAAACTCATCACAAAATCCATGTTCACTTCCTCCTACTTCCAAGTGGGAATACTGAACTCCTGCATAGACCTAATAGGCTTCTGATGTTCAATCTTAACCTTCTGACAAGTGGAGCACTTAGCTACAAACTCTACAATATCCCTCTTTATTCCACTCCACGAATAGATTTCTCACAAATCTCGGTATATCTCTATGGACCCTAGATGAATAGAGTAGCGTGCACCATGCGTTTCAGCTAGAATTCATTATCTTAACTCATCAACACATGGCACTCACAATCTACCCTAGCAACACAACACACTATCTCCCCCTTGGGAGAAAACCTCCACCTTCTGGTCTCTAACTGACTTCTTTAACTTCATCATGCTAGGATCCCTATCCTGCTTTCCTTTCACATCGGCAACCAAAGAAGATTTCAAACTCTTCTGAACCCAAACACTACCCTCAGTTGAACTAAGCAAATGAACATCTAATCTAGCAAGCTGATGAACTTATCTAACTAACTTCTTCTTATCACCCTCGACATGAGCAACACTACCCATATACAATCTACTTAGGGCATCTGCCACTATATTGGCCTTGCCCGAATGGTATAAAACACTCATATCATAATATTTTAGCAACTCTAAATATCTCATCTGATGTAGATTTACATCCTTCTGTGAAAACACATACTGCAAACTGTTATGATCTGTGAATGCATCAACATCCACCGCATATAAATAGTGCCTCCAAATCTTTTAGGTAAACATAACAACTGCTAACTCAAGATCATGCGTGGGATAATTTTTTTCATGGGGCTTAAGATGCCTAGAGGCATAGTCTACAAATTTAACCCTCGGTATCAAAACACACCCCAAACCAACTCTAGAAGCATCACAGTACACAACAAACCCATCTAAACTATCTGGGAACATCAAAATTAGGGTTGTGGTGAGTCAAGTCTTCAACTCCTGAAAACTCTTCTCAGAAGAATTTGACCACTGAAACTTAACTTTCTTCTGGACATAGGGGATGAAATAGATGAAAATCCTTAGCCAAATCCAAGAAACTCCAGATTTCTAAAGAAGAAATAAGTTTGGGCTAGTTTCTCGCTACCTCGGTCTTTTGAGAATCGATTTTAATGCCATCACTAGAAATGATATGGCCAAAGCTATTGATATTAGACAAAATTCAGAAAAAATTCGCACTTACTGAACTTAGTGAATAACTGATATGCTCTAAGAGTCTGCAATACTATTCTGAGGTGGTCTGAATGATTATTTTTGTTACAGGAGTAGACAAGAATGTCATCAATGAAGACTATGATGAATATGTCTAAGTACTGCTTGAACACTTAGTCTATCAAGTCCATGAAGGCTATCAGGGAATTCATGAGACCAAAAGACATGACTAGAAACTCGAAGTGACCATACCGAGTTCTGAAAGATGTTTTTGGAATGTCACATTATATGACTCTAAGCTGATGATATCCGAATTTTAAGTCTATCTTAAAAAAATAACTGGCACCTTGAAGTTGGTCGAATAAGTCATCAATTCTTGGAAGTGGGTATTTGTTCTTGATTGTGACTTTGTTAAACTGATGGTAGTCAATACACATTCTAAAAGAACCGTCTTTTAAGCATGAATATAACTGGTGCACCCCATAGGGAAATGCTGGGCCTGATAAATCCCTTATCTAGGAGATCTTTCAACTGTTCTTTTAAATCTTTGAGTTCGGCTGGAGCCATTCTATATGGTGGAATAGAGATAGGCTGTGTATCTGTAAGAAGGTCTATTCTGAAGTCAATTTCTCTTTCGAAAGGTACTCCAAGAAGATCTTTGGGGAACATATTAGGAAATTCCCTCACTACTAAAACTGACTCAAGATTTGAAGTCTAAGAATTAGAGTCTTTAACTCAGACAAGATGATAGATATACACTTTGAATATCATCTTCCTCTCCCTAAGGTACGAAACAAGTTGACCCTTAAGAGTTGTAGTACTACCCCTCCATTCAAGGACTGGTTCATTTGGAAACTAAAAATGAACTACTCTATTTTTGTAATCAACTAAAGTGTAACATGAGTGGAGCCAATCCATGCCTAGAATGATGTCAAAATCTATCATCTCAACTATATAAGGTCTATTGAAGTGACTTTCTGAGATATTATGATCGAACAGTTCATGTATACCTGCCTGGCTATAATAGAGACACATACTGGGGTAGATACTGAAAAAGGCTCTACTAAGATTTTGGGACTATCTCTGAAGTTGATGACTATATAAAAGGCTACAAAAAAAAAAAGAAACTCCAAGGTCTAATAAAGCATAAACATGTAAATGAAAGACCTGTAATGTACCAGTAACCATATCAGGAGAATTTTTCTAATCCTGTCGGGACTGAAGTGCATACAATCTATTTGGACGTTGACCACTAGTAGCACTGAATGCGGCACCCTGTTGAGTTGAGCAGCCGGCTGGAACTAGGTGACGAATGGACTGACCTTGCTGACCACTCTTCGGGCAATCCCTGATTCAATGACCTGGCTTGCCACACCCAAAACATACATCACTTATAAATACACTGATGTTTTCTACCATATTCTGGCAAAAAGGATTCATACGAGCACTGTTAATACTTTCTTAGGACTTAGATCCTGGTGCCCTATCCCAATTATCATTTCTGAATTTAGGAATGGGAGCACTGGCTGAAGATGAAGCTGGGGCTAAAGATTTCTGATGGAACTGAGGATGGCTACCACCTTCTGACCTTGGTTAATTAAAATTAAAGATACCCGTTCTAGACCTTTTGTTCTCCCTCTCTTTTTTCTTACTCTTATGCTCCTTAATCTGTTGAGCATGGAACATAAGCCTAGACAAGTCCATCTCCTTAATCAACATTGCAGTCTTACACTTCTTGACCATACTGTAAGATACACCTGACACGAACTTACTCATCTTGGCCTACTATCAACTACCACATGAGGAGCATACCTAACTAATTGAGTAAACTTGAGAGAATACTCCTTCACACTTATGTTTCCCTGGCTCAAGTTAATAAACTCCAATAACTTAGCCTTCCTTAGCTCCAATGGGAAAAATCTAAATAAGAAGGTTGTAGCAAACTCAACCCATTCTATAAGCCCTACATCTGCATCTCTATCTACCTTCCACTACTTAAACTATGTATGGGCTACATCCTACAGCTGGTAAGCAGCCAACTCAACACTCTCACTAGTAGTTACCCCCATAATATATGTTACCTTTTTACCATGTCTATAATTCATGTAGATCCTCTTCAGGATTGGATCCCAAAGATAGATGGGGATTCATTTGGGTAAAGTTCTGAATCCTAGATGCGGCTATATTTGATATGGGAAAAATAACCATCTTATCTTTTGATAATATCTTTGGAGGCCGACATATAAAGGCTCAAGACTTGGCCACCTTGAGGAATGAGAACATGCACGGAGGACCCATTTTGAGCATGACTTAAAGCAATCCCGTGTGTGGAAGGTTGCTTGGTTGCTTAAATTGATACTAACTCGAGAACCACAAGCCTTGAAATATGAACCATAATCGGTTTTTTAGAGCATTGAAGAGGCACCATTCATTCAAGTTATAATGCACCTTGGCTGCCCCTTCATTAAGGATATTTTAGACATTACCCATGGTGTATTTACATTCCATGGAAGCCCCTCTCATTAAGGGCAAGGTGGTCTTTTTGTATTCATTTGTAATATATTATAAATAGGCCCCTTTAGTCTTATTTTCATTAGTTGATAAAGGATGAAAGATTGAAACATCAAAAAATCCTCTCTCTTAAGAGTAGAACACTTAGTCTTAGTTAGGGCTTGGAAAAGCTAGTATTGATCTTTGCTTAGAAATGGTGCATCTTGAGGTGAGTGGATTCCCTTGGAGGTCACCGTAAGAGTGTAGTTTTAATTATTACATTCATTAGGGTTTTTTGAGTTTAATACACTTTTTAGTTCTTAATCTTGTAATAATCTTGGTGTCACTATCTATCCTTTACTTTTGTTGTTGCCATCTTGTGTAGTGGACTATTTTGGGTCCTTTATTGAATCCAAAACTTGTGTTATTGTTATTCATCTTGTTCCTCACATTTTAAAGCTATTCTTGGTGTTATATACACCATTGTATCTTGTATTTTTCTTGTTGATCGAAAATCGAGAGTGGTCTCCATCTTGGTCCTCAGATCCTTAAGATTGTGGACTGATTTGGAGTGTGTTTCATGTTTCCATTGTATTTCTCGTATTATTTGGTATCAGATCATGGCTTGATCTTGTTCCTACGTACAAGATAAATCTTGGGCTAGCTCACTTGAAAAAAAAAATTGAAATCTGAAAATTCCAGAAAAAGACCAGTCTATCCATTTTGTGTTCTTGGCCGAAAATTGTGTTTTTATTGTGACTTGGCTTAGATATTTACTTGTTTTATTGTTTATAGTGTTAATTTATTCATCTCTAACACTCTTGAGTCTAAATCTAAGTTTGAGCCTGTATTTGTTGAAGTGTAGACGTGAACTTAGGCTTGGCCGATTTGTTGTTGAACCTTTGTTGAGCGGATTATTTTGGCGTTGTGGTCATCATCTTGTTGTTGTTCTAAGATTGACCACATGATATTGTTGTTCATTGATGTCCTAAGAACCTTTTTGATGAATTTGTTGTTGATTGGTGGAACTTGAGAAAGTGTTGATTGAAGTGTGAGAGCAACTTGAACCTTAGACTCCAAGATTCAAAAGTTTGTGTTCTTGGTGTTCTTCACCAATCTTCATCTTTTATTGAAATAAAAATGGATGTTAGATCTAAAAGGTTGGAGGAAAAAGGTGAAAAGTTTGTTAGTCTTGAAAGATTCCTCAACCACCAAAGACCTTAACAACCACTTACCAAACAACTTCAACCACCAAAGAAGTTATTCACGTTTTTGTACTTTGGATGAATTTTGAGGCTTAGATCTAAAAAAATTTCATGTGTTTTGTTTGTTTCTAGTGTTAGTCTCTTGTTCCCTAACACTAAGTGAGTCTAGATCTTTGATTTGAGCTTAATCCGAGTAGTTTTAAGATATTCACCATTGTTGAGTTGAAGGTTGAAGAAACTAGAAAGGTGAATCTCAAAATTTTTGGTTGTTGAGGGATGTCTTCTTGAAAACGTGTTGCTGTTGTTGTGGAGTTCATGCGTTCTTGAAAAATCCAAAAATCATTCACTTTGGAGCTCATTTGAATTAGATTCCATCTTTGAATGTTATTAGTGTTCTTCATATGTTGTTAAAGAAGAACATTCAAAAAATGGTGGTTTGATCGAAAAAGAAGAAGAAAGAAGTGTGGTCTTTGTTTGTCTTGAAACATATTCCAAGACATACAAAAGAAGAAAGGGACAAGAAAGCTTTCAAAAGTCTTGTTACCTAAATTGGGGGACAAAGACTTTCAAAAAGCCTATTTCAAGGGAAAGGTGAAGGAAAAGCTAAGGGTGGGGACCAATACAAATTCAAAACCTTTTTCAATATTCAGAAAGGAATCCAAGTCTTGACTCCCTCCCAAAGCTGATTTTCATCTTCCAAATTAAAATTTGACCAAACCAAATTTCAAAATGCCACATCACTAAATTGCCGCATCACCAAACTGCCATGTCATCACATTTTACTTTTCACACAACATATTTAAGCTCAAATTTCAGATTTCTTAGTTTCATTTTATTGTTTCATTAGTTTCATTACTTGATTCTAGAAATAATTAACAACTAGTAATCACCTACTTAGTTGTAGATTAATTGTTGAATCTGTTTCTTTCGTGTCTTCGTTATTTATGTGCTTTTCTTTTTCTTTAACTTGTAGTAACTTCTTGTTTCAAGTTCGCAATTAAATTTTGTTTTTGTGTCTTGAGTCAATCACACAAGAATTCATTTTTGCTACCAAGTAGAATTGATATCCAATTGACTACCGGAGTATAAGCAACTTTTAATATTTGCCGCTCCAATTGTGAGAGTCACAAAGGTGAGTGTATACGAGTGTTGATGAGAAGCTTTTACTACTAATCTTGTTTGTTCATTGTGTAGGTACAAAGGTGATATAAGGTGTACATGTCTTCAATAGTTGGGGATTATTGTGACTGCAATATGGGAGACTATGATTGTAGTGAGGGTTTTTATGGCTGTGAAGTTGAGGGAGATTGTGGAGGCTATGAAAATAGCCATGATCGAAACTTGGGAAAATTTGAAAGTTACTGTTTTGAGGGAGAAAATGAGGTGAATGAAGTGCCTATTGCTTATAGTGACTTTCGAGATGATGTAGGACCTCGTGATAGATCTTATGATGACGTTGGGGCATGTGAGGAGTCTTCCACTTCTCACTCCAAACCTAGATTTGGTGTTAGGTATAACCCTTTTGTTCGTAAAGTTTATGAGAGTTATGATGAGAGTACACGTGAGGAGTGTGAAGATTCATATTCTCTACCTTGTAGTACTTCTTATCAAGGTCAATAAAGTGTGAATGGTTATACTAGCTCTAGTGGAGATTGTCCAATGAGAAGAAAAGGGTATTCATCTCCAAAACCAAGGGGTACTCGTGTGCTTTATAATGTTGATCCAATAAGGAGTGTACACTTTTGAAAGGTGACCATTTGTGGGATACCAGATTGCCTCGTTGTGTTAAATTATAGGTACTATAGAAACTACATCCTTCTAACCATGGTTGACTACTTGGGGTTGTTTCGTGAGCCTTTACTTGTTTCATACTTCTTGGACAGGTTTAAGGTTACCGAGAGGATCAAAGTTGTCTTCTCCTAATTTGAATACCAAGAGGAGGTGTGGTGCGATATTCTTCCCTTGACATGAGGTCATGTATGCTTAGGTGCCAATTGGTTTGCACAACATAGATTTCCAAATATGCAAAATTAGCCTAATGTTGTAAGAGACCAATGGGGGAATCGTCTCATGACTTACTTGATTCCCAACCCGTAAAGAGAAATGCCTAACTACTCTAATTTGAATTATTATGAAAGACAAAAGATTGAGAGGAGTAAAGAAGTGCAAGATGGGAGTGGAAAAAGGAGAGGTTGTATGGAGCGGAGTGAGGTGATTGCCACCAAACCGAGCTAACATTTTTTGTCCTTCTATTTCTAAGTACATTTGTGTAGGTACCAACATGGCAAGTAAAGGAGAGCAATACCGAAGTGAAGTTTCTGCCTAAGCTTGTGGAGAACCTTCACAACACGGCAAAGGAGAGTCACTTTAAGAACTTCAAGGTAAAATAGCTAACTCTTACACTTTTGTTCAAATGAATAATAATTTTGTGGCTAGTAGCCCATTGAGTGTGAGTTGTATGTTTCCTATATGTGATTCTATTATTTCTTTGCCACTTGATGATGACGTACATATTTTGAGCGTGGATACACTAGTTGATCCTATTGATGAACGAATCGACTCTTCTTGTAATATCGATTTATGTTCTCCTAGTGTTGAAGCCTATATGTTGAACGAAACTATATCATCTTGTGTAATTGGTGTTGATCAACTGATTTGTGAAAATTTTCCACCACTTGAGTATGTCTAAGATGTGATTACTAGAACTCAAGTAAGTGAAGTACTTGAAAATTTTGTTCACCAAAATGGGAGTGAACCCGAGAGCCATTCTTGGGACAATCTTATGCTTGAAATATGATATTAATCTTTTAGAGAGTGATGAACATGTTTGTTCTGAATCTGCCCGGGAAATAGATCATGCTGTATTTAGGTATAATGTCTTGTTTGAAGATGATTTAAAGACTCCTAATGAGCCTAGTGGTGAAAAGGATGGTATAGCTTACCTTGGAGGCTATAGCCTATATGTTAACCCACTATGGTGTGACAACATTCCTCCTAAAGATGAAAATCTCTTCTTAAAAAATTGGAGTACTCTTAAGGGTAAGGAATGTGTAGTCTTGGAAGTTACTCATTCTTCTACTTTGTGTGACTTTATTGTTAAGAGTATTCATAGTGATGATTGGGAAACTAGTAGTGAGTACATACATGAGGGCACCTTAGTAGAAGTCGACTTGAGTGATACTTTTATCTACTCTTTATTTGCTTTGGAAGATATGTATGCTATCATAGAGAGTATGCCATTTAGTTTGGGTGGAGACCTTGGGAAAAGGGAGTGTTGTTTAGACCTATATCTATGGCCACTCTTCCCATTTGACCCTGGTGCCAAATATAGAAATGGTGATGATGGTGCACCCAACTTTTTGCTTGGTCTCTATGAAAAGCAATGTGTCACTCTTGGTAATTCCTGTAACCAAACCTTTTATGCACCTTTTATTGAGCTTTTAATATCTAATGTAAAGGATCCTTGGTTATATTACAAATATGTGCAACCTTGGCATGTTGAGATGATTTATTATACTAACCCTAACCCTCATGCCATGAGGAGTTTGTATTGGTTTGTCCTCTCTTTGGTTTTGCAAGGTTTGGATTCGAGGTTGAATCCTTTTCAAGAAGGCGAGGATGATACAGGACAAATGGCCATCTTATCTTTTGATGACATCTTTGGAGGACGACACATTGAGGCTCAAGAATTGGTCACCTCAAGGATACAAGAACATGCATGGAGGACCCATATTGAGCATAACTTAAAGCAATCCCGTGTGTGGAAGGTTGCTTGGTTTCTTACATTGATGCAAACCCGAGAACCACAAGCCTTGAAGTATGAACCATACTCGGTTTTTGAGATAATTGAAGAGGCACCATTCATTTAAGTTATAACACACCTTGGCTGCCACTTCATTATGGATATTTTAGACATTACACATGGTGTATTTACATTCCATGGAAGCCCCTCTCATTAAGGGGAAAGTGGTCTTTTGGTCTTCATTTGTAATATATTATAAATAGGCCACTTTAGTCTTATTTTCATTAGTTGATGAAAGATGAAAGATTGAAACATCAAAAAATCCTCTCTCTTGAGAGTAGAACACTTAGTCTTAGTTAGGGCTTGGAAAAGCTCATATTGATCTTTGCTTGGATACGGTGGATCTTGAGGTGAGATGATTCCTTTGGCGGTCACCTTAAGAGCGTGGTTTTGATTACTACATTCATTAGGGGTTTTTGAGTTTAATACACTCTTTAGTTCTTAATCTTGTAATAATCTTGGTATCACTATCTATCTTTTACTTTTGTTGTTGTCATCTTGTGTAGTGGACTATTTTGGGTCCTTTATTGAATCCAAAACATGTGTTATTGTTGTTCATCTTGTTCCTCACATTTTGTAGCTGTTTATGGTGTTAGATACACCATTGTATCTTGTATTCTTCTTGTTGATAGCGAATCCGAGAGTGGTCTCTATCTTGGTCCACGGATCCTTAAGATTGTGGACTGATTTAGAGTGTGTTTCGTGTTTTTGTTGTCTTTCTCATATCAGTATTGGCCACTGGTTTGGTCGGAACAGCGAACTGCTGATCATTCTGAGCCTCTAAAAAGTGACCTAGAGTAGTGAATGCAACTCTGAACTCTGCATGAGAGACATGCTCGTTCAGGGGATCTTCCTGAATGGGCGGAGGTGCTGGCTAGTTCACATTTCTTCTTCCGTTTGTATTTTTGGGAGGCATGTTATTTAAACGGAAGGGAGAATAGGTAAGACAAAGATTTTAACATTATCATCATGCTCAATCACATGACATGAGAGACCACAAGCTAACCCATGAGCTGGTACTTGCTATGAGCACTAAATAATATAATAACATATGCGGAAGAACAACTGATAAGCCATAAGGTTTTAAATAATTAAAAATAATATTGGGTCATGAATCTAGGAAAAAAATGATGGAAACAACTGTCTGAAACTAATAAAATAATAACAAAACTAACTGATTATCTACAATAGTCTGAAAAGCCTCTACTGACTAAATAAGAGTCGAAGGGATAAGCCCTAACTAACTACTAAACTAAAAACATGAAAGTAAATATAGCCTATCCTCGAAATATAAGGACTCACCACTGCTACGGCTAATAATCTAGAAGGTTTAAGTGTGATCCAAGAACTGAGCATCCGAACCTATGATATGATACATCATAGCTCAAGAAAAGAGTATGCGATCAGTACTTTGAATGTACTGCTATGCTAAATGAGGTAGGTTAATAGGCATGGTTTCATATACATGAATAATAATAGACTGAATAAATAGCATAAAATACTGAATAGAACGCATGAAATCTATAAATACTGAGGATGCATGACCAAGCATAAAATATGTTATGAAAATAATTTGTAAACTTAAATATTGGAATACTGAAATCTGATAAATGAATATCTGATATCTGTACGCTATGGTCAAGCAACCTAAAATTGATTTACTGAATGCATCACTGGACTGAGACTGTGGGAGTCATCATCTAACTGACATGTCCCAATAAGCTAATTGGGGTCCAATCTGTGACCCTAGTTGGAAGGTGTCAGTACTGTGCCACGGGTACTAACACTGGATGTGTGGATTCATTAAAGTGTTGTCCCAAAGGACTAAGGGCTACTTTCAACTGGCAGGTACCAGTATGAGATCAACCCTCAAATGGCAGGTTAACATCTCAACCTACACTGGCTATGCAATTATGGAATGCAGGGAGTGCTACTAAGGTTGCACCCTCAACTGACAGGTGAACCCTCATCCCTTGGTTCGCTCGGTGCTCAATTCTACTCCCAACTGAACTGACTCAGAATACTGAATTGTTCTAAAATTAACTGATTATGATAATTGACTGAACTAATAATGCTCATAACATATTTTGAAACTATTCTGAAGATACTGAGACTAAGCAAACAGCAAGGTTTTCAAATATTCATAACCCCTAGGATTTGAGATAAATAATAGCAAAATAGTGCTAAAACTTTGGGGATATTAAATAAAAGCATTATTCAAAATTCATTATTGTAGGCATTTCATCAAACACATGATATTCATAGTTCAAGCTAAGAATGGGAATAGTTTAAAGCTTGTAGAAATAACATGATTTTAATATCAACATCACTAATTATGAATTAAATTAGCGAATAACATCATTAAAATATGTGGCGTTGAATAACAACGACAATTTCATGGAAACATGGTGTAGAATTATAATTCATGTGAGTTCATGGTTAAAAACACAATTTAAAATCATAATAACTTGTAAAGATCCCCACTTTGAATTTAAAATTGGATACTTGGGCTTCATGGGTGAAAGGAACCCATAACATACCTGGGTTGATGAATTCATGAGAATTGATGGTGAATTCTAGAGTTTTAATCTTGAACTTTGAAGGATAGGGTTTTTGTTCTTGAAAGAGGGATACTTTAATTTGAGTAATTTTTGAAATAATGAGAAAATAATGCTCTATTGGGACTTAAATCCTTGGACAAATTTGGGGTTATGGTAAAAAACCAAACGGTCCCTGGAGATTAAATCATGAAACTAGAAAAAAATCTCAATTTTGGCCTTCATTATGACCCGGTGCTATCGCGTTGCACCATTGAAAAACTGACAATTCCCATTTTTTCCAATGGAGCGATGCAATGCTATCGCGTTACGCCTCTGGAAACGGACGATCCCTAACTGGAAGCTTAGTGTGACGTGGAGCCCCACTGGAAAAGGACAATTTCAAAATGGACCCTTGGTACGACACGGTGGTAATCGCGGTGACACACTGGAATAGAACGAACGTGATTTCGGCCATTACCGCGATGCGGCCTTATTGTGTTACACTTATATTTTACACTAAAAGTGCCATAACTTCTCACTTGAGTATCATATTTTGGCAAAATTGATATCGTTGGAAAGATAATTTAATTTCCTACATCTTGGGGGGCCTTGAGATGGAAAATTCTTAGTAGAGTAAGATATATACTCATTTGAAGTTGACCAAAAAAGCATTCCTATCAAAAATTCAATCAATTAGGAATATTTTGATTCATCTAACAGCTGGGAGTTATTGAGATCTTAATATACATCAAACTAACTCATAAAATTATCAAAAAACCATAATGTACTATGAATGAGATTTAAAGATGACTCCAGCATTGGTTTAGATTTTTACGATATTACAAGGTTCAACTTATGACTTCTTCAAGTTGTTAAACTAATTTTTTGATTGTTGTTTTTCTTATCAGTGCATTAGTGAAGACTTTTGAAGTACTTTCTTCTATTAAAGCCAACTCTGATGGAGTTCTTCAGACGTTGTAATCTTCTTTCTTCAATAGGAATCTATCAATTAGTTACACTCCTTGTTTATTGTGTCTCCTTGTCAAGGTAGGATTCATTTATCAGCTCAACTTCAAGTGTTGTGTGTATCTTCTTCTCAACTTCTTTTCTGCATATGATAAATACTGAAAGCATATCTGAATTTTCTTGCTTATCTACTTCTGACTTCAACTAATATTTTATCATAAACCTTTCTCGTCTCTTCTATTGGCCTCACATGTGTGGACCAACATGAATAACATGTTTCATTCATATGTCAATCATCAAAACTTCATTTCTCTAACAAATTTCCCCTTTTTAATGATGATAAACCAGTACATATTTCACAGTATCACAACACTACACTTAAATTCCTGACATACTCAATAAAGGATTTAAACACAAGGATACTAAAATAAAATAGGATAGTCATTTGAGTAATAAACATTGCACAATCTATTCTTTCCCCTTTTGACATCATCGAAAAGCAATGTCCAAATAAGAGAAAATAAATTTTAATAATCCATGGCCACTGAGGCTATCATTAAAACAAACAAATTCAGAGAAAATAAATGTCATGCATTAAGTTGAACAAGAGCCAAACACAAGAAGCTATTAAGTCTAGTTCATACAGGAGCAAGACATAATTAATAGTACCAATAACTGATAAAGATGAACCAGTCTAGCCATAAAAACAAAAACAATCCTAAGGATCTAAGATGAGAACTAAGTGGAGGAAACAGAGGGGATGAGGGTAGTCAATTTTTGCACGATTTCAGTATTTGAAGATATTTCACTCTCGAGAGAAGCTTAAAGAGAAGCAATCTGAGCAAGGAGTTCCATGTTTTTAGCATTATAAGCCACCTGAGCAGCCTCCAGTGCAGCTTGAACAGCCTCCAACTCAGCAGTTTTAGTAGCAAGAGCATCCTTAAATGTTGCAAAGTTATCAGCACTCCTCATTGACATGGGTAGTTCCATATGGTTCACAATCCTTATAACATATTTGGTTGTCTACAGAAACCATACTTGAACAGGCACCCTAAAATCCTCAAATATAGGAGCAATCCAGAATTCATATAGGAGGGCATGACCATTTACATCTTTGTGAAGAACCCTTTGCATGTGCTGTAGAATAATCCTAGGCAGGTCAATTTGCACTTCAGTGTCAAGCAACTCCATGAGAGTGAGATCGAGAAAATTTATCACAGTATTTTTATTCTTTTCTAGGAGTGATCATCTTATGAACAAAATCAAAGTAAAGTTGATGAATAGGAGACATCTCTCTCTTAAGAACCCTACGATGATTGACAAGTTGAGGATTACTAGAAAACTTCCTAGTTATGTCAAGGGCATATGCAATGTTGTCAAGTAGTGGCTAAGTGACCTTAACATAGTGACCCTAACCGCCCATAGGAATGTTTAAAATCCTAGCAATATCAGCAACAACAAGATCAATAGTGTCCCCTCTGACAGCGATAGAAAACATCTCTCCTATAGTAGCCTCATTTGTGTAGAATTTGTAAATCTCAGATTTCCCAAACTTATGTCCAACAGCTCGCATTTTCTAGCTAGAATGTAGACCATCATTTCTACACACCAATGTTCCAAAAGCCTTCCTATTGATTGAGTTTTGATGAACATCTAAAATTTGTTTGGATTTTCGTTCCAACAAGCCACCGCGAATCCCCCCACGTTGCGGTGGAAATATCTATGGAAGTCTCACCACATCGTGATGGAGGACAATTCGGCATTTGTTAATTTCCAGAAACTCATCGTGAATGCACCGCATCACTATGAACCCCAAAATGGCAATTGTCACAATTCTGTAAGTCACCACGATTCCGCTGCGTCGCGGTGGGTATCGTATGACCCACTCGGTGCATCACGGTAAGCCTCAAAAAAGGGATTTATTCTACAACTTTTAAGTCTGAGGGCAGTATCATCTTTTCTCTACAATTCTTAATCATATTAACTGGTGAATAAAGCATTTTTAGGGCGGAGTATGCCCATTTTTACTTAGATTTCTCAAGAACAAAAACCCTAACCTCTCTCCCAAAGATCAAGAACTCGTCTCTAAGATCAAGAATTCCAATAAATAGATCAAGATCTGGGTTTCCTCTATCAAGATTCGGGTTCCATATTTCAAATTTTATAATCTAAGGTATGTAGGACTACTCTAAAAACCTTAGGCATATGTTTAAATGTTTTATCAACATTAAAGATCCCCAATTATGATTTATAATGAAGTATTAAATATGATTTTCAAAAAGTATACATCATGAGACTGTTTTGGTGAAAACATTGGTTGTCTTGAATCACTTTTCATGGAAATTGAATTATAACTATATGTATGTATGATTTAGTGTATTTTTTAAGATTTATTAAGAGCATTAATATAAATTCCCACTTTTGTTGCAAACTCAAGTTTACATTTTTCTTTGTGAATGATTTGAAGTGTATACCTTAAGATTTGAAAGTGATTTTCTCAATATCATGGTGTTTGACATGGTTTATAGATTATGAGAGAGATTTATTGTTATCAATACATTTTTGTTTTAAAGAGAAATAATTGCATGTAATTGAATAAATTGACATGACCACCATATGTTTTGAATCTTGCAAAGAGAGTTTAACTGTCTAAGTGCTCTTATGATTTCAAAGTGATGACTTTGTTGTGATGTTATGAATCTTGGGTGTTCATATGTATGTTTTAAATATGATGGGCTGTGAATTGGATATGATATTGACTTATAAGTCATAGTATGACGATACTTGGTGATTACATGCCCTTAACAAGATAAGTATTGAATTCTTTGAAAGTATGAAGCATGCTTGTTTTAAAGAACTAAAATTTGGGCTTAAGAGAGCTAGTAGGTCACCCGAAGAAAGTATGAGTTGAAGACTCTACGCTAGAAATCGTGATTTGCCAACACGGGGTTATGGTACCATGCTATGTGATCTTGTGTACCTTGTTTCATGTCGTACCAAATTGGGACTATGGTTAGGAGCCCTTCTTTGTGATCTTATTCACTACTATGACATATTGATTTGATTGGAGATTTTGGCACCCTGCTGTATGATTTTGTGTGTCCCTCTTATATATACTCCAATCCTTGCAGCAAAATTGGATTGGGGGCTTGGCTGCCTAGTTAAGGGAGGATTCCATATAGCCTGTGGAATTATAGATTGTATGGTATACCATCTAGCTAAGAAGAATGGCAAAGAGTGAGTCAAAGTTTTAAAGAACTGTTCTAAAATTATTAAATATTCTCATGTATTTTATTTACGTAATATTCACTATTATTATGATATGCTCTCATCTATTTTTGTATAAAACATGTTATTTTGAGTTGTTTCACATACCAGTACATCTATATTGACCCCCCTATATTTCAAGATCTGAGACATAATCTCGGGTCCCGTTTAATAGTAGATTTGTGTATTAGAAATTGTAGTTGGAGAGCCTTCTCTATTTCGGAAGGCCTAGTGATTAAACTTTGTTATTTATTTTATTTAATAGTCTGACTGGGGGACCTATCCCAGTCTTTAGACAGATGTTGACCTTCACAGTGTTAGAGATTTCACAGACTGGTGTCAAATGTTTTATTGAACATTTTGGACTCAAGTTTCATATTATTATGCTAAACTAAGTGATTTGACCATGTTACCATCTTTATTATCAATTTCCATATTTATTAAAGTATAGAATAGTGTGCATAATTGCCAGAAAGAAAGGGGCGCCCAGGCCTTCATAGTTTGGGATGCTCATTATGGCCAGGGCCTCGTTTTGGGTTGTGAAAAACTTGGTATCAAAGCACAATTCATGGTCCCAGGGTGTCTGCAAAATTGTGTCTAGTAGAGTCTTGTTTATGGGTGTGTAGTGTACCACACTTATAATCAGGAGGCTACCTAGAATTTGGGAGTTGTTTCCCATTTTTTCATACTCTAGTTCGTGCTATAGATTCATCCATAAGAAAGTTAACTAATTTCATTCCTCATTCTAATTTCTTGGGTTATGCCTCATTGCCGAGGTGATACAAGTCTAAGAGTCTAGCTCCCCCAGCGATATGGTTCTCTCTGATTTAGTTATCTTGAAAAGTTATGAATTTGCACAAGTATTTGAGAGGATTCCATGAGTGCTTTAAAGTATGATTATTATTTAAGAATATAACCCCATCTACATCAGTCGTGCGGTTGAGCCTGAGGTATGGAGTATATTCAGTTTTCTTTAATAAATTCTTGTTACAGATGCCATGTTTAAGGATAATGATGTGTAGAAGATTGTTGGAACTGTATTTCCACCCAAGTAGTAGTGTATGTTAAAGTGTCATGACCTATTGGTAGTAAGATGGGTCAAGAAATTAGTGATATAAAGTCACAAGGTTAGAAGTCAGAGTGAGGGTAAATTTTGTATAAATAAATAGTTTTAGTTGTATAATTGTGGATTGAGAAGTTGGTTGCCATTTTATAGTAATAGACTAATATGAAGCAATATTTATAGATTGTATGATAGTCTGTGAAGGAAGATACAAGATATGATTATTATTTATTTAGAATAGACAAGGATCACAGAATGGATGGTTATGGTGGTTGTAGAAATCATTTATAGACTGTGAATGGAAAGGGGTGGATTAGTTAATAAGTTGTATGTAGAGACTCATTAGTGTTTATTGAATTTTGAAGATCATTGTGATGTACGATTAGGTAAGTAAGTATGATGTGAGAAATTAGAATATGTTGATAAATTTGAAATGGGTTATATTGCAAGATTAAGATCGACTAAACCAATCATGTGACTTTACCCCCCTTTGATGGTCTTTTTCTTTAACTAGAAGTAAACTAGTACTTAATGTGAGAAGGTATGTAGTGGATTTGAATTGTAATAGCGAGTTTATAGCAAGGTTATGATTGTAGGTAGTAGTTAAGTGAATTGAAGAATTTGGGTTGATTTCCCAATTTGATGGACTAGTGCAGTATGTGGCATTCTTTACCAGTGGTATATAATTAAGGGTAGACAATAGGCTTGAACTTTAGACGTGGTGTTTAGGTGTGAAGTGTAGTGGTGAGAATAATAGCTTAAGATTAATGATGCATGTTTTGTGGAGTAATTAGTAGGCTTGATATGATGTGCGAAATGGCCTAGGTTAATGATTTATGAAAATTTTAAGTGGTAATCGTGAGGTATATGTGTACATGAGGACTAGTGTTAAAACGATGAATTGTGGTTGAATCATTAAGTGGATAAGAACTTGAGTATATGGGAATAAGTTAAACCCCTGGTAGCAGGTTGCAAAATAAATTTTTGTGTGTATAAGTGTTTTGTGTACCTAGATTTAATTCTTGAATCTTATAGTATGGAGAAGTCTGGGAAGACGTTGTATGGTGCTCTCAAGAGTTGAATTGAGGAAAAAAATTAGGTAGGCAATGTGAGCCTTGGGTATGGTTTTACAAATTTTTGTGAAGTTGTAGGTTATGTGATTAGAGGTGTAATAATAGTATTCTAAGGAATTAAAGATGGAGCATTAAGTATTTAGAAGCGTGGGTGTCTATGCCCATAAAAATATCTGTCATAAGTTGATGACTTTGGGAGTTAGAAGAAATTATGATTAGTGTCCCTAAAAGGGGATGTCCTAGAAAATAATTTAGTTGTTTTGTATTAGAGACTAATGAGAGGAGTTTGTGTTCATGTATATACTGATACCCCTTTTGTGATAAGGAGTATGGATGCGTTCGCACATGAGAGTGGGAGTTGTAAAGTGATGGCTATAGAGGCTACCAGAAGTTAAGAGTAGCATTTACAAAAAAGCAAGGCCTTTAGAGTATAGTTCTTTAGAGAGAGTTTAGAGTTCAAGTGTGTGGTGATGTCTCTTTCATGTTGCGAGTTGTGGCTATAGATTTGGTAAGGGGATATGTCCGTAAGTCTAGGATTGTGACTTTGATCTAAGGGGGAGATGGGGAATTAAGTTAGTTCCCAAATTTTTCTCAATGCGTCAAGTTGCGGGGAGGAGTCATGATAAATTTATTCCTACTCAAGTATGCTCCTCCTACTTTTATTTTGGAGATTATTCTGCTAATGTCCTACGTCATGTGTTTGAGTCATGCCTATGCCTATGGTTCGAGTTCTCTATGGACTTATGTTTATGATCCGACCTCCAAACTAGACGTAATTATGTCTCTCAGTAATCCAGTCTTTCATGTATTCAATCCATATGTTATGTTGTTCGTGATCCATGAAAATCTATGTCTCTCATCATGCTTGGTCCTAAGAAAATATGTTTCTATATGTCATAGATTCATCCTATGTTGGGTTTAGCCAAAGTGATAAAGTTTATGCAAACTCATGGAAAATCTCAGTTCCTTAACTAAGGAGCAATCGCTTCAAGCAGAAATCTTTACCTTAGTTGTAATGTAACACCCCATAGCATTCCCGACTCAATACCACTCTTGGTTGCGTGTATAGAGAGTTGATAACCTAAGAATTTTCTAATTGTTTAAAGACTTAGGCATGTTTGGATGATCAAAACAGTGGGCTAACGCAATGTCGGTGCGTCGCTTGACGCGTTAGGTACCCAATTCATCTTACTGATTTTTTAGTCCAAGAGGGTAATTCAATCTCCTTCCCTTATTTTATCTTGATATATGCACCAATATTTTCTCACTATGCTCTATCCTAAGAATTCATGTTTTATTGTGTTTCTTCTAAATAACTCTCGACTTATGATCCAGATACTTGATAAAGGAAGTACTTCATGATGGGATCATATCTTCACCTCATGTCCCACCTTGATGTAGGTCAACAGGTATGGGTTATAATTAAGTAGTGTTTCTTCCATTCATGATGATTGTGCTTGGGTCCCGAAATGACCCTCTATATGTTAGTACGATGGTAGATGTGGAAGCGTACTAATGTCGTTAGTATTACTTAAATTAAAACCTAAGAGTGTATGACGATAGTGATAAGGTGAGGTAATATTCTTAATAGAATGTAAAGTACAGGGTCCTATAGTTTAAGTTATCACTTTTTTACTTCGAGTTTGGCTTCAACATAGCATTACTAAGTAGTGAGAGTCAAATTCTTGTGGCTAGATGTGTGATTGGATAATTGTAAGTTGACGAGTATAAAGTATGATATTTATTGTTTGGGGTGTAGACAAATAATACCTCTAAGTTTAAATATATTTGTAGTACCTTGTAAGGTAGAGAACCCCTACCTTATGTTGTCATGATTATGATTCATAGGACTCATGTGCAAGATCATCCTATGTAAAATCTCACTATCCCATGTTTCATTTTTTTCACATTTTATTAGGGGTTATCACGAAGCTCGTTTGATGCCTTTGTATATTTTGTTAGGAAAAAATGTTCAATGCAAGTCTTCGTTCTTTATTCTACACTTATAGAGTTTCAAAAAGTCCCTACCCATTATTCGGGGATGAATAATCCCAAGGGGAGATAATGTAACACCCCGTATTTTCGAGCTAAAATATAGAGCGTCATTCCTATGCGTCAATGTTCCAAAAGCCTTCCTATTGATTGAGTCTTAATGAGCGTCTAAAATTTGTTTGGATTTTCATTCCAGAAAACCACCACAAATCCCCCCGTGTCAAGGTGAAAATAGCGATGGAAGACTTATCGCGTCGTGATGGAGGCCAATTCAGCATTTGTCAATTTCTAGAAACTCATCGTGAATGCACCGCATTGTGGTGAACCCCAAAATGAAAATTTTCACAATCCAGTGAGTCACCGCGATTCCATTGCATCGCTATGGGTATCGCGATGACCCACTCAGCGCGTCGCGGTAAGACTAAAAAATGGGATTTCTTCTGCAACTTTTAAGTTAGAGGGTCGTCTCGTCTTTTCCCTATAATTCCTAATCGTATTAATTAGTGATTAAAGCATTTTTAGGGAAGAGTATGCCCATTTTTACTTACATTTTTCAAGAACAAAAACCCTAACCTGTCTCCCAAAGATCAAGAACTCATCCCTACGATCAAGAATTCCAAGAAACGAATCAAGATCCGGGTTTCCTCTATCAAGATCCGGGTTCCATATTTCAAATTTGATAATCTAAGGTATATGGGACTACTCTAAAAACCATGGGCATAAGTTTAAATGTTTCATCAAGATTAAAGATCCCTAATTATGATTTATAATGAAGTATTTAATATGATTTTTTAAAAGTACACATCATGGGATTGTTTTGGTGAAAACAATGGTTGTCTTGAATCACTTTTCATGGAAATTGAATTATAACTATATGTATGTATGATTTAGTGTATTTTTTAAGATTGATTGGAGAGCATGAATATGAATTCCCTCTCTTGTTGTGAACTCAATTTTACATTTTTCTTTGTGAATGATTTGAAGTGCATGCCTTAAGATTTGAAAGTGATCTTATCAATATCATGGTGTTTGACATGGTTTATAGATGATGAGAGGGAGTTTCTTGTTATCAATACATTCTTGTTTTAAAGGGAAAGAATTGCATGTAATTGAATAAATTGACATGACCACCACATGTTTTGAATCTTGCAAAGAGAGGTTAACTGCCTAAGTGTTCTTGTGATTTCAAAGTGATGACTTTGTTGTGATATTATGAATCTTGGGTGTTCATATGCATGTTCTGAATATGATGGATTGTGAATTGGATATGATATTGACTTGCAATTCAGGGTATAATGATACCCGGTGATTACATGCCCTTAACAAGATAAGTATTGAATGTTTTGAAAGTATGAAGCATACTGGTTTTAAAGAAATAAAAGTTGGGCTTAAGAGATCTAGTAGGTTACTCGAAGAAAGTACGAGTTGAAAGACTCTATGCTAGAAACCGTGATTTGCAGATATGGGGTTATGGTTCCATGATTTGTGATCTTGTCTACCTTGATTCATGTCGTCCCAAATTTGGACTATGGTTAGGAGCCCTGCTTTGTGATCTTGTGCACTACCATGACATGTTGATTTGATTTGGGATTTTGGCACCCTGTTTTGTGATCATTTGTGTCCCCCTTATATATATCCAAGACTCCAATCCAAGCGGCAAACTTGGATTGGGGGCTTGGCCATCGAGTTAAGGGAGGATTCCATATAGCTCGTGGAATTATAGATTATAGGGTGTACCATTGTAAATCCCCATAAAGTTCTTAGCTTAAATCAGTCCTTTAGGTTTGTCAAAGGGTCCCAGACTTAGAATATTCTAGCTAAGTATTCAGACGTAGAGTCATTTTAGCCTTCAAAAGTTGGTGATCTTATTTCATGGCCTTTACATTCATTAAATGTGGATATTTAGGTTGATTCATGATCAAGAATGTTCATAGGTATTTCCGGACAAGTTTTGGATTTTTCAGACTTCATTTGAAACTTCTTTGGAATCCCAAAATAGTGGATCAATGCGATCTTGGTGCACTGCGTAGACTATCACATTTATGAATGTTTTCCCCAGCTCCCAGCGTCAATTTCCAGTGAGTCGATATGGACTCAACACGACACGTTGGCCATTATGTCAATGCCAATGACGTGGTGCGTCGTTCTGCGCGTCGATGGTAAAACTTTTAAGTCATTAAAAAACCACATCCTTAAGGATATTTAGGTCTTTTCCCTCAACCTTCAACCCCCAAAACACGAAATTAATCACTTTAGGGAGCAAATAAACTCATTCTTTCTCAAATTTGCTAAAGAATAAAACCCTAGAAGCTTCAATTTCAAATCAAGAGCTCAACATTCCACCATCAATTTTTAGAAATTCCATAACTAAGGAATGTTAAGTGTTTATCCAAGGGTTCCTTCCACCCTTGGAGTCCAAGAAACTCTTTTAAAGTTCGTGTAGAGTGATTTTATGATTTCCATTAGTTGAATTAAAGTGTATTCATGATTTTTTGCAGCTAATTGATATGTGTACTTTACCATGTGAATTCATGTTGAAACTCTTAGAATTAGGTAATTGGAATTGAATCACATTGCCTACATGTATGCAAGTGTCTGCTTGAATGCCCAAATGAATAAATGATGAATATGTAGTTAGTTTCCATGTCTCAAGAATTATGCCTTGGCTTTTAAGTTTGTGCTATCGAGTCCTAGGGGTATTTAATACCAGATAATTTAGTTTCTTCTCTAGAGCCATGGTCAGTCACAGAGTAGAATCAGTCAGGTCTCGATCAGTAGAATTCAGTCAGTTACAGAACTTAGGGAAACTCAGTGAACTTAGAATTAGTCCAGCTCAGTTCAGTAAAATTAGTTCAGTTCAGTTATACAGTACAATCAGTAATAGTTCAATCTAGCCTAATACAGTTTAGAATTCAGTCTAGAATCTATTCAGTTGGGAGTAGGATTCAGTACCGAATGAACCCAAGGATAGGGACTCACCTAACAGTAGAGGGGGTAATCCTTAATAGTTTTCCTTGTATTCCAAAACTACATAGCCAGCGTAGGTTGAGACATCAACCTACTAGTTGAGGGTTAATGAGGTGATCTACCTGCCAGTTGAGGGTACCACCATTCTCATTCAGAATACCTGCCAAATGAGGGTGACTCAACATTTGTCCTTACCCATGGCACGGTATTGACACCCTTCCAACTAAGGTAATAGGTTGGACCCTAAATCAGTTAAATAAGGGGTATGTCGATTAGATAATTACTTCCCACAGTATCAGTCTTAGAATATGACTCAGTTCAGTTCTACAGATTCAGGACTATTAGACATAGTCACTCAACTCAATACAGAACTCAGTATGGTTCCCCAGTATTCAGAATTGTCAGATACAATTATCTAGATAATCAGTAATACAGTATTTGGGAACACAGATATTAGTTATCAGTATTCAAATTCAGTATTCACTATTAGAATGATCTCAATTACAATCTATGTATTCCTGCATATACTCTTACTCAGTCATACTCATGTTATTCAGTTATTATTATGCATGCATATAAACCTATGCATTTCATCCTACCTCACTGAGCATATCGGTACATTCAAAGTACTAACGCATGCTTTTTTTTATTTCTGCTATGATATCTTATATCATAGGTTCAGACGTATGGGATCTAGAGCACTATTAGCAGTTCAGATTCTCAGCTTTCAGAGTAGAGATGAGACCTCATAGTTCGAGGACCTACTTATTGTTTATAGTAATTCAGTTTTATTTCAGTAGATGTAGTTAGTTGGGGGCTTGTCCCATCAACTCCACAGTTCATATAGTTAGAGGCTTTTCATACTAGAGTATTTTCAGACAATTGTTTAGTTTTTTAGTACTTATATTCAGTTTTGGTATTTTGATATTGCCTTCAGATTTATTTACAGATTGAAACCATATGGCATATGTTTTGCCTATTTCTGCAATCATTATAGTATTATTACACAGTTATTACAATAGGTACCAGTCATGGGTTAGCTTGTAGTCCTTCAGGATTATAAGTACCGTGTAGCAGGCTACGAGATGTTTTAGGAAAAGTTTCCCTTCTTTCAGTATTCATGTCATGGAGAGAGCATGAGCTCTAATTACACTCTCTTTCTAATTCTAGTTTCTCTTCCATTTACATAATATGCCTCCAAAGAGGACTCAGGGAAGAGAAACGGGAGACCAGTCAGCCCCTTAGGCCATCCGTCCAAATCCTTTGGGAGAGCATGTCTCCCATCCAGAGTTTAGAGTAGCCTTCACCACCCTAGCTTATTCTGTAGTAGCCCAGAATGAATGTCCAGCCGTGGTTCTGACCAACCCAGTGGCCAATACTGCTACTGCCAAGATTCGGGACTTCACCCAAATGAACCCTCCATCGTTTATCGGGTCTAAGATAGATGAGGACCCTCAGGAATTTCTTTATCAGGTGTAGAAGGTTATTAATATTATGGGGGTGACTGTTGTTGAGAGTGCTGAGTTGGTCGCATATCAGCTGCAGAATGTGGCTCACTCATGGTTTAAGAAGTGGAAGGCAGAGAGGGCCATAGATGCAAGGTCCATAGAGTGGGAGGAGTTTGTCACTGCTTTTCTGGATAGGTTCTTCCCACTAGAGTTGAGGGAAGTGAAGGTTCTAGAATTTATCAATCTAAAGCAGGGAAATATGATAGTGAAAGAATGTTCTCTCAAGTTTACTCAATTATCTATATATGCTCCTCATGTGGTGGCAGACAGCAGATCTCGAATGAGTAAGTTTGTGTCAGGGGTGTCTAGCAGTGTGGTCAAGGAGTGTAGGACTGCAATGCTTATTAAAGAGATGGACATATCTAGGCTCATGTTCCATGCTCAGCAGATAGAGAAGGATAAGAATAGGACGAAGGAGCGGGAGAACAAGTGAACGAAAATAGGTAGTTTTAACTTTGTGCAGCCTAAGTTAGAGGGTGGGAATCATTATCAGTTCTACCCAAAATCTTCAGTTCCAGCTCCGTCGTCAGCCAATGCTCCTGTGCCAAAATTTAGAGATGGAAATAGGGATATGGCACCAAGCCCTAAACCCTAAGGAAATGTTAGCAGTGCCCGAACCAATCCCCTTTGTCAGAAGTTTGGCAGAAACCACCAAGGTATCTATAGAGCAGACAGCGATGTGTGTTTCGAGTATGGAAAGCTAGGCTACCGAGTCAGAGATTATCCCCAGTCAGGTTCTCAGGGTCAGAATAACATCCCCCAGCTCAGTCCGATCGCTCGAATCAGCAGGGTACCGTTTCCAGTGCCACCAGTGGACAACGCCCAAATAGACTCTATGCTCTTCAGTTATGACAGGATAAGGAAAGTTCTCCTAATGTGGTCATTGGTACGTTATTATCATTTGCATGTTTATGCTTTACTATATCCATGAGCCTTTTTGTCCTTTGTTACTCCTTATATAGATGTTGACTTTGGAGTCAATCCCAAAATTCTAGTAGAGCCTTTCACAGTCTCTACCCTAGTGGGTAAATCTATCATAGCTCGACTGGTATACAGGAACTGTCCGATTATGGTATCTCAGAAAGTCACTTCAGCAGACTTAGTCTAACTAAAAATGACTGATTTTAATGTCATTCTCGGCATGGATTGGCTTCATTCCTACTATGCCTCAGTCAATTGCAGAAATAGAATTGTTTAGTTTCAGTTTCCAAATGAACCCGTCCTAGAGTGGAGGGGTAGTACTTCAGCACTTAGGGGTCAACTTGTTTTTTACCTACGAGATAGAAAAATAATAGCTAAGGGATGTGTCTACCATCTCGTTTGAGTCTAGGACTTTAGTTCAGCAGCCCCTACTCTTGAATTAGTGTCAGTAGCATGTGAATTCTCAAATGTGTTTCCCGAAGACCTTTCTAGAGTTCTTCCCGAAGACCTTCCTGGAGTTTCTTCCGAAAGGGAAACTGATTTTACAATCGATCTTCTCCCAGATACTCAGCCTATATCTATCCCTCCATATAGAATGGATCTAACAAAACTTAAAGAATTGAAAGAATAATTAAAGGATCTCCTAGATAAGGGATTCATCCAACCCAGTGTGTCCCCGTGAGGTGCACCAGTTTTATTCGTGTGTAAGAAAGATGGTTCTCTCAGAATATGTATTGACTATCGTCAGTTAAATAAAGTCACGATCAAGAACAAGTATCCACTTTGCAGAATTGATGAATTATTTGACCAGCTTCAGGGTGCTAGTTATTTCTGCAAGATAGACCTCACATCAGGATATCGTTAGCTCAGAGTCTGGGAATATGACATCTTGAAGACAACTTTCAGAACTTGATATGGTCACTTCGAATTCTTAGTCATTTCCTTTGGTCTTACCAATGCCCCAGTAGCTTTCATGGACTTGACAAACCGTGTGTTCAAGCAGTACGTAGATATGTTTGTCATAGTCTTCATCGATGACATTCTTGTTTACTCCCATAGTGAACACGATCATGTAGACTATCTCAGAATAGTATTACTGACTCTTAAAAATCATCAGCTATTAACCAAATTCAGTAAGTGTGAATTTTGGCTAAGGTCAATAGCCTTCCTTGGCCATATAATTTCCGATGATGGCATTAGAGTTGATCCCCAAAAGACTGAGGCAGTGAGAAACTGGCCCAGGCCCATCTCTCTGTTAGATATCATGAGTTTATTGGGTTTTGCCAGCTATTACCAATAGTTCGTTAAGGGATTTTCATCTATTCCACCCCCTATGTCCAGATTGACTCAGAAAAAAGTTAAATTTTAGATGCCAGATTCTTATGAAAAAAGTTTTCAAGAGTTGAAGACTCGACTCACTACAACTCTAGTTTTGACCTGACCAGATGGTTTAGGTGGCTTTGTTATGTATTGTGATGCCTCTAGAGTTGGCTTAGGGTGTGTTCTGATGTAGAGAGGTAAGATTATAGCCTATTCCTCTAGGCAGCTTAAACCCCATGAGAAGAACTATCCTACTCATGATCTTGAGTTAACAACAGTAGTTTTTGCCTTAAAGATTTGGAGAAACTATTTGTATGGGGTGTACATTGATGTGTTCACTGATCATAAGAGCCTATAGTATGTGTTCTCTCAGAAATATTTAAACCTCCATCAGAGAAGGTGGTTGGAGTTGTTGAAAGACTACGACATGAGTGTCATGTATCATCCGGGTAAGGCTAATGTAGTGGCTGACGCTCTAAATGGAATGTCTATGGGTAGTGTTGCACATGTGGAGGATAGTAAGAAGAAATTTATCTCAAGAAGTTCATCAGTTAGCCGGCTAGGTGTCCGCTTATTCGATTCAGCATAAGGTAGTGTATGGGTGAAGAGTAGTTCAGAATCATCCTTAATTTTTTAGGTAAATAAAAAGCAGGATAGGAATCCCAGTTTAGTCAAGTCGAAGGATTCATTCAGAGATTAGAAAGTAAAGGTTTTCTCCCAAGGGGGAGATAGTGTTTTGCATTATTAGGGTCAAATATGAGTGCCAGGAATGGATGACTTGAGGCAGCCAATTCTTGCAAAAGCGCATGGTGCGTGCTACTCTATTCATCCAGGGGGAACCAAGATGTACCGTGATTTGTGGGAGATCTGTTAGTGGAGTGGGATGGAGAGAAATATTGTAGAGTTTTTGGCTAAGTGCTCAACATGTCAGCAGGTTAAAATTGAGCATCAAAAGCCTAGTGGGTCCAAGAAGGAGTTCAGCATTCCACGTGGAAATGGGAAAAAGTGAACATAGACTTTTTGATGGGTTTACCTCGTACTCATTATCAGAATACTTCAGTTTGGGTCATTGTAGATAGGATGACCAAATCAGCTTATTTCTTTCCAGTCCATACCTCTTACTCAGTCTAAGATTATGCCAAACTCTATATCTGGGAGTTGGTTAGATTGCATGGTGTTTCATTATCCATTATCTCAAATAGAGGTACCCAGTTCACCTCTCATTTTTAGAAAGCATTCCAAAATGTTCTTGGTACCCGAGTTCACCTTAGTACAACTTTTCATCCTCATGGTCAAGCAGAAAGGACTATTTAGACTTTAGAAGATATGCTGCGAGCATGTGCGATAGACTTTAAAGGTAGTTGGGATGACTGTTTGCCTTTGATTGAGTTTGCATATAACAACAGCTATCACTTCAGTATTCAGATGGCACCGTTTGAGGCACTTTATGGGAGAAGGTGTAGATCTCCCATTGATTGTGAAGGTGTAGATCTCCCATTGATTGTTTTGAAGTGGGTGAGGCTGTAGTGGTGGGGCCTGACTTGGTATTTGATACCTTAGATAAAGTCCAGTTGATCAAGAAAAGACTTAAGACAGGTCAGAGCCGGCAAAATAGTACGCAAATGTACACAGAAATGATCTCAAATTCGAGATTGATGATTATGTGTACTTGAAAATCTCTCCTATGAAAGGGGTAAAGAGATTTGGTAAGAAGGGGAAACTCAGTCCCTGATATGTCTGTCTTTACTGAATTCTTAGCCATTTTGGAAAGGTAGCTTCCGAGGTTGAGTTGCCTTTAGATCTATCTCCAGTCCATCCAGTGTTTCACGTCGTCATGCTAAAGAAATGCATAGGTTACCCATCATTCATAATCCCCATAGAGGGCATAGATGTTTAGAACAGACCCTCTTACTAAGAGATTCTAGTCGAAGTCTTTAATTATCAGATCATAGACTGAGGAACAAACAAGTCCCTCTAGTCAAAGTTCTATAGCAAAATCAGTATGTTGAGAGAGTTACTTAGGAAGTAGAAGCAGATATGTGGACTAAGTATCCTCACCTCTTATCAGGAACCTCAGATTCAGCTCAAGGTAATAGTTTTCTTTAAGCTTATTCAGATTCATGTTCAGATTTCAGTTACAAACATGGTATCAGTTACCATTGCATGTTCAGTCTTATATTCATGAGTCAGTTCAGTCATGTATTCATGCATCAAATATTCATGTCCAGTATGATAAACTCAGCTTATTAGTAATCCCAATCATGTATTCATGAATCATGTTCAGCTATGTGCTCATGCATCAAATATGCATTTTCAGCATGATAATTTAGTGTATCAGTGATCTCGGTCATGAAACCATGCTTCAGTTGTGCATGACCAGTGTCTAAGTCTGTTCCCTCTAGATTCTCAGTTTCAGCAGTCTCATTCGAGAATGAATGTCCCCAAGGGGGAGATAATGTAAAACCCTGTAAAGTTCTTAGCTTAAATCAGTCCTTTAGGATTGTCAAGGGGTCCCAGACTTAGAATATTCTAGCTAAGTAATGAGACTTACAGTCATTTTAGCCTTCAAAATTTGGCGATCTTATTTCATGGCCTTTATGTTCATTAAATGTGGATATTTAGGTTGATTCATGATCAAGAATGCCCATAGGTGTTTCATGATCAAGATTGTTCATTAAATGTGTAGACTATCACATTGATCCACTATTTTATGGATCAACGCGATCTTGGTACTCTGTGTAGACTATCGCACTGATGAATGTTTTTCCCTGCTCCCAGCGTCAATTTCTAGTGAGTCGAGGTGGACTCGACGTGACGCGTTGGCCATCGCATCGATGCCAATAACGTAGTGCGTCGGTATGTACGTCGATGGTACAGTTTTTTAGTTATTAAAAGACCACATCCTTGGGGGTATTTAGGTCTTTTTCCCTCAACCTTCAGCCACCAAAACACAAAATTAATCACTTTAGGGAGCAAACAAACTCATTCTTTCTCAAATTTTCTCAAGAACAAAACCCTAGAAGCTTCAATTTCAAATCAAGAGCTCAAGATTCCACCATCAATTTTTAGAAATTCCTTAACTAAGGTATATGAAGTGTTCATCCAAGGGTTCCTTCCACTCTTGGATTCCAAGAAACTCTTTTAAAGTTCATGTAGAGTGATTTTATGATTTCCATCAGTTGAATTAAAGTGTATTCATGATTTGTAGCAAGATTCATGTAGAGTTAATTACTCTTAGAATTAGGTAATTGGAATTGAATCACATTGCCTACATGTTGTTTTAGCATTACGTGCATATATTATAACCCACAAGAGTTTGATGAATTGTCTATGTGAGTTGAATAGTAAAATTACATCATGTTTAGATGTATGCAACTGTTTGCTTGAATGCCCAAATGAATGAATGATGACTAAGTAGTTAGTTACCATGTCTCAAGAATTATGCCATGTCTTTTAAGTTTGTGCGATCGAGTCCTGGGGGTATCTAATACCCGATAATTTAGCTATTTGCCTAGAACTATGGTCAATCACAGAGTAGAATCAGTCAGGTCTCGATCAGTAGAATTCAGTCAATTACAGAACTTAGGAAAACTCAATGAACTTAGAATCAGTTCAGTTTAGTTATATAGTACAATCAATAACAGTTCAGTCTAGCCTAGTACAATTTAGAATTCAGTCCAGCGTCTATTCAGTTGGAAGTAAGATTCAGCACCGAGTGAACCCAAGGATTAGGACTCGCCTACCAATAGAGGGTGTAATTCTTAGAAGTAGTCTTTGCATTCAAGAACTACGTAGCCACCGTAGGTTGATACATCAACCTACCAATTAAGGGTGGGTACCACCATTCTCATTTAGAGTACCTTCCAGATAAAGGTGACTCAACACTTGTCCTTACCCATGGCACGGTATTGACACCTTTCTAACTGGGGTTATAGGTTGGACCCCAAATTATATAGAGAAGGGACATGTCGGTTAGATGATTACTTCCCATAGTCTCAGTTCAGTCTCAGTCATAGAATAGAACTCAGTTCAGTTCTACAGATTCAGGACTATCAGACATAGTCACTCAGCTCAGTACGAAACTCAGTATGGTTCTCCAGTATTTAGAATAGATACAGTCATCTAGATAATTAGTAATATAGTATTTGTGAACTCAAATATCAGTTATCAATATTCAGATTTAGTACTCAGTATTAGCATGATCTCAGTTATAGTCTATGTATTCATGTATGTAATCTTACTAAGTCATACTCATGTTATTCAGTTATTATTGTGCATGCATGTGAACCCATGCATTTCAGCCTACCTCACTGAGCATACCAGTACATTCAAAGTACTGACGCATATTTTTTTTCTTTGCACAATAATGTCTTATATCATAGGTTCAGACGCATGGGCTCCAAAGCACCCTTAGCAGTTTAGATTCTTGGCTTTTTGAGTAGTGGTGAGTCTTCATAGTTAGAGGACCTACTTATTATTTATATTACTTCATTTTTATTTCAATTGATGGAGTTAGATGGGGGATTGTCCCATCAACTCCATAGTTCAGGCAGTTAGAGGATTTTCATACTAGAGTATTTTCATGCAGTTGTTTAGTTTTTCAGTATTTCTATTTAGTTTTGGTATTTTGATATTGCCTTCAGATTTATTTACATATTAGAACCTTATGGCATATGTTCCGCCTATTTCCGCAATAATTATAGTATTTATTACACAGTTATTATAGCAGGTACCAGTCATGGGTTAGCTTGTGGTCCTTTAGGATTATGAGCACCGTGTAGCTCCGGGGTACAGACTTGGAGCGTTACAACCATATAGCTCAGAAGAATGACAAAGAGTGAGTCAAGGTTTTCAAGAACTGTTCTGAAATTATTAAATATGCCTATGTATTTTATTTACATAATATTCAGTGTTATTACGATATGATCTCATCTATTTTTGTATAAAACATGTTATTTTGAGTTGTTTCCATACCAGTACATCTGTATTGACCCCCCCATATTTCAGGATCTGAGACATAGTACTAGGGTTTCATTCAACAGTAGATTCGTGCGTTAGAAATTGCAGTTAGAGAGCCTTCTCTATTCCGAAAGGCCTGGTGATTAAACTTCGTTATTTCTTTTGTTTTACGGTCTGACTGGGTTCCCTATCCCAATCTTTAGATAGATGTTGACCTTCACAGTGTTAGAGATTTTGCAGATCCGTGACTAATATTTTGTTGAATATTGTGAACTCAAGTTTCATATTATTCCACTGAACTAAGTTATTTGACCATGTTACTATCTTTATTATCTATTTCCATATTTATTCAAGTATATAAATGTTGTGCATGATTTCCAGAAAGAAAGGGGCACTCGGGCCTTCATGGTTTGGGATTTTTGTTACATCCAGGGCCTCAGTTTAGGTTGTGACATTATGTTAGAAGTCACCTTGAAGAAACAAGTGTGACCATCCCTCGGCCTCTAATTTTGTTAACAAGACTCCCATATCAGGACCCCCAAAACTACTAACAACTCATCATCTAGTCAACTTGCACTACTAAAAGTGCAGAACATGATCAGTAGGAGAGCCAAGATTTGTAGGTGAGTCATAAAGCTAAAAATCTAGATTTAGCTCAACAGGAGCATCAAGAGGTGACTCAGAATCAGAGGAATTAGAAGAAAAGTTTTGTTGGCCTGTTTCATGGAATGAGAGGAGGATTTTGGTGGAGTGGACTTGAAAGAGAAGGAATACTTTGAGGAAGGAGTGGTCTTTAACTTACGAAAGGAAGAGGGTTTTAGAATAGTGCATTTCACAATTTTCCCTTTGTGCACAAAGCAAAGCAATACATCCTAAGAGGAAGATGGGGGAGGAGGAGCAGGTCTAGCCACACGTTTTCTCTTGCTAGCTCAAAGATCTTTAGCTAGAGATACCTCTTCCTATTTGTTTACTAGCGAGCGTGAGGAGTTCTAATACATGGCACCAAAGGACAAGGCTCAGAAAGGTCATGGTCCTAAATAATAATGGGAAAGGATAAATGTTTTCTCTTTGATTAAGATCGTGATTTTCTGGGAATTAATTTTGCAATTGGAATATCATCGGCGTTAATGATTTGGAGAGGAACAGGAGTTGATGAAGTGGGATTAGGAGAGAACTGAGGATTGGAGAACAATTGAGAAAAAAGGTTTTTAAAATTTTTTCAGACGATGAAATCAGATAATTTAATTGAAATGGTAGGTGGAATGAGAGGTGTTGTGTTGGCAGTGGGATAAAGAATGATAGCTATGGAAGGAGAGACAAAGAAGTTAGATGATGGAATAGAAAAAGAGGATACCATGGTTAAGAAAGAACACGAAGTTGTTCTTGCTTATGGAATGGTGAATGAGTATGGAAAGAAGGGGAAAGGAACGAATATAAGAAGGGGAAATAAAGTTGAAACGTAAATGGAATGTATTTGCTATGTAGCAGTGATAATGATAAAGAGTTACAGTGGTGATGGGATTATTGTGGCAGCTTTTTAAAAAAGTTGGACTCTTGGGGTTTTGGTGGTTTAGAAAAATTAAAGGACCAGAAGCGCAGACCTGTTTCTTTTTATACATTTTAAGGTAAACTAGTAATCATACCTGAACTCTTGAAAATCATGAATAAAATTGCTTAAGTATTCCAGCATCACTGTAAAAACTAAATACATGAAAGTAGGTCACTCAAAATTTTGGAATTAGGACACACAACTAAATGTGCAAGACTGGATTAATCAACAAGAACACATGAACACATCAACTTTTCTAGTCAATCATTGAGGGAGATTTATGCAATCTTAATCATCACCAAGGCTAACCTATTGTTTTCAAAGTTTTTCCTACTTAATACCTTAGTGAATATATCAGCAATTTGATCTTCAGTAGAATAAAACATGATTGATATAAGACCTTTTTCAACATTATTTCTAAGAAAGTGATGTCTACTATCAATATGTTTAGTTCTTTTACATTGTATAGGATTCTTTGCAATATTAAAGCACTTGTATTATCACCAAAGATAAGAACACATCCGACATCCACATGAAAATCCATGAGTTGTTGTTTAATCTACAACAACTGAGCATAACAAGATCTAGCAGCAACATACTCAGCCTCAGCGGTAGATAGAGCTACTGAGTTTTGTTTCTTAGTGGGCCAGGTAATTAAACATGATCCAAGGAAGTGTTCCATGCCTATGGTGCTTTTCCTGTCCACCAAATAGCCTGCATAGTCAGCATCAGAATAACCCACCAAATTAAAATTACTATCTTTAGGATACCATAGGCCAAGATCACTTGTTATTTTGAGATGTCGAAAGATTCTCTTCAGAAATTTCAAATGAGATTCTTTAGGATTTGCTTGGAACCTTGCACATAATCCCAAAATGAACACAATATCCGATCTGCTTGTCATGAGATAAATTAATGATCTTATCATCCCTCTATATAGTTTTTGCACCACATCAGGACCTGTTTCTTCCATATCTAGCTTTGTGGCAGTGGCTATTGTCGTGTTGTCTCTTTTGCTTCTTCCATGAAAAATATTATAAGAAGTTCCTTGACAAACTGTTGTTGATGGATCATGGTTCCAGAGGCTGTTTGTTTGATTTGCAATCCTAAGAAAAAATTTAGCTCCCCCATCATACTCATCTAAAATTCATAACTCATGAGTTTTGCAAAGTTATGTGTCATGTTCATGTTTGTGGAGCCAAAGATAATATCATAAACATATACCTGCCCCACCAACAAATCTTTTCCATTAGTTTTTAAGAAAAAAGTGTTGTCAATTTTACATCTAATATGACCATGCTCCAAAAGCAATTTTGATAATCTTTTATACCAAGCTCTTGGAGCTTGTTTCAGTCTATACAAAGCTTTATCAAGCCTGTACACATAATCAGGAAACTCCTTACTTTCAAATTCTGGTGGTTGTTTAACATACACATTTTCTTTGAAATTCCATTCAAAAAAGCACTCTTAACATCGATTTGATAGAGAATGAATTCCATATAAGCAGTAAAAGCTACAAGAAGCTTTATTGCTTTAATTCTAGCTACAGGAGCAAAGGTCTCAACAAAATTTATGCCTTCTTCTTGATTGTATCCTCGGACTACCAATCTTGCCTTGTTCTTTGTAAATGCTCCATGTTTATCAACCTTGTTTCTATACACCCACTTAGTTCCAATCATTGTCATGTCTTTTAGAGAAGGAACTAAGTGGTACACCTTGCTTCTTTCAAAATGATTTAACTCCTCTTGCATGGCTATGATCCAATGAGTATCAAAAAGTGCTTCATTTACCTTCTTTGGTTCAACTTCTGATAGAAATGCTTTGAAATCACACATTCTCCTCAACCCAGACCTTGTAGTGATCCTAAAAGTAAGATCGGTGAGCATATTTTCAATAGGATGAGATCCTAGATACTTGTATCCTTTGGAACTAATCCTTGTGAGCCACTAGGATTACTGTAATTGTTTTGAGCTGAAGTATTGGGTGAATCAGTCCCCCCTATCAGTATACCTCTAGAGTCAGTTCCCCCTATCGAGGAGCCTCCATATTTGGTACCTTCAGTTGATGGACCATATTAAGCAACCTGTTCCTCAGAATCACTTTCTTCCTGCAAGTTAGTCTTAGCACAGGATTCATGAAATACTATATGCACAGGTTTTTCAACACAATTTGTTCTGTTATTTAGAACTCTATAAGCTTTACTATGATGTTAATATCCTAGGAAGATTCCCTTATCACTTTTAGCATCAAATTTTTTCAATTATTATGTGAAACTTTTACAACCAAATGTTCTAAAATGAGAAATATTTGGTTTTCTTCCTTTTAGTAACTCATAGGGAGTCTTCTCTAGAATAGGTTTGATCATGCATCTATTTATGATAGATGCAACAGTACTGATTGCCTTAGCCCAAAGGTTTTTTGCAAGATTTCCGACAAGCATCATTGTTCTGGCCATATCTTCCAGGGCCCTATTTTTCCTTTATACTACTCCATTTTTGTAAGGTGTACTGGGAGCATAAAAATTGTTATCTATACCATTTGCAGCATAGAATTCTAAAAACTTGGCATTCTCAAATTTTGTACCATAGTCGGATCTTTTTGAAATTAGGGAAATGCCCAGTTTCTTTTCAATTTTCTTGATGATATAGAAAAGACATCAGAGGCATCTTCTTTGGAAGATAGAAACAATGTCCAGATAAATCTGGAATAATCATCAATAATCACAAAAATATACCTTTTCTATATCTGCTTTGAAGTCTCGTTGGTCCACACAAATCCATATGGATCAGTTTAAGGCACTTATTTGTGCTGACATGGTTCTTTGACTTGAAAGAAGACTTTAAATGCTTCCCCTTACACAGGCACTACAAATCTTTTCTTCCTTGAATTTGGTTTTAGGCAAACCCAATTCCATATCTTTAAAAGAAGTTTGTTTAATTATTTCAGACTTACATGCCCAAGTCTCCCGTGTCAAAGGAGGGGATCATTTTCTATAGCACTCAAACAGGTCAGCTTTGTTCCTGGTATTGTCATTATATCAACTTTGTACATATTCCTATATCTTCTTGCAATGAGCACAACCTCCTTGGTGTCCATCCTTTTGACTTTGACTCCTGCAGAAGTAAAAATGACTTTGCTACCTTTATCACACAGTTATGATATGCTAAGTAGGTTGTGCTTTAATCTCTCCACAAGGTAGACATCCTTCAATGCCCTTGATTTAGATATTCCAATCTTTCCAACTCCAGTAATGATTCCCTTTTTGCCATCACCAAATAAAACTCCACCCCTACTTATTTTGGAGAGTGAAAGGAATTTTTCTTATCACCAGTCATGTGTCTTGTGCAAGCACTAATCAAGTACCAATGTTTTTTTCTTCCTTTCACTCCCATCTGTAAAAGTAAGTCAGGGGTTAGATTTAGGAACCCAGACAAGATTGGGTCCTTTTTATGAGTAAATAGAAGAATCAGATTTCTTTTAGTCCATGAAGGCGAAATGTTACAGAACCTATTTCTTTGCACAGGTTTGGTTTTCCTTTTATTGATCTGAGCCAGTTTATTTGCCAGATTTATACTTCTAGATCTGCTTTTTATAGCAACTAGACATTCAGTAGTTGGATACCCAGTATTACTACAAATATATCCCAAATCTTGAGTAGCATCAAGGCTTTTGTAAAAATCTAGCCCAACTTTTTCACTGTGACTTCTCTCACTCAGTTTATGGACAATTCTAAAGGAATTTATCCATCTGTTTGCTATTTCAAGATCAATTTTAGTTTAGTGATTTCATGGCTCAATTTGCTCATCATTTCTTTTTGCATCACTATACACCTATTTGTACTTGATTAACTGAACTTCAGCACTTTCCTGTTCTTTAATTTTACCCTTTTTTCCTTTTTCAATAAGTGCCAAGTTTAGGACTTCAGTTTTGAGGGTAACATTCGCAGAATCAAGTTGTACAACCTGTTCCATATGAGTGTTGTTTTAATTTTTAACAGTATTGTTGCAAGCTTCTAAATCAATGAAAACAAATTTAAGGCTTGCAAGGCTGTTTAACAACTCATCCCTATCAAAAGTCAATTCTTGTAAATCATCAATTAAAGCACTCATCAAGGTCACAAGTTTTTCTTTACAAAATAAGTTCAATTTTTCTTTAAGCTAAAGAATATTTACCTCAGAAGTACTATCTTCTTCTTCCAAGTCTGAATCTCCAACAACCATGAGTGGAGTTTCATCAATTTTTTCATCTTATGACTCATCTGAATCAGATCCCTAAGTGGCTACCATAGCATATTCTTCCTTCTCCCTCTTCTTGACCTTGTCTTTTAATTCTTTTTTAGCTCTTTCCTTTCTCCATTCTATTTTCCAGACAGGACAGTCTCTGATCTGATGATCAGTCTTACCACACTTGTAGCATCCATTAAGGTTGTCATTAGAACTTTTCTTTCTGCCTGTTTCTTTTTTCTTTTATAAAAATTTGCTGAATTTGTTAGTTATGAAGGCAGCTTGTTCTTGTTCAACTTCTTCATTACTGTCTGATGCCTTCAAAGAAAAGGTTTTCTCAAGAGCTGCCACTTCTTTCTTGATTCCATCAATCTGTATCTCATAATTCTTAAGATTTCCTACTAATTCATCTAGTGTCATTTAAGTATGATCCTTTGCCTCCATAATGGTAATGACCTTGACATCCCATTTAGACTTTGTCAATATCCTTAACACCTTTTCAACTTGTTCCTAAACAAGTATGTCTTTTCCCAAAGAGGTCAATTCATTTGTTAAGGCAATGAGTCTTGTCATTATTTCATGAAGTGATTCATTTTCCTTCATCTTAAAAGCCTCATATTCAGTAAAGAGAAGGAAAATTCTGAACTTCCTTACTTGAGAGGTGTCCTCATATGCATTGAACAGGGCATCCCAGAGTTTCTTAGCAGTGGTATAGTTTGACATTCTATTGTACTCAGCTGGACCAAGTCCATAGACCAAGATGTTCTTTACCTTAGCATTCTTCTTTAAAGATACCAAGTCATTAGCAGTAAATTCACTTCTCACTTTCTTGACTTGTTTGCCATCAACCAGCTTTATTGGAATAGTAGGGCCATCGGTGATCCTTCCCTACAACTCATAGTCTTCCCCGTGAATGAACATTTTTATTCTGGCTTTCCACCAGATGAAGTGAGAACCGTCAAAAGGTAGAGGTCTAGTGGTTGATTGACCTTCACTGTGTCCAGTAGGTGGTGTGAAATTCATCATAGTGATCTTTTCTTAGGTGCTAACCTTATTTAAGACAACCTCGCTCTAATACCACTTGTTAGAATGTGTACCCTACTGATTTTGTTATTTTACCCTAATAGTTTCCTATCAGTGAAACAAGTAAGCTAATGTGGTTCACTCAAGCAGAATAATAGAGAGACAATATTTTTACATGGAAAACACCCGACTCAAAGAGGTATAAAAAACATGACATGTACCTCTACAGGATTTAATCCCAACTTCACTAAAACTCTTGAGCCTCAACAATCAATAAATTACAAGGCACTTGCAAACTAGGAATTAAACTTTAACTCCTATTACAACAATAACACAAATCTTCCCAAGATAAGTGTTCCCAAGTCTTCAAGTTCCCCAACTTAAAGACACTAATCCTAACTCAGTTTATACTTCACTAAGACTAGAATTAAAATTCTTTACAACTCGTGAACCAGTCCTACTACACAAGGTTTATGACTCTTTAACTCTAAGGAATAGGTTCAACTTATGACTTCTTCAAGCTGTTGAACTAATTTGCTGATTGTTCCTTTTCTTATCAGTGCATCAGTGAAACTCTTTGAAGTCCTTTCTTCTTTTTAAGCCAACTCTGATGGAGTCCTTTAGATGTTGTAATCTTCTTTCTTCAATAGGACTCTATCAGTTAGTTACACTCCTTGTTGTATTGTGTCTCCTTGTCTTTGTAGGATTTCTTTATTAGCTCAACTTCAATTGTTGTGTTTATCTTCTTCTCAACTTCTTTTCTTCAGGTGATAAATGTTGAAAGCATATCTGAATTTTCTTGCTTATCCACTTCTGACTTCAACCATTATTTTATCATGAACCTTGCCCGTCACTTCTATTGGCTTCACATGTGTGGACCAATAACATGTTTCATTCATACGTCAATCATCAAAACTTCATTTCTCTAACTGGAAACATTAAATATCTACTCATAATTGGTGATTTGTTTCAGTCAATAAAATACATTAATGATTTAGTTAATCATCTCTGAGTTTCCCGAAGAGACAATAAATCAACACCTGTCCAAAATCTGTTGAACGGGTAAAAACTTTTCAGTCCTCTCCTCTATCAATCTCCACTATTCTGGTAAAACTACAGCTTCCTCAAGCTTCTCTTTTGTATACTCGCCATGGGTAGCAAGCATTCAAAGGAAACAACCTCCATAAGTAATGCTAGTTATCACATTCCTGTTGGAAGTGGTCGAATTCCTTTTGTAGCTTTGCAGGAAGCAACTAACAACTTTAATGATAGTCTGGTCATTGGAAAGGGTGGCTTTGGAAAGGTTTATAGGGGTGTTTTGTCTGATGGCACAAAGGTGGCCTTGAAAAGGTGTAAGCCTGAGTCCCAACAAGGTCTTGCAGAGTTCGATACAGAGATTGAGATTCTCTCACAGTTCCACCATCCTTATCTGGTTTCATTGATTGGATACTGTGAGGAAAGAGATGAGATGTGTATGGTTTATGAGTACCTTGAGAATAGTACCCTCAGGAGCCATTTGTATGGGTCCAATATACCAAGGATGAGCTGGGAGCAGAGGCTGGAGATATGCATCGGGGCAGCCACAGGTCTGCACTACCTTCATACTAACTCAGTTATACATTGTGATGTTAAGTCTACAAACATATTGCTTGATGAGAATTTTGTGGCCAAAATTACTGATTTTGGTCTCTCCAAGACAATACATAGGTTTGATCAAACCCGTGTTTGCACAGTCGTGAAAGGAACTTTGGGATACATTGACAATGAATATTGAATAAGGGGACAATTGACACAAAAATCTGATGTTCATTCTTTTGGTGTTGCTTTATTCGAAGTTCTTTGTGCTAGGCCTGCCATAGATCAATCTCTTCCGGGGCAGTAGGTCAGCTTAGCTGAATGGGCAAGGAAGTGGCAGCTGAAGGGACAGCTCGAACGAATCATAGATCCCTATCTTTTGGGAAAAATAAGACCAGATTCCCTTAGGAAGTTTGGAGAAACAGCAGTGAAATGCTTAGCTTTGTCTGGTGAAGATAGGCCATCAATGGGTGATGTGCTGTGGAGTCTGGAGTATGCACTTCATCTCAAAGAGTCTGTTGTTCAAGATAATCCTGAAGAAAACAGTACCATCCCTATTGGCGAGCTATCACCGCAAATCAATGATTCCAGTCATGTTGATGCCAGTGATTCTGCTGCTCAGATCAATTCATCAAATTCGCATGATCACTCTGGTGATGGGTTTTTTCGCTTCTGGTCAAGTGAAAATGGTACGTACCTTCCTTGGGTGTTTGTTAATTCCACTTTTGTTCATGAATCATATGAATATAGTATATTTTTTGTTTTTGTAACAATTTATTGTACCAAGTTCAGAGTTCTATATAGAAAGAACGTTAACTTTGAAAACAACATTGCTCTACCTGTGGATCCACTTTTTATTTTATTGGGCTTGTCCGGTTGATTCACATGTCATAGATGGTTTTCAGTAAGTTGTTCATACATAGAAAGTCATTCCATGAATATCATGTCAGTGAAAGGCTTTTCAAAACACAACAATTTTGTGCCTCTGGGAAGACCTGATAACATTGTTCTTTGATGGAGTTAATAACTCAAACTTTGCTCTTTTACCTTAAAAGTCAACCAACTATGCATTTCTATCTCAGAAAGTCAGATCTTTACTTAAAAAGTCTCCCAATTATCACATTTTGATTCAAAAAGTCATTCAAGCTATTTAATAATTTTAAAAAAATAGAATTTGCTTATGTAAAATTTCTATTTAAAAATAAATTTAAAAAAAATAAAAAATGTTCCTTTACAATGTTATCTATATTTCCTTAAATTAATATCTCTGTCTCTCCTTTCTCATTTTTCTACTTCTTTTCACTTTCTTCCCATAATGTTTTTCATAAATCACACATTATAATCTAGGAATTGACATTAAAATTGTACTAAATCGAATTACTATCATATTTTATATTTGTATTTTATTCTTATTTTGTTTTTAAAAAAGAAAAAAATAAAGAGGGCAAAAGAAGAGAAATAAAATAAATGTATAAAGTATTTTAAAAGGAGAATAAGGGAAGTGCAGGATATTTTAGTTTATTTTATTTTCTCTTCGTTTGTTCCTCTTTATTGTTATTTTCTTTTTTTTTTTAAGACAAAATAAAAATACAATATAAATATAATATGGTAGTAATTCGATTTCGTACAATTTTGATTGTCAATTTTTACATTATAATGTGTGATTTATCAAAAAAATTATGGGAAAAAGTGAAAAGAAGAAAAAAAATGAGAAAGAGGAGGGAAAGATATTAAATTAGGGCAATATGGATAAAACGATCATTAAAGAAATACTTTTTATTTTTTAAAATTTTATTTTTAAATAGAAATTCCACATAAACAAATTTATTTTTTAAAAAATAATTAAATGGGTTGAGTGATTTTTTTAGCAAAAATGTGATAGTTAAGTGGCTTTTGAAGTAAAGATTAAAGTTGAGAGTGACTTTATAGGATAAAAGTTCATAATTGAGTGATTTTCTGAGATAAAAGTCCACAGTTGAGTGACCATTTGAGTTATTAACTCTTGTTCGATGCTTATATTCTTTCATCATGCACGTTGCAACCTGGCGAAAACATGGTAATCCATTTTCTTCTTGTAAATTGGCAACAGGAAGTTGGCGATTTGTTCTTGTTGTTTGTTCCTCCTTTATCATTAATTGTCTATAGGGAGATGGTTGATTATTTTTTTTTATTTTTTTTTTTTAGGAGTAATAACAAGTCCCCTTGTTATTGGAAATATTTCTAATAACAACTGATTGATTTGGGACAGAACAGTTATGCAAATTGTTTGCTTAGTGTTATCATCCATGTGTCAACCTGCTTTGAAGAATGAAAGTAGGGAGATGTGCAAAATCATTAGCTTTTGCACAATGCAAATTGTGTCTATTTGCTGTTGAACACCTTATGATGTTACATGAGGTAAGCATCGTCTAGTATGAAATATGATCTTTTTTATCTTATGGATCAGAACATCTTCAGTTTAGGTTTTCTTAGTCTAGAAACAATGAAGAATATAAGATGGGTGATTACAAGGGGGGTTGAAAGTTACATAACCACAGAAAGGATTAAATGTAGTTGTTTGATTAAGACATGTGGAGTTGAATTTATTGCTTTTTATTTGTTCTTTGAAAGAACAGCCAAAACAGAATGACAAGCAGCCATGGATGACTACAACCAGTTTTAGATGACTACATTCTACATTCATGACGGATCAGATACTTTCAAGAATCTTCATGAAACAAAACGTAACAAGCATAGTGAAATGACTAATAGATAAATCCGAGTTCCAGAACCAACAATCTCAGGGATATACAAAATTTATTCTGAATGTGTAAAAATTAAGACCTCATTCATTATTTTTAGAAAAAATAAAAAACCCTTTAGATTTTCTATTTCTCATTAAAACCATGTGCATTCAAATATATCCGATTTCTCTTCCTGGTATCTACTTATGTAACAATGATAAACTGCCCCATAGATTTGTGTAAGTACTTCATCATTAGAGTGATATAAGCAACTTGTTGCAAATGAAACATCTGCTTCCAGAGTGTGCCAAGTGGACCATGAGGCGGAAGCTACTAGAGATGCACAGATTCACTTCTATCACAGATTTATGTTATTTCTCAGTTTGAAGCCACTGACACATCATCAGCATTTGAAAGAACTGTGAGAAATGCTGGCAATCGAAGTCGAATCACCTTCTATATTGGGTAAGATGGGGTTATCCCAAGGGTCTTGAAGCTCCACGTTTTTCTCATCTATAAAGGGAGGACTGGCATCTGCAATGCCATAGGTCAAGCAATTCCTCTATTCTGGAATGTAGAAAATGCTGCCATGCCTGTCTAATCCAATATACAACAACAGCTAAACCAACGGGCCAAAGATTCTTGCTGCACTTGTGTACAGTAGGCAAGTATTGAAAGTAAATGGCATAATACATAAATATGATGCTAAACTTGACATCAAATTATAACTTTGACCTTAAACTTTGATAGTGCACAAATACGACGTTTAACTATTCAAAACCTGAACAAATATGACCTTCGATTTTGCAACCCCAATGCGTGAGTTTCACTCGCTCCTACGTGGAAAGCTCATCCAATCACACGGTGCCACGTCGTTAAAAGGACTAACTTGGAGGGAGGTCATATTTGTGCAATTTTGAATAGTTAAAGGTCATATTTGTGCACTGTCAAAGTTTTTCTTTTTGTATTAAAACGACGTCGTTTTTATTATTATTTTTATTTATTTATTTATTTATTTCTATGGCGAAGAACCTAGTTTTTTTTTAATTTTAAAAAACAAATCACTAGCAGGGATCAAACCCGTACAGTAGGCTGAAGGAAGCGCCCAAGAAGAGAAAATAACACCACTGAGCTATCTAAGTGTCTGGTTCATGTGGTTCAACATTAATATACGTACATAAATATAGAATTTCTACCTTATATATACAACGTAATTTTATTACCAAGGGAGTTCGGGTGAACCCCATGGCAACCACGTAGGTCCACCCCTGCGTTAATTTAATAACGTTTTGATAACGTTAATTCAATACTAACATTTTAATAACGTTAATTTTAGAACGTTAATTTAATATACTACTACTACTATCCTTAATAACGTTAATTTAATAACGTTTTATTAAAACTATAATTTTTTATTATTAGTATAGTTTCATCTTTAATTTAATATTTAAATAAATTATATTTAGATATATTATATAACATAAATTCGCCCTTTGCTTTATTATATATATACATACCCGTGCGATTTTTTCGTATGAGGCTGACTTACCTAATTAATAAATCTTCAATATTGTTCTTTTCCCGCAATGACAAAAGAAATTAGATCCCATTTTCATCTTTGAGCCAAAAATAATGAAAAAATAATAGTGAAAAGTCATTTAAAGGTTATATTTGTGCAGTTTGGAATAGTTAAAGGTCATATTTGTGCACTGTCAAAGTTTAAGGTCAAAGTTATAATTTGGTGTCAAGTTTAGGGTCATATTTATGTATTATGCCCTTAGATTTTAAGATGGACGCGCCCAGTTTTGCGTGTTGAACATGCGTTTTGCCATGTAAGATCGGAGGTCATATTTGTGTAGTTTTGAATAGTTAAAGGTCCTATTTGTGTACTGTCAAATTTTAAGGTCAAAATTATAATTTGGTGTCAAGTTTAGGGCCATATTTATGTATTATGCCAAAGTAAATTTAAGAACTAGATCACAACTTACAATGTAAACTAAGCTTTCAGAGTACTCAGTGTTTTTGCATCTACTTTTCTGTTGTCCAGTAACAAACTCTGAATAGAGAACATCAAAACGATAAGCATATGCCTGGCTTGGAGGAACTCACATACAGGAAGGCTTTCTTGACTGTTCACCATATAAGATTGCGTCGTAATGACCCTTCAGGTCATTTTTCATATTTATGCTTATCTTTAGCGTTTGAGCTTCTCCATAGTTGTCCCAAGTCATTTGTGACTTGCTGGGACCGACGGTTCGGTTACCGGGCAGTTTGTTTGATTTTTAGAGTCAATTCCCTGTTTAGAAGTCTTCACTGGTTCCAAATGGCCATGATTGAAAACTTCAGTGAAATGATCTTGGATGCAAATTCTGACTACGCCAGCAGATCTGAATATTGATTTTAGTCTAGGTAGACCTTTGGTTTGGATCCCAATGCATTCGAGAGTCTAGGTAGACCTTTGGTTCGGATCCCAATGCATTCGAGCTTATTTCGACCTATTGAAAATTTGAAAGAATGGATATGGGACCCACATTTGATCAAAACAATCTCAGATTGAAAATCTGACTTTGTCATCTCGTCCGAAATGTCAATTATAGTCTAGGGAGACCTTTGGTTTAGGTCCCAAGGCTCTCAAACTTATTTCGGGCTATTGAGCGGAATTTATGAAAAACGAAACTAGGTGTGGGCCCCACTTTTTACCGAAACGATCTTAGATGAAAGTTTTGATGATTTCAATAAATTTAAAATATGATTTACACTCAAATTTCACTATTGAATCATATATTTTGAATTTCAAATGAGTTTCGAGGGTCAAAAATTAGTTTTTGACTTTGCTGGTGGCCCAGACAGAGACTGTGGCATCTCCAAAGCTGGTTTGGATATTTAAGCAAGTCCGAAACCAGACTATGCCACCCATCTAAAAAAAAGTACTAAAATATGACATATATTTAAAAAAGTACCAAACTATGCTTAACTCACATTTTTGTGAGTTATGCACAAATTTTTTAACAGCAGACTATAAACGTCGTCAGATTTTTTTAAAAATGTTTAACTCACAAAAATTGTGAGTTATCCATTCTTATTTTAACATAAGTCACAATTTTTGTGAGTTATGCATTTTATTTTAACATAACTCACAAAAATTGTTAGTTATCCATTCTTATTTTAACATAACTCACAATTTTTGTGAGTTATCCATTTTTATTTTAACATAACTCACAAAAATTGTGAGTTATTCATTTTAACATTAAACAATGAAAAACGTTTTCGATCTTTTATGTAATATATAACTCATAAAAGTATATAACTCACCTTTTTTTGCAGTGACCTTATCATGCCAACTTTTTTTCATGAAAACTAATGTAAGATATAAGTTTTTTAAATGTATAATATAACCTTATACATATTATAAGGATGTCATGAAGACTAATATCTAATGTAATTTTTCTAATTTATAATGTAAATATCTAAAGTATAGTATGACCATAAAACCAACAACGTATAAAAGTAATAGCTAATGTAAACTTTGTAATGTATAATATAAATATCTAAAGTATAATGTGACCATAAAACCAACAACATATACAAGTAATAGCTAACGTAAATTTTGTATAATGTTAATATCTAAAGTATAATGTGACCATAAAATTAACAAAAGCTTATGTGCCGGAAAAAGGAGGCTGAATTAGCTGAGGGATTTTGAATTAACGGATGTACAAACCTTAATAGAAAGCCGAGGCTGAGATTGGTTTTGATTTTTTTCTGATGTTTACCTTATCAGTATCAGAAGCAAAGACGACAGTTCAATATATTGTGTATCGCGGGAAGTTTAGTCTAGTGGGTGTAGGGCGGAGGGAATTTGAGAACTACGTATGCAACAAAGAAAAAATTTGAATAATTTTTTATTTGAATGAAGAAAGTGATGAAGTTAATTACTTGATCAGTTGATGCTTGATAAGTGAAAGAAATTTGAAAGTCCCAAATCACGTTATCAATGTTTTAGGAGAAAATATGGAGCAAAATTTGAAGCAAAATACGGTGGTTTGGGATGTATAAGGGATAGGAGACATAAAGTAAAATATGTAGGGATTTAAGTAATTGCTTTGAGATTTTTGTAATTTCTTTTCCAATATGAAATTTTATGTAATAAGGTAAAATTACCTTATAATATATATATATATATATATATATAATTTTTTCTTAAAAATAATAAGATACTCAAAATTATAAAAAGAAACAAATTAAAATCTACCGACACTTTTCAAGCCATATGGTTAAAATAAGAAAAAACTAACGGGCTTACCAAATATAAGCACTAAATTAACCTATCTAAGCTTTAATTAATTACAATTTATAGCATAATATAACTATATTGCCTCCTCGTTAATTACAATTATTGCATAACATGACTATATTGTCCCCTCGTTAACTAGATGTTTATGGTAAGGTCACTGCAAAAAAGGTGAGTTATATACTTTTATGAGTTATATGTTAAATAGAAGATCGAAAACGTTTTTCATTGTTTAATGTTAAAATGAATAACTCACAAATTTTTGTGAGTTATGTTAAAATAAAGAAAAAAGACATCTTTTCTCCCCTGAACTTGTCCTCCAAACTCACTTTAGCACTTAAACTTAACTTTCGTTTACTTACCTCCCTTAAAAACTTTCAAGTGAATTCAACTCACCCCTATGGCTGACGTGGCAAAAAAAAAGCGAGTGAATTTTTTTTTTTTTAAAAGGGCCACTTTATTGCTATTATTATTTAAAAAGGGTCACTTTATCGCTAAAATTAAAAGAAAATCAAGAAAGGGCATGTTTTCTTCATGAAGACATTTTCATCTTCTTCATCACTCCCCTTCCCTGTCCCCACCCCCACCCCCACTCCCACCGCACCCCAACACTCCATTTCTTCATCTTCTTCATACCTCCATCCCGTTTCTTCGTAATCACCTTCCTATCAAGTCCTAATTGATTCAAAATTTCATTTTTTGACAATCAAAAAGGCTTCAAGATTGATGAACAAGTTTGGTTCTTGGCCAAGAATTTCATGTCATGTGAATATCATCTATGCCATTTCTGAATTTGGAATTGTTTATGCCATTTCTGTAGACATTTTGAGTAGAAGATTGAAGATTTGAGAGCTTTGGGATTTTGGGTTTTGGTTAATGTGAATGAATTTGAATTTGAGATTTTGTGTATTGATGTGTTTTTGTGATCATGTAGTTGTATTTAGTCAATTGTTGAATTTACGCAAATTAATTCAAGTTAATTTTTCATTTGATAAAGAAAAAAAATTCATTGAAAAGCTTTCAGCATGGTTCACCAGAACAGTGAATTCCAGTGATGGACGGAGTATTTTAAATGTTGTTTCTGGTGTTCACGGGTGAAATCAAGGGATGTGGGGGTCGATTTTGCATCAATGGACATTGTTGTTGTTCTTGTTCATCAATTTTTTTTACAAAAATTTAATCTTCTTAGCGTTTCTTGAATTGGGATGTACTTAAATTTACATAATTTATACATTTTAATACATATTTTACCTTTTTTCAAGAATCTTTATGAAATTCTTTAGTGTAATTTTGGTGGTAGCAGCCGTCGTGGTGGTGACGACGATGGTGGTTGCCGAGCCAGCAGAGGTGCTGAGTTTGGGAGGATTGGTGGGAAAATGGAAGTGGAGGACCTAATTAGAGCTAGGTCTGTTCATGGCCCCTCCTCGAATTTCTTGTTCATGGTTTCTCCTCCTATGTGTATATAATCTGCAGGTTTGAAGAAGATGAAAGTGATGGGGGTTGTTGTATTTTTTTATTTATATATAAAAATTATTTATATATATATATATAATATTTATATATATTTATTTTTATTTTATATATATTTAAAAAATATTTTGCTTGCGTGACATTAACGTGGCGCTGATGTGTGGGCGAGTGTAACACACTCTCCGGTATGAGAGTGGTATTCAGTTTTGAAGGGTGAAATTAATAATACCTTTTAAAGATGTTAAGAGGGGTAAATAAACAGAAGTTTAGTTTAAGTGCTAAAGTGAGTTTGAAGGACAAGTTCGGGGTGGAAAAGATGTCTTTTCTCTAAAATAAAAATGGATAACTCACAAAAACAGTGAGTTATGTTAAAATAATAATGGATTACTCACAATTTTTGTAAGTTATGTTAAAATAAAATGCATAACTCACAAAAATTGTGAGTTATGTTAAAATAAAAATGGATAACTCACAATTTTTGTGAGTTATGCATTTTCCAAAAAATCTGATGATGTTTGTAGTCTGCCATTACAAAATTTGTGCATAACTCACAAAAAATGTGAGTTAAGTATAGTTTGATACTTTTTAAAATATATGACATATTCTGGTACATGTTTAGTTTGGTGGCATAGTTTGGTTCCAAACTCTATTTAAGTACCCTATAGGCCGCATTTTTCACCAGTTTCGACTCATTTTTTAGAGCCTAGAACCCTAAATGTGTATGATAACTAATAATTGAGTCTTGTGGGTGTCTAGGAAGCTTGGTAAATATCTTTTATCATGATTATCATCCGGATTAAAGTAAGATTTTATCACTTTATTGGTGAATTTCTTAGTTCTTGACCTAAAACCTCAATTTAGCTTAGGCCTTGATTTAGCCCTAAATTTGGTTTCTTTTCACCCATTAATTGAGGGTTATGATTTCTTGGTGATGCATGAGCATTGGGTTGACCTCGTAAATGCAATTTCCATACGTGGGAGCCACTTGGGGTTTTTGGTGTCATTTTTGAATCCTAAGCACAATAGTGAAATATGGATATCGTTAGACTCGTATTATCCACTTTCCTTCATAGATAATGTATGATATGTATTTTGTGTGGATATAAATGTTAGAATTGATTATGAGTAAGATATATTAGCCTTGATTATTGATGTTTTTGGAAATTAGATAATGGTCTTGGACCCGTAAGATAGTATGTTTATAACCTTATGGACTCCTATTGTCTTCTCCCTAGTTTAGATTGAATTGTATCATAGATTTGATACATTGCTAGATTATGGATGTGGTCTTAGTATTGGAAACATGATTAGTATATTTGATCTTATTGGTCTAGTGTGGTATTCTTGGAATCGTAATTTGGATAGAATTGACTCAAGTGCCCTTATTTCTAGTTAAAGTTTCTATCTTAGGCTTGTATGTGGCTTACTTGACATCTAGAAATTGAACTAGATATCTTAGTCTAGTTTGGGACATTGTGTACCTAATTAAGAAAATTGAGGTTTAGAAGTAGGATTGTCCGGTCCACTTAGGCCTAGACTTGTGTTAGTCATTGTGGAATTAGCTACAAATGTTAGACATAGTTGAGACTAGTAAACCTTAGTATAAGGTTACTTTGTGACTCGGTATATTGTAATGATTTTCCCTGGATTGTGACTTATGAGTTATAACTATGTTGTTTCTTATAGAAATGATGTGATAAAATGGGCCCATAGAGATGTTAATTCCTCTTAGACTTGATACTTGGCCCATAGAGATGTTATTTCCTCTTAGACTTTATACTTGACCCATAAATATGTCATTTCATCTTAGACTTGATATTTGGCTCATAGAGATATTGTTTTCTCTTAGACATGACGTTGGGTCCTTAGAGATAATTTTCCTCTTAGATGTGATGTTGGGCCTATAGACATACTACCTCTATTTAGATATGATAGTCGGCCTAGAGAGGTGATATTCCTCACCGTAATGATGAATGACCTTTACATATGAAATGACTTATAGTCGCGTCATGCTTATTGATATTATGTCTCCTATGTGACAGATGATTATATGCTTGTTGATATTATACCTCATATATGCGAGATGTCTCCTAGATGTGAGAGGATTAGAGATATACTATGACTTATAAATAAGATTATAGAGATGAGTTTCGGATATGATATGGGATGAAGGCCGTGATGATGATATTGTGATTATTTTGGATATATTATTGGGACAAGGGTTGATAGATGATATTGATTGGACATTCGGGAGTATTTATCCTTGTTGAGGGTGTGGCTACAGTTCATAAATAAATATGTGTGTGTCCGTATACACATCTCTCCAGTATGGGACGGAGGAAGGTGTGGTATGATGCTTATGATTTCACTGATTGAATACTGGTGATGGCATGCATAGATTCGATACATTCATGATTATTTTATCGGTTATTGATGTGATTCTAGCTAAATGCGATCTTATGACTGTTCTTCATAATTATGGTATAAGCTACGTGGTAACTAGTTGTGTATTAGGTGACTCTAGTACTTGATTCTTAAAATTCTAAATACATTAGTTAATGAGCCTTGCTTAGTAATATGGTAGCTAACGACTAGAGTTGATATGTGGCTATGAAGTTGGGTTTATCAATGGTAGTGATATGTGGCTATTGATAACAAGTTATAATGCCGATTAGTTGTTAAGTGAGGATAATGTGGTCAACATTGCTAAGTGTTAAGGGATGCTAGTGATAATGATTCCTAGTTACTGATTCTTACTAGCTAATAACGAGGACTAGTTAATAATGAGGATTAGCTAGTAAACAGTATTAGATATTGATTGGTGTTAGTTAATAAAAGATGTTTAGTTGATAAATGATGAATAGTGAATAGATGGCGATTATGGTTTAATGGTGAACCTTGACTAGACTTTAGGTTTGGCTAATTATTGATTAGTAGTTAGTTGTTATTCCATGATTAATGATTATGTGAAGAATCGGTTAGATTGATAACTAGAGATCATGTGATGACTAGTAAACTAGCGGTATGATAATGAGTCTTGGCTAGTTAATAATGAGCAGATAGAATATAATGATAAGATAGTTATCTTTGCGATATTATGATTATGGTTATAAGTGTATCGGTTTACATCTGAACACCTATTATATGTCTATATTTATATGTTGATAGTTACGATGATATATTAATACCTGGCAAGACTAGAGGATATTGTGTTGACATATTGATACTAGGCAAGACCAAAGGATATTAGGATGATATTTATACCCGTTCCGAGTTCGGAGAATATTATTGAGATTATATTGATACCCGATTTGAGTTTGGAGAATACTATTGAGATGATATTGATACCCGACAAGGCTAGAGGATATTGTGATGATATTGATATCTGGTTCGAGTTTGGAGGGTACTATTGAGATGATATTGATTCTCGGTAAGGACGGAGGTAGATTATAATGATGATGATGGTCCGGATAAGGATAGCTATTATGAGTTATGATGTTGATGGTATACTTTGCATTCACTCTTGTATGTGCATTGCCTATTACCTATATGCACCTATATTAATCAGCTGGTATGGGACGGTTCCATAGATACGAGTAAAGGATATGTCTTATGTTATTATATGTTGATTGAACCTTCCGATCCTGGGGTGGTAGGGGCATGCATAGGCTCGTCTAGGTATTTGGTTGTCTGGAGTAGTCAGTTATTAACGTTGTTACTAATATTGTTATGATCATTATTATGGCTAGCTATAACAGATTGGTCATTAATCTGGTATCGGGATTTAAGGTATGTCCTTGGCCTCTTCTATCTTATGATTTCATTATTATGCATGAGTATTTCATGTCTAGCCATGTGGATTAGAATCCTCGAGTATGATAGTATGTAAATAATGATAGTATTATAATGGCGTCTTAAAATGAGAACATGATGATCTAGGTTATGTTTGAGATGACCTTCTGTTTATATGTATTATATATATGTATGTGTGTGTGTGTGTGTGTATATATATAGCTATATGAAGCCATGGTACTATTGGATATCCCTTCCTTCGTTGTTCATATTGTATAGTTGTTCCTTCGCCTTGTATATTATAATATATCTTTCTTTCGCTCTTTATTTGTATATTGACCTAGGATATACGGTATAGCATTAGCATATATTCAATGTAGCTATAATAGGATAGCTCTCCTTGATACTTCCTTAGTCTTATTATGTTAGACTTTTGGACATGAATAGGATAGTTGTCCCTTGTTATTCTCATTGACTTATTACATGATTTATGGACTCTTAGTTATAGTTTCCATTCTGTTTATATGTTGTATATATCTACTTTATCTTTGGAGCTCAGTTGGCAGTTGCCTACTGAGTCCCATTTGTTTGGAACTCATACTACACCTCTGCAGCCTACAGATCATAGTATGGGTTATCACCGTCGATGTGTGCATCGTGCAGAGTAGCCTTGATTCAGAGACTTAGAGTGAGCTCCTGACGTTCGGAGTATTACTTATCTCTCTCCTATGTATTAGACTATCTTCTATGTTGTATTCAGAGGTAAGTTGAATCAGTGTATTTCTCCTTGATATATCACTTTTGTACTCTTATTATGTTTAGAAGCTCTTGTACTGATACCACAAGGTTTTGGGATTCTTCTATTTATTGATCTTTATTTCATATATTCCACATTCTTTTCCTTATGTTATTGAGTAGTCTGTTACTAGCCTTTCCAGACTACAGGCTTGTTTGCCTACTGGTGGGTTATGGTAGGCGCCATCATGACCTGAAAAGTTGGGTTATGACATGCGTACACCCAACAGGACTACAAAAGATAACTATCAGAAAAGTGCTAACACAAAGAGTTGTACAAGAACATTTGATAGATTAGTATTGACATCTGCCAAGGATGAGATAGAGCTATGTCTAAAGTCAGCAATGCATTTATTCTTTTCTAAGTCGCATCAAAATTTACTCTCCAGGAATTTCTCACATTTGAATAATCAAAGTTTCACCAACATTATACACATTAATCTTTCGACTTCCAAGTGTAATTCCATAAAGCAGATGATGAAAAGATAGCAACCATGAATCCGGATCAATCTTCATTATCCATGGAAAAAGATAAAGAGAAAAGTGTAATCGAATCAATTGGGCAAAAAAGGGAATATCTTTCATTCTACTCAACAATGTACAAGGCTATTTCTACTGTTCACATTAGTTGAGGGAATGGGTATGTCATCAAAAAATATGTGCTTTTTTGATTGCTTGTTCCACTTCGAGAGGAGGATTTTGACTTATTTTACCAAATTGTGATGCGCCACTAGTCAAAATATGCACATATTATTTTCTCAATCCTGTTTTTACTTATACTATAAATATTACATGAGTCTTCCTTCAATCATTTTGTTCGACAGTCGGACATATGAAGAGGAAGAAACAAAATTTGATAAAGTAATCACCTTTACCCACTCTTGGTGCTTCCTCTTTGTAAGAAACAAACATAATAACATGAGTTCTAGAAATAAACAAAACATCTTGTTAAGTCCTTAGTTTTGATGATTGACAAATAGCATGTTGGGACCTGTTTCTTGGAGTTTATCTAATGACAAACTGCTACTATTCAGAAAACAGGTTGGGCTCACCTGTCACTATCACGATTAATTGTCACAGCTGGCATAAAGTACAAAAGTTGGTGAAAAATCTATTTCCACCTTTTTGTTTTAAGCAATGAGATCCCTCCTAGATTTTCTTGTGTCATACATATATATTGATCATCTTCTCCAACAAGACGACCAATGCTTTCATATTCCAACAACTAAATATCTCTCTGAAGCTGAAATCAAAGACTCCTTTTGCAACAGAAAACTGATAGCTCATCATGTTGTATTTTATTTCCTTGTTGTATTTGAGTCTTTGTAAGGTGTTCTTAAACGTTTGCCTACTGTTGCTTGCATGATTGTTAGTAGGGGTTGTGGTGTAAACCTGATTTTTTTGTAATCATCTAGATTTAGGTGATTCTTAAGGTAGAGTTAGCCTGTGGTGTTCAATTAGAGTTAGCTGCAGGTTGAAACAATAGAGTTACTGCTTGTGTCTTCTCGTAATAGAGTTATTACTAGAAGATTAAGGATTAGGAGTTTAATCCTTGGAGTTTAGAGTCTGTATTCAAGAAGTTTATTTGAATATAGTGGATCTTAGAAATCCTGAATGTAGGTAGTGGTTTTTCTCCGTTGAACAAGGAGTTTCTATATAAAACTCTTGTATTTGCTATTTACTTTCTCCACGCATTTTATTGTCTAAGTTTTCTCGTAATTTTAATATTATAGGATTAGTGATTTTTTTTCACATCTACATATTCTATATCTATGTTGCATATTCAAAATTATTGAATTCAGTTAAATTTGTTGTTTTCGAGTTGCATCTACGTTTAGCTACTTGCATAAAAGAAGAGTAAATTTTATCCATGGTCACTTAGCTTTGTATCTATTACACAAAAGTCACTTTTCTTTCTTTTATTACACAAAAGTCATTTAACTTTGCTCCGACCATAACAAAAGTACTATGGACGGATTTTACAATAATCCCATCGAAAAAATGTTGTGGCAACCTTAATTAGTTCTTAATTTTAATTTAAATGAATATATAATATATTAATCATATCTTTACCCTTTTTATATGTGCACAACCCAATTTTCCTTATAAATTACTTCATGAAAGAATATCAATTATTTAATAGATCAGACTACCTAATGAAGACTATTTTCATAAAAAAAAAAAAATTGGTTGATATTTTTATGAAACATTTCATAATATTGCATTCATCTGTTAAAAAGGTGCATCAAAAAAGAGTGATAAACAAGATAAATTCTTCAAAACACATAAAATAGAAAAACATGTATGATATTATTTTTTAAAAAAAAAAAATTTAATTCTTTGAATAGATTTAAAATAAAATCTTTTTAATTATGTCATTGAATAATTATTGTCAAAATTTGTATAAATAATGTTATATTGACAGTTGTGTTAATAAAAGTTATAAAATATAAGTACTTTAATTGATACAAAAATTATATGATATTTAATTTTTATATTTATCAATTGAATTAATTAAACAATATGTAAGTTATCAGAAACTGAATATTATAATAAAAAATTTTAAGAGAATTAATCGATTAGTCAAACAATTAAAAATACGAAGACAAACTCAATAAATAGAGTAATTTATCATATTATTATGATATACCGAATGCAAAGAAAATCTTAAATTTTGAGTAGATGTGACAATTTTAAGATTAGTGTTAATGACATTAATTTTAAAACCCGCAATTTTTATTATTTACACAAAGATTCCTATCCTATATTTACACAAAGATCCCTACACCATCACCACCACTCCTCCTCCACACCCTTTTTGTTGTCACCCACCGCTGCCACTTCCTCTTCCTCCACTATCACTATCACTACTATTGTCACCTCTTCCAGATTCACCATTATTTCCTCCCTCTACATAACTATTGCCTATTTTTCTTCTTTCTTCTCTACCACCATCGCTATCAACACCACAACAAATGTCATCTTCTCATTCAGAATCACCACTAACACCACCACCTCTATTTTTATCATAAATATCACTTTTTCGTGGGTTCCTTCTCCAATCAGATCTTTTTTCAGAAATTAAGTAAGTATCGAAATTGCTACAGCAATATTCGAAGTTGCTGCAGTAACAGTCGAAGTCGAAGTTGTGGTAGTTGTTGTAGCAACATCTATAGTTGTGCAACAACTTCGATTGTTGCTGCAACAACTTCGATAATAGCTATAACAACTTCGATAATTACTGTAACACAACAACTAATAGTAGTTGTTACAGTAATTACCGTAGTTGTTGAAGCAACTCTCGTAGTTGCTGAATTTGCTAGATTATTTATTCATTCATTTTTAAAAGAAATCAAAAAAATTCTTTTCAAACTTTTCAATTCTTTTTTAAAAAAATCATGAAAATTAAAAAAGAAAAGACAAAATGAAAAGAGAAAGAAAAAGAAGAAGAGAAGATGGAAGAAGAGGAAAATCTAGAGAGAGACAACAAAATAAGAAGAAGAAGATGGGGAGAAAGAAAAAGAAGAAGAAAAATTGAAAGATAAGAAAAAGGGGAAAACTCTAAAATTTGAAATTTGGAGTTGGAGGATTTTTTAAAAAATTTAAAAGTTTTTAAAAATTACACTTTACACCCCAATTAACTTAATCACAATTTAAATAGTCAAAGTTGTCACTATTTTTAATTTGAAGACTTTTTTGTCACCTCCCACTTAATTTTCTCAATTTACTCCATAAAAGGATAATTAAAATTTTTGAAGTGCTTGCATGAGTCTCACCGTAAAAATTTCACACAAATCCCTTCACTTTGATTTTTTCATTTTGATGTGACTATTAATTAGTTGATCATATTCTTTACTCTTATGTCCCAACACTAAAATGTAACGGACTACTTATTTTGATTTGCTTATAATAATTGATAGTAATTTGTTAAAAAGAAAACATAAAAGTACATAATATGTAATTTACAATTTTTTCAAATGCATTTAATAGGATCTCCGTCACGACCCGAACCGGGGCCCTGGCCGTGACGAGCATCCCAAACTCGGACGCCCTTCTCTCTCTGGTAATCATGCATAATATTCATAAGTTATAATAGAAGATACGGAATTGTAAATCATTATGGAAACGTGGTTATACTATGAGTTCAATTAAACTATAAAAATTGAAATCCAATATCAACTACACAACATCTGAATCAGGCTGCGAAATATCTACTACATCTGAAAATGACAACTGTCTGAAACTGGGACAAGGCCCCAGTGGACCTAAACCAAAATAAATAACATAATCTGAAAGATATAGGCCTTATGGAATAAAAAAGG
>NC_061122.1:218763415-218837538 GCF_002878395.1 Capsicum annuum | reverse complement strand
ATCAATGTAATTTCTGATCTTCGTATTGCTTCTGATTTAGGTGGTACACCCCTACAAGTCTAAAACCCCACGGGCTATATGGAGTCCTCTATTGACTCGGCGGGGAAGCCCCTAACCCAAGTGTTCCGCAAGGGTTGGAGTGTCTGAGTCTAATACGCCACAGGGTACTAAGCCAGCGTAATATAATATACCCGGATTGGCAAATCATGATTTTGGGCAATAAGATTTCTGAACTCGTGCCTTTTTCGGAGGACCACCTAACATCTCTTTATGCCCAATTTTATTCATTTCTAAACATGTATCATTGTAAAATTTTAAGTCATGAAAATCTGGTTTCTATGTTTGTCTGAGTCTGTTATGGCATTGTCTATCTTGGTATCGTCATACCAACACTTGCAAGTCGTAATTCTGAGCCATAATGCATTAAGCATAATTCTTTCATTAAAACTCAATTCAGACCACCCAACATTTGCAATAGTATGAGATGAATTCATGTTCCGAAATATAAGTCAAAACTATGCAAGAATTCTTCAAACGTATGGTGGTCATGTGCTTTTGGCAAAATCATTCACTCTTTCATTATATGTATATTCAACATTTATCAACATGCATAACCCTCTCTTTTTATTTCAAAATCATATTCAAGTTATAGTATAAATCAAGACATTTCGTATCATGCTCTTCAAGATGCATTTCAAAACAATCCATAGTATATCATGAGTAAAGGAAAATCATAACAAGAGAGGGATTTTTCATGAGTCATGCTCTCAATTCAATCATCAATCTTTAAACGTGTTCTTACATATATATATACAATTTTAAATCAATTTGGGGGAGGTCTAAAGACCAAAACAATACCGTCAAAACTTCTACAACATGATTATATTCATAAATCCAAAACCCCATTTTTAAAATCATAATTTCTATACCCATGAGATTTTAGGAAAACTCCCCGTACCTTAATTTATGACTCTTGAATGAACTCATTCTTTAGGAATGCTATTCGAACAATTGATGGGTGCTTCTTGTAGCCCTCGCAATGGGGATTCTAAATCTCATAGAATTATTGAAAACCCACGGTGAAATCTTAGGATATTTGGATTTTTAGTTTGAAACCCTAGAGAGAGTTTCTTGTAATTTTTTTTTGAAGAAAATATGAATAATGTGGTCACTTGGGATAAAAATCCCATGTTTAAACTGATAAGGGGTGGAAATTACCCAACATACCCTTAATGAGACGGAATAAATCGCAGTGGCTCACTGGAAAATGACGAATGGGGTTCTTGAGGTCACCGCGTTGTCCCACTGGTTGGGACCTGGAACTTCAGTGCGACGTGTCACAATCACGCTAGGCTACTGAATTTTGAAAATTGTTAAATAGACCACCTCCGCGACGTGCCAAGTACCAAAATGATGGTGTTTTACGACTAGGCCTAAAATTAGCCGTAACATCTTGCCCGGGTATCGGATTTGGGCGAATCTTATATCGATGAAAATCTCATTCAATTTCCTACACTATATAATTGATTAACATGGAAAATTTGCATAGGATTTATGGCTTTTGAATCATCTACGCATAGAAATGACGGTTTTGTTCTAGCCTAAAATACAGGGTGTTACATTATCACCCCCTTGGGATCATTCATCCCCGAATGATGGGTAGGAACATTGAAGCTTAAAGGTATGGAATAACGCGGACCTGATGTGTCTTCTAAGAAAGGATATAACTGATCTGAAACATTTAAACTTCTATCGTAAAACTGAATCCTGAGCTGACTTGACTTTACTTGCTTCAAAGAGCTGATTCATGCTGAGAGTTTATGATTCCCACCAAAGTGTTTATGCTCAAATCACACACATTGGATTTGGAAGTGATAATGTAGGTACGAATCATGAGGCAACAAGATTTAGATCGTACAAAGGTATTACACTGTCTGAGCTAAAATAGCTGGAAAAATTTAAGATAATATGTTGAACTCTTATGAACTGATTCATAACTAAATAACTGAATCTGAAACATGATGCTTAGACTGAACTGAGTTCGCAACTTACACGGATGGAATAGATTATCTTTTGGAATGGTCATACGAATTGAACTTCGGATAGTAGAAATGGTTGAAAAGGTAGGAAACCGCAGTAACTTGTCTGCCCGACTGTTAACCTGAATAGCTTGCTACACAGACTTAAAACTTATACTTAACTGAAGTATCTCTTCAACACTCTTTCTAAAGAAGTCCTAGTAGCATTAGGGAGCAAAGAATCTCTGACATGAGTTACACAAAACATCCAACTAAGGAATTACGACAATGATACTACTCTATGGTGTGGAATATAGACATATAACTCGTAAACTAGGATAATATTACCAAACCTTAGCCAATGCAACTTCTTACTTTCAAGATTTGCCACACTTCTAAAATATTCTCTCAACTATACTTTCCTCTTAAACACCATGCTCATTGATTCCACTTATTTTTTCTCACATAGCCACTAATATTTCCATCTACTAATGTCTAAACTGAGCTAAATCCCCTCATCATCTTCAAGCCTAACTCAAAATCACAAGACGCACCATATAATACTGTAGTACTAGTCTGAATCATAAATTTAGTACAACCTATATTTCATAACTCCTCATCTCATGCCTAATTCTTTTTGCCACTCCAACACTCACCTACAACTTCGTAGTAGACATTCATACACACTCAAAGCATCCATCCGCATAAATACAAACATGATATTCAAGTCTATCTTCATACCCATATATACACTTCTAAACAAATACTCATAAATCATCTTTCTCATAAGCTCTAATACTTTCATCTATAACAACTTCCCTGCACTACTCAAATGATACACATAAAATATTCTCAACTAACCAAACCATAAACGAAACTTCACATCAAAATTTTTTCAAACTTAAAAGCTTACATGAAATAAGCACACAACAATGTTTCCCAAATATAACACATAAAACTTTAACTAACCTTGACACGCATCAAAGACTCGGCCCTAATCTTACTCCACAATTACCGTCTTAACTCAAATAAGCATACAACCATCATTCATCAACAAGAAATGTTTACTCTTTTCCATCTAAACAATTGTTCATCATCACTATCTTAACCTAAGGGAAAATATCACTGCAAATTGGAATATCGGGATCCAGAACATAAGGGGAGAAATAGAGCACTCATGGCATGGACTCGTTAAAGAGATTTAATCTGAGGACGTATCTGATATGAATCTGAATTTTCACTAATCATTACGAGTATCACATGTGCACAAAAGTCATGAACTGCATGACCTGAATTTTTGGAATTCATAACTTACGAAAAGTGATTCTGACTGCTGAACAAACTGGAAACTCATCATACTAGAAACTAGGAGAGTACATGATTCATTATCATATGCATGAACATGAGTTATGATCATAAAGCTGAAACATAAAACATGAGTATGTATCAGAATAACTAAAGTATACTGCTGAAATAAGAATAGATTGAGCATCATTCTTTCTCACTGCCAATTCCACAACTTACTAGCACATCTATTAGCATCTGAAAACTTGACTTGGTTACTCGTTCTATCATCTCCCCCATAGATTTAAGCCATTACTCTAAGTCTGTGAACTACTATATACACTCTGGTATAAACTGAAATCACTTTACTATAGAGTCAGGGATATAACAATACACATAAAACTAAACTTACCCTGTAAGACGGTATCTTCATGTATAGCAATTGATGCTAATACCTCCTTCTAAGATTCAACCCCTTAGGTTTCTATAGCCCCAAAAGTCATCATATAACATCTTAAACATTCACCAACTCAGATTCTTCTAACACTAATCATGGATATCTACAAACCTTTGACGGACCATACCATTTCTGTCATAGTCTACCTGCATCACAACTCCAAACCTATATTTCTAAACCATGAGAATCAAGATTATGAAAAAAGTTCAACATTATTAATCATAACTCAATAACTTAGCTATCAAAAACATTGCATATTATCTAACTAGTCTTTCTCTGCTTAGCAACTCAACTGTACTACTAACCACACAACATGCAATGATCCTTGAAAATAATGCAGCCCCATAGCACCCTAGGAGTACTTCTTCATCAAACTTACAACATCAGACTTGATTACAAATCAAATAAATTAAGCCCTTGTATACAATGCTCAAGCCTACTAGATCACTTTCACACAACTAACACCCACCACATCAATTTATTATATCCACCTTGATCATAATCTACTATTCCAACTTAGTGTCTAGTTCTAGCTATAATGAACCACCACTTCATACAATATTCTTACATGCCAAAACATCTGGAAACATTAATCCACCAAAACTTCATAACAGTAAGGATCAATCACAATCCTATGATCTATCTTATTTAAAATCCATTAACACATCTTCCTTCTACACATCATTACTATCTACCCCTTTTATACAGCTAAACTTAGTTCATGGCTCCATAAGTCCCAACTAAACTCCCTCTTGCAACCTCAAGGGCATTAAAATTAACACCATTTATCCACCAAGTGCCTTCATCAATAGCCTATAATTTTCTTGCATAACAAACACTATCAACAACTCTTTTCATACTTCAAGTAAACAACAATTCACCTTAACTAATAACTCTTTCTCTACCTTACCTTCTACTAAACTAACAGGGACGTATCACTTCATTGCCAACTCAATCATATGCAAAAAAATTCGGCCACCCATATATTCAACAAATTACCCTTACCACTTTTCTTACCATTACACCACTAAACCCCAGTTCCAACCAATACAGGAACAACAAGATGAACAACAAGTTGCTAGTGAATCAAAATAGGTCCCACACGGCTCCACTAGACTTTGATTTTGTGTTTTGAATAAGAAATGAGATGAATGACAAGGCAACTATGCTAGTGAATCGAAAGATCCTCACACGGCTTCATTAGACTTTCAGTTTCAATGACACAATGATAACAAGATTCCAAGAGATAGAAACTTGGCACACATCATTCCGTGATCTAAGAATACACATCTTACTCTGTAAAACAAAAATCTGAGTCAAACACTCCCCCCACAGACTACCATACAATCTACACATGCTACTAGCTACCATATTAGTCTATCACTATAAATGATAAATCATTCTCAAACATCATTTATTCAACTAAACACATTTATCTACACAAACGTCACCCTCACTCTGATTTCTAGCCTTGCGACTTCACATCACCAACTTCTTGGTCTAATATCACTACTAATAGGTCATGACACCGTCACTTTAACTTATACTACTACCAAGGTGGAAATACAGTTCCAACATTCTGCTACACATCATTCCCCCTGAAGCATGACATCTGCAACATAAATTTTGAAAAGGACTGAATACACTTAATACTACAGGATGAAAAGCACAATTTTATCAGAATCAAAGTTCACACTAGAATCAATACACCTTGGATTACTAACGGGTTCTTTTCAAGTCCTTACACAAATTTTAAACTCTTATATGACTTAATCAGAAAGGACCATACCGTTTAGACTCTAAACTTCTGCACTTGAATCACCCCAATAATGAGATATATCAAAGCACATCAAAGTAAAAAAAAAGAATTAGGATGACTTTACTTCTGTAAGGGCGACACCATAGCATGATTTAGAGTATGTAAGAGGGACATTCTGACTCTATAGCACGAACTAGAACATAAAGAAAGAGAGACATTCATAAACGTCTAGTAGCCTCTTTCCTATAAGTGTGGCGCGCTACACACCCATAAACAAGACTCTCTTCGATGCGATTTTGCAGACACCCTGGGACTATGAACCGTGCTTTGATATCAAGTTTATCACGACCCAAACCGGGGCCCTGGCCGTGACGAGGATCCCAAATTATAAAGGCCCGAACGCCCTTCTCTCTCTGGTAATCATGCATAATATTCATAAGTTATAATAGAAGATACAGAATTATAAATCATTACGGAAACATAGTCATACTCTAAGTTCAATTAAACTATGAAAAATGAAATCCAATATCAACTACGCAACATTTGAACCAGTCTGTGAAATCTCTACTACATCTAAAAATGACAACTGTTTGAAACTGGGACAAGGCCCCAGTGGACCTAAACCAAAATAAATAACATAATCTGAAAGACATAGTCCTTCTGGAATAAAGACGGCTTACCAAATGCACACATCAATGTTGTCTGAAAACTCTACGGCCTAGCAGGACCTCTGCACTAAGCTTTAGACCCTGGGAGGAAGGTGGGTCAATACAAATGTACTGGTACGCAAAGTAATCCAAAATAAAGCTTTTATATAAATAAAATAATAGAGATCGATTTTTCCAAACATCATACATAAAATAGTTTTCAAAACACATGAGCATCGTTTTGATAATCATAAAAACCTTTCTGTCAATGCAATTTTTGATCTTCGCATTACTTCTGAGTTAGGTGGATACCCCTACAAGTCTAAAACCCCACGGGCTATATGGAGTCCGCCATTAACTCGACGTGGAAGCCCCCAACCCAAGTGTGCCACAAGGGTTAGAGTGTCTGAGTCTAATACGCCACAGGACAATAAGCCAACGTAATATAATATACCCAAATCGGCAAATCACGATTTTGGGCAATGAGTTGTATGAACTCGTGCCTTCTTTGGGAGACCACCTAACATCTATTTATGCCCAATTTTATCTATTTCTAAACATGTATCACTCTAAAATCTTAAGTGATGAAAATTTGGTTTCTATGTTTGTCTGAGTCTATTATGGCATTGTCTATCTTGGTATCATCATACCAATACTTGCAAGTCGTAATTCTGAGCCATAATGCATTAAGCATAATTATTTCATTAAAACTCAATTTAGACCACCCAATATTTGCAATAGTATGAGATGAATTCATGTTCTGAAACATAAGTCAAAACTATGCAAGAATTCTTCAGACATATGGTGGTCATGTGCTTTTGGTAAAACCATGCACTCTTTCATTATATGTATATTCAACATGCATAATCCTCTCTTTTTATTTCAAAATCATATTTAAGTCATAGTATAAATCAAGACATTTTGTATCATGCTCTTCAAGATGCATTTCAAAACAATCCATAGTATATCATGAGTAAAGGAAAATCATAACAAGAGCAGGATTTTTCATGAGTCATGCTCTCAATTCAATCATCAATCTTTAAAACACGTGCTTACATATATATACAATTTCCAATCAATTTGGGGGGGAGGTCTAAAGACCAAAACAATACCGTCAAAACTTCTAAAACATGATTATATTCATAAATCCAAAACCCTATTTTTAAAATCATAATTTCTATGCCCATGAGATTTTAAGAAAACTCCGCGTGCCTTAATTTATGACTCTTGAATGAACGCGTGCTTTAGGGATGCTATTCGAACAATTGATGGGTGCTTCTTGTAGCCCTCGCAATGGGGATTCCGAATCTCGTAGAATTATTAACAACCCACGGTGAAATATTAGGATATTTGAATTTTTAGTTTGAAACCCTAGAGAGAGTTTCTTGTAAATTTTTTTGAAGAAAATATAAATAATGTGGTCACTTGGGAGAAAAATTCCATATTTAAGCTGATAAGGGGGGGTGGAAATTACCCAACATACCCTTAATGAGACGAAATAAAATATAACTAGAAGCCCGATTTTTTGGGCCACCGCGATGCTCCACTATCACGGTGGCTCACTGGAAAATGATGAATGGTATTCTTGGGATCACCGCGACGTGGAGCCATCGCGTTGTCCTACTGGTTGGGACCTGAAACTTCAGCGCGATGTACCACAATCGCACTAGGCTACTGAAATTTGACAATTGTTAAATAGACCACCTCCGCGACGCACCAAGTACCAAAATGGCGGTGTTTTATGACTAGGACTAAAATTAGCCATAACATCTTGCCCGGGTATCGGATTCGGGCGAATCTTATATCGACGGAAAGCTCACTCAATTTTCCACACTACATAATTGATTAACATGGAAAATTTGCATAAGATTTATGGCTTTTGGATTATCTATGCATAGAAATGACTATTTTCGTTCTAACCCGAAATACGAGTTGTTACAATCTCACTTGCTCAATTTGTTGCCAATTGGTAAAATACTAAACGTAGGGAGATTTTTCTATTTCAAGGGCTCGAATTTAAGATCTATATTAAAGTATGGAGTAATTACACCTATGTATTTCGTCACATTCTTTGATAGTAACTGCAATTTCAAAAATGAAAGAGGTGAGATTAGGTTTTTAAAAAGGGAAAAAGGCTCAAATATGTCACTGCACTATCAAAAATGGCTCATTTATGCCATCCGTTAAAAGTTGGGCTCATTCATATTATTGCCGTTATAAAATCGGTTCATCCATGCCATTACTTTTTAACAGATGATTTTTAAAAATAGCCTTGCCACATGGTAGCTTATTAGAGGGCCCCATCATTTTTTTTTATTTTTTTATTTTTTTTAAATTTAAAAAAAAAAAAAAAATTTCTTTATCCATTAAAAAGAATCCATGCAACTTTTTGATCCATTGAAAATTAGTTTGATCTATGCTTTTAAAATTTGATTAATTTTTCATGAATACATTCTTAAAACATTCTCGTTCAATTCATTTTTTTGTCATTTTTGACATATTAAGATTGTTTTCATATTTTACCTTTAATATTAATTATTTTTTTCTTCAAATTAATTTCAAATACAATAGTAAACATCATTTAATAAATATATTATAATAAAATAACTATTTTAATTGACGGACGAGTAACTAAAAGGGAACTGAGAGAGTATACACTCCACGCTTTTTATCACTTTATTTATTTATTTATTTTAAAAGATTCACGTTAACTAAAACTTTTGTCATTTTTCAGTTGAAACTGAAGGGGTATATAAACATCAAATATTATTATTATATTATTAATAGTTAGCTTCTTATTTTGCCAACTCTACGTATACTATATATGTTGGCATGTTGTCGCCTTCCTATTTTTGCAATAATAAATGATGATGCATAAAGTGTTACGTACAAATGTTGAATGTTGATTAGGGGCAGCTCAACTCATTAGGAGAAAAGGCGGCCGCCTAAGACCCCAAAATTTGAGGGGCCTATTTTTGTTTAGTAATAATAAATTATAAATTTTAAGAAATATATTAAATACTATTTATAGAAAAAATAAAAATTTTATATAAAAAAATAAAACGCAAGGCCTCCGTTTGATTTTTGCCTTAGGCCATAAATTTCTTTGAGCCGCCCCTGATCCTGATGATGTCATTCTATGCTTAATAAAAAAATAAAAAGTTACTTACATTTGGCTGACAAAATATTTCATGTATGCTAAGACATACTATATGCTTAATTAGAATAGCGTTTGGTTATAAATTTTAGTAGTAGATTTAAAAAGAAAAAAAAAGTCTTTAAATATTTGTTTTATCATGAAAAATTAATCAAATTTTAAAAGTATAGATCAAATTAATTTTTAATGGATCAAAAAATTGGGTGGATTCTTTTTAATGGATCCCAAAAAGAAAATTAAAATTTTTTAAAAATAAAAATAAAATAAAATAAAAAATGACGTGACCCTCTAATAAGCTGCCACGTCGCAAGGCTGTTTTTAAAAATCGGCTATTAAAAAGTAATGGTATGGATGAGCCAGTTTTATAACGGCGATGGCATGAATGAGTCCAACTTTTAACGGATGGCATAAATGAGTCATTTATGATAGTTCAGTGGCATATTTGAGCTCTTTCCCAAAAAAAAAATGATCTCCATAACTTTTTTTAGTTTAGAAACAAACATATAAAATTATTTATTCAGCGAAATAAAATATCTATGTTACACTCAAATGAAAGAAAGACTCCACTTATAAAGACCTAAATTTTTTCCTTTCCTTCTCAAAGTCACTGCAGAAGTCTCTTCCACAGAAATTTCAAATTACGAGGTCTATTTGTTTTGGGAATTTTTTTTTCTACGATACACATGTCCTTTCAATTTGAATTTTCAATTCAAATGAACGTATTCTTCACTTTAATAGCTAATTAGGATCATTCAATTGATTCTCTTCTCTTCTAAGAATAGCAGAATTGTACCTACTTCACCCCATCCTTTGGTGGTATGTAATTTTGAAGAAGAAAGAGGGGAGAAAATAATATTAAGGTAAAGAATTATCTCTAGTTTAGAGGCAAAGATCATAATCATAATAATATAATAACTATTCTAAAATTGGAAAACCACTTAGTTGAAAGATTACGAAAATACCCTTAGAATGTCATAATATTTATGGACGAAAAGATAAATACATCATTTTGCCCATAATTCAAAAATAAAAAATAAAATTATCAGCTATTTACATAAAAGACAACTACATCAACTAGTATTCACTGTAAATAAAATTCTTGCATCCGCTCAATTTCTTCAATTCATTTTCCTTACTTTTAATGTGTGTACTTATAAAAGTTTTTATAAGTATAGTTGATCATATATAATAATTTAAAATCTATATGCATAAAATTTAAACCTATTGTATTGAATTAAAAGGAGAAGCTCCAAATTACAAGGTTAGATTATCATATATTTTATTCCTCAGCGGAGGTAAAAGTAATTGTAAAGCGGTACAAAAAGTGAAAAACTAAAGTAAAGAGAATACTTTCGAAACCATCATCATATATTACTAAATGATTGTGAGTTGATTATTTTGTTTGTCGATGGATGAAATTGGTGCAGGGTACACTTTTTATCTTGTAGTAAAACAGTATAAGTTTTGCTTGTCAAATAATTAAACACATTTCTTTGGTCCCAAAGGAAAGGAAAAAAAGAGCAAAGAAAATAAAATCAAAAAAGGCTTTACAAGTCCTTGTACTAGTCTTGTTGTGGAAATTTCTTATGAAAACTACAACACACAAATGTTAAGTATCTCACATCGGGAAAATGATAGGTAATTGGTTTCTCTATATGGATTTGAACAATTCTTCCCTCATGAGCTAGCTTTTGGGGTTGAGTTACGCACAAGATTCATTCTTTCATGGTATCAGAGCCTAAAAGTCCCACATTAGTTGGGAAATTATATAGATATAGGTTCTCACCTCTTGAGCTAACTTTGGAGGTTGACTTAGACCCAAGATCCATTTTTTACAACAAATTCTTATCTCTTTGAATTTTCGTTTTATGTTATTACTCATTAACTAAACAAATTTCTACTCTAATCATCAAGCATCATGTGTAGTTAGTTTGAACTATAAAAAAAATACTCTTTTTTTAATTCTCCTGAAAGGAAAAAAAAGTTAAATTTTTTAATAGATGACAATGCAAATGATGATCTCAATTTATTTTATTAAAAAAAAAAATTATTCACAAACAATTATGTCTTATGGGTGCCCAAGAAGTGTGTGGAGTTTAATGATCAATATAAAATAGCCTAGTTGTCAAAGAAATGGGCGAAAAGCACAAGCTAGGTAATTTTTCAATCTGTCAAACTCATGATGGTGAAAGGTAGCATGTATTTAATACACAAGTTAGTATGAACACCACTGCTACTGAAAAAAAGGCAATCAAAGCGGAGAAATTAGGGAAAGAATTATCTCTATATGCTTATTTAATTTTAGGAACATGGATTTGAACCTTTTTCGTATCAATCAATTCCAAGTTTAGAAAATCTTGTCATTCTCTAAGTCAATGCACAAGTTCTTAGAATCATTCAACATATGATGTGGTCATTGCTTTGAGAAAATTTTTTCTTTACTACAGTCTATTTTCTATGGCAAATGTTCTTTTAATTTGAATTTTCAATTCAACTGAATTTTTTTCACTCTTATAGCTAAGAATCATTCAACGTCTATTCTCTTCATTTTAATTTTGATTTTTCATTTGATGTGACTATTCAAAATTTACTTTTAAATTTGCATCATGACTTAGTGGTTAGTATACATTTAAGTCTTCCTCTATAACTATATATATTGTTTCTGTCATGAGAAGAAAATCACGAAGATGGAAACAACATGAAAACAAGAAATACAAAAACACAAAATAAGGCAACAAAGGAAATGGAAACAATAAAGTAAAGAATAGATAGATTGACACAAAATGATAAAAAGAGGACAATCAAAGGGTATATTAAACCCAACGACCTTGCTATCAATTTCAAGAAATACCAACCTCTTATGTAGACCTCATGAGAATGGAGTCCCGAGCAACCCACGCTTCTTACAATCAATAAGCTCTCAACAAGCTCAATAAAAACATTTTCAAGTGTTAACTTACATTCAAAATCATCTACTTAAAAAAGAAGAGAGTCCTAGTTATTTATAGGTCAATGGTCATTTATTACAATTGGGTTCAAAAGTACCCAAAATGCTAATTGGGTCCAAAAGTGACCCAAAAGTCAAATACATATGAATTATGACTATGGGCCAAAAGTGACCCACATGCCCAAATAGCAACATGTTGGCGCCTATGCTCTCCGAGGCCCAAGCTATTATCCAAATGCATGTTGCCCATTACTCCCTCAGATGACATCATCAAATGTAGCTTCTTCCCAAGCTATCCTCCAATCACATATTTACTCCCCTAGAACGACCAAGTCTTGGATCCTTAGGTGTGACCCTTGAGGCATATATCGCAAAAAAAATAGTGGAGTCAATTCAACTTGTATTTCCAACAATACTTTTGAGTTAGTAGAGAATCGATGATGCCATCCATACCCTTTGTTCAATACATTATTGAATGAAGTCACATTTAAGACTGTTCAATGAAAACATTGAGTTAGACTATTATTATGAAGTGAAATTAAAGGAATATAGTCTAGGAGTTATGACACAACTGATAATATTATTGCTTAAAAGCATACAAAAAGGTCCGAAAACTGATAAACTTAACAATGTTACACTACCAAGTGATTATTTCTTCTTCTGTAATTCCTTGGCTTTTGCTGCTTCTTTCTCATCATAATTTTGTGTACAAAACAAGACACTCACAATTTCACGCTCAAATCCCTGGGTTATGACAGCTACCGAGTCTTGGTAATATATATCTCCTTCATAACTTGGTGCCTTCATTGTTTGATCAACTGTCCTCATGGATTTCAAATGCTGAAACAAGTTCGTTGGTAAGTTTCCTGTGAAGGCATTGTAAGAGAGATCTAAGATTCAAAGCTTAGGAAACATGTTTTTGGTTGTCAGAGTTCTAATAGACCCATGCAATTGATTGGATCTCAAGCTGAGAACTCTCAGCTCTGGTAGAGTCCCCAACCACAATGGGAATGTGTCATTGAGGTGATTGTCTCCTACATCAAGAACTTCGAGTACTTTGCAATTGGTCAAGGATTGTGGAATTTTTCCCTCCAGCTTATTGCCATGAAATTAAGTTTAAGCTCCTAAGTGTACTTCCAATTCTAAAAGTCATTGGAAGAGTCCCTGAAAGACTGTTGTGCATATCCAGAACCGCGAGACCACTAATATTGCCCAAACATTGTGGAATCGCTCCTTTTAAGTTGTTTCTCTCCAAATCTAGCATTAATAGTGATGTCAAACGGCAAATAGATGAAGGAATTTCTCCTCTAAGGTTATTTTCTGATATGAAGAAGTACCTTGTGGAATTTTGTGGAATAGGTAGTGATCCTTCAAGAAAATTTGACCTCAAATCGATGGTATCTACTTACTGAAGAGGAATTGAGCCCATGCTTGCCAGCATGTTGTGGAATAAATTAAGACTTTGCAATGAAAACATCCAGTTAGACCATGCCCAATCAGGAATCCTTCCTTGAATCTTGTTATTTGAAGGATCCAGCCCCTCAAGATGCTTTGCGGATCTTAGAAACTCCAATTCTTTCACTTCACATGCAGCCATTCGTAATGTATGAAAGACCAATATACGAAAGATGTTTGAGGTAAGAAAAGAGGCTGACATCCACATGGCCACTAAAATTATTGAAAGAAAGATCAAGATATGTTAAATTCACACAAGATTTTGAATTGAATAGGGAAGATAGCCTTGCAGCTGATTATTGCTTAAATCAATAATTGGACTTAAAATCGTCAACCTGACCAGAAAAGTGGTTATTATTCAAGCGTAAATAAATTAGTGATGGAAAGGAGAACATCCCTGATGGTATTGTTCCATTCAGGGAGTTCTGTGATAGGAACAAAGACTCTATGCTGGTGAGATTTGAAAGAGATTCAGGAATAGGTCCTCTAAGGCTTCTGTCAGTAAGAGAGAGATACTGCTGTGAAGTTAGATAGCCTAGAGACTCAGGTAGCAAATTACCAGAAAAATTCACAGCATTGTGAATTAACTCCCTCAGAGATGCACTGCTGTTCTATTTGGTCTTTGGAAAATAACCACTGAGTTGATCATTGTTGGATAAGTCAAGTGTTACCAGGTTGGGCAGGTGAAAAATACTCTCAGGTATTATCCCATACAACCCTGTCCCTCCTAGGGTCAGAGTTGTCAGATGAGAAGAAAAATTCAAAGGGCTGGTGGAAGAGATGTTTACTTCATAAAGATGAAGCTCTCTTAAATGGTTCAAATCCTGGGGGAGCAATTTAAAATCATGTGCTTTGAAACTTAGCGTGTAATGAGCTGTGGAGAGATGACGAACAGACTGTAACTTGAAAAGATGAGAGATTTCAGAGGGAATTTTCCTGAGAAATAGGAGTCCGCAAGATCAAGATGCGTCAAGCTTGAGAACCTGTCAAATTTAGCCGAGATATGAGAACCGTAGAAGTAATTATAAGAAAGATCAAGCTTTTTGAGATGAGAGAGTTGGAATAAGCTGCTATTGGAATTGATCACCCCAAAATGTTGGCTGCAATGGAGGTCAAGCTCAACGACATGGCCAGTCATCTCATCGTGTATCACTCCAACCCATGAGCAACAATCTCTGCTCATGTTCCACGAACTCATTTTTGTATAAGGCTTCTGACAGTTACAATTATAAGCGGTTAAGTGATCTATAGTAAGGGTCTGCTTGAATTTTAGAAGGGAAATGCTTTGATCTTTGCGGCACGGATGAGGTATAGATGAAGAAAAAGGAAGCAGACAGAAACAAAAACGAACAGAAATGAAAATTGTGTAGCCCATGTTTAGCATCAACGAGTTTGAAAGTTGGTTGTGGGAATGAAGAAAAACGGTTACTGCTAAGTACTTATATATATATATATATATATATATATATATATGTAGGCAGATTAGTCCAAGTTGCTGCTAAGTACTCCTAAATGTTTATTACATGTTGTAAGAATATTCTACTACTACAAATTAAAAATTTTAAATACACACAAAACCTCTTGAACACACTTGTTATATATATATTTTTATTTTCGGGAGCATGAACCTGAGAACTTTGATAATGGTATGGGGTAAAGAAAATATATGATCATAACCTTGTTAATTTGAGAGACAAAGATATAAAATATATACAATGAAATAAAACATGAATTTTACTCTCAATAGAAGAAAGAGAAAAGTCAAGCAAGGGCTGATGTCTTTATATCAAATTATCAATCAATTCCTACATTAGAAAATAGTCATTCTTGTGTCCTAAAATATTAAATCCAGTTCAACATGTTGGTTCTGAGTTGCATCCGCCTTTAGCAACTTTAACTAAAGATTTTCCGAATTGAATAAGACATAAATCCCTTTATCATTTTGATTTTCCATTTTGATTTGAGTAATCTTTCCTCTAGGCGTCCAAGGATCATGACTTAGTCTTTATGCATTTTGTTAATATCTCAAATAAAACAGTTTCAACTCATTAATATAAAATTGATTTTGTCAATGCTTATAATTTTATTCCACAATGTATATTATTTCCAAATTCCACCTTGACCCATAGTAAATTTCAAAGAAACATGGAAATATTTGTTATTAATTTGCAGGTCAATGTCCAAGTCTTGTTATGAAGTTTCAAAAGAAAGCACATTAAGTAGTCAAAAAAGTGGAGAAATGTCATTTTCAAGAATTAATTCTTTTAATTCGTCTAAAATTTGAGAGTGATGATATTAACAAATAGTTAAGAACGTAACATGTCCACTAGGTAATTATTTTTCAAACTAATTGGAGTGCTGAGTTAAAGGGAGTGGAGAGACTAAATCTTTTTGGTCGTTGAAAATGGCATATATTATGTAAATTTAGAAAGACTTGGGAGTCAATGTTTCATTTTCAATGCAAAAGTAGATTAAAATTCAACAATGTTTGGCAATTACTTTTCAAGTTGTGGAAATCTTTCAACCCATGAAAAAGTATTGTGGAAAGCTTAGGTTAGCTGATTAAAAAAAGCTGATAAGTATGAAGTGTTGAAAAACACTTTTAGATGCTCAAGATCGTGTTTATGAATAAGTAGTTACGTATTTGAATAAAGTGTTGAAATAAATTACTTACGAATTTAGTATCAAATGAAAGAGGAAAAGAAAAAATTCAAGCAAGGACTGCTCTTATCTCTAGACTAAAGCATTTCAGATTCAAATTCCGCCCAAGACAAAAATCTGATATGTTTTCTTGCATTAAATCTTGGGCGCCCCAAATTATTAAGTTTTCTTGCATTACACACCTCGGCGTACAATTAGTTGAAACATATCATTTTCGTTGGAGAGTTGTTGGTGAAAAAATAGTTTAGCTTAAAGTGAAAAAATCAATACATTTTACCTTATTTATATATATTCTTGTTCTATCTATAGATAGCCTTTCATTCCATTTATGTAATCATCTTTGAAGAAAATGAAATAGTAATACCCTTAGCTTAAGCTCTTAGTTTCAATAGTACGAGAGCTCACTCGCCGCATTCTTCCAAATTTTTAAAAACAAACTGAGGAAGCACAAATCTCTTTTCAAAGGTGCGGGTACCAATTATATTCTTCTGAAGGTTTCCGTCGTACCATTGCTGGTGTGTTGGCTTAGATATGATAAGCTTCAGATCATCATTTTCAGAAAGAAATCTGACTCTTGTGTGTAAACTAAATTAAGACCATATATAGCATCCATTGGGATTAGTTGATGACCAAAATCTTATGCATATCAATGTGAGGACTCTCCGGGAAGTCTAGAAATGATTATTTCTTCTTCTGTAATTCCCTTTCCTTCCCTGCTTCTTTCTCTGTCTCACCATAATCATATATTCCAGCGCTTCAATGATTCTTGCAAGCCATTTAGGGTTTCCAGTTGAAATCATGAAATATGTTATGGATAAACCAATACATAGTCCACTTCCATACCCCATGAGAGCAGCTTTCCAAAAATCACTCCAAAATTCAGAATTGCTTTCTTCATCATCTACTGCGGATTCAGTATAATTTGTCTCTGACACACCATTGCCACAACCTTTCGAAACTGGGAATCCACGTAATCCATCATTGCCTCCATATGAATATTTCTCAAATGTTGAGAATTGAGCTCCTTGAGGGATGCATCCTCGAAGATGATTGTAGGACAAATTTAAGAATGCAAGAGATGTAAGAGAAGCAAGTTGTTGTGGTATCTCTCCCGAAAGCTGGTTAAATGAAAGGTCAAATGATTCAACTACAGATAAACTTCCAAGTGATGGTGGTATATGACCTTCCAACGCATTATGAGATAAATTTAGCACCCGAAGTGCAATAAAATCTCCCATAATGTGTGGAATATGTCCTTCAAATTTGTTACTTGAAAGATCAATGGTGGTGTAAATAGTCAAAATTCTGACAAGTTCAAGCTTCAGTCCCTTGGTTGCAATTGTAATAGAATCATGGTAATACCTGTCTCCAAGATATGCTGGTAACTTTTTTGTTTGATCAATTGTCCTCATGGCTTTCAAATGTTGAAACAGACTCACCGGTAAGATTCCCGAGAAGGCATTGTAGGATAGATCTATGATTCTAAGCTTGGGAAACATGTTTCCAATCCTTGAAGTTCTGATGGATCCGTGCAATTTGTTTGATCTCAAGATTAAAACCTGCAGCTTTGGCAGAGCTCCCGACCACATGGGGAATGTGTCGTTGAGTTGATTATCGCCTAAATCAACAACTTGCAACTCTTTGCAATTAGCCAAAGATTGGGGAATTTTCCCCTTTAGTTTATTGTCATGCAAGTTGAAGCTTCTAAGTGAGCTTTCAGTGATGAAAGTTGCTGGAAGAGACCCAGAAAGATTGTTGCGGTGCATATCCAAAACCTCGAGATGAATGATATCACCCAAACATTCCGGAATTTCTCCCGTCAAGTTGTTTCTCGCCAAATCTAGAACTTTTAATAATCTCAAATTGCAAATAGACAAAGGGATCTCTCCAATGAGATTATTTTGTGATATGAAGAAAAGCCTTGTGGAATTTCCCGGATTAGGTAATGAACCTTGAAGCAAATTGGACCTCAAATCAATGATTTCTACAGACTGAAGAGGAATTGAATCAATACTTGTTAGCATGTTGTGGGATAAAATAAGACTTTTCAATGAGAACATCCGGTTAGACCATGCCCAATCTGGAACTCTTCCTTGAAGCTTATTATTTGAAAGATCCAACTCCTCAAGCTGCTTTGCAGATCTTAAAAACTCAATTTTTGTCACTTCACATGCTGCCAATTCTAACCTTTCAAGAGATTCGGGCAAAGTAAATTCAACTTCCTTCTCATTGATCAATGATATATTATTATATGAAAGACTAAGATACCAAAGATGTTTGAGATTTGAAAATAAGCTGATATCCACATTTCCACTAAAATTATCGAAGGAGAGATCAAGGGTTGTTAGGTTCTCAAGGTTTTGAATTGACTTGGGAACCTGGCCTTGCAGCTGATTATTTCTTAAATCAATCCAGACTAGTGAATTGGACTTGAAATCCTCAAGCTGACCAGAAAAGTAGTTACCACTCAAGACTACTTTGCGTAGTGATGGAAGAGACAACATACTAGATGGTATTGATCCATTCAGGAAGTTTCTTTTAAGATTCAAATCCTCTATGCGGGTGAAATTAGAAAGATATTCAGGCAAATTACCAGAAAATGTTACGAAAGAGAGATCTAACTTCATGAGAGATGCACTACTGTTCCATTTTGTCTTTGGAAAAGAACCACTGAGCTGATCATTGTAACTTAAGTCAAGTGTTTCCAGGTTGGGCAGGTGAAAAATACTCTCAGGTATTATCCCATACAATCCTGTCCATTGCAGCCTCAAAGTTGTTAAATGAGAAGAGAGATGTTTATGAAAGTAAGATCAAGCTCTTTCAATTGGGTCAGATTCAGAATGAGCATTTCAAAATTGTCCCGTCCAAGGATGAGAGTGCTACCCCAGTGTGATAGAAAAAGAGACTGTAACTTGGAAAGATGAGAGATTTCAGAGGGAATTTGACCTGTGAAAGAGGAGTTGGAAAGATCCAGATGTGTCAAGCTCGAGAACCTCCCGAATTTAGGAGAGATGTGTGAACCGTAGAAGCCATTATAAGAAAGGTTGAGCCTCTGGAGATGAGAGAGTTGGAATAGGCTACTATTGGAATCAATGGTCCCAACAAGTTGGCTGCAACCGAGGTCAAGGTCAATGACATGGCCAGTCATCTCGTCGCATATGACTCCATCCCACGAGCAGCAATCTCTGCTCATGTTCCATGAACTCGTTTTTGGGTAACGCTCCTTACCATACTCATCACAGTCCTCAGAGACTGAGGGATCTACAGAAAGTGTTCTCTTGAATTTTAGAAGAGTTGCGCTTTGATCTTTGCGACACGGATGAGGTATGGATGAAGAAAAAGAAGGAAGACAGAAACAGAGAAAGAGAAAAAATGAGAATTGTGTGTAGGCCCTGTTTAGCATCAAAGAGTTTGAAAGTTGGTTGTTGGAACTAAGAAAAAGGCCAACCCAAATATATATAGGCAGATATTTGGTTGACTAGTCCAAGTTGTATTGCAGTAGTATAAATTTGGCAATAAAGTGAAGAAGAAAAAATGTAATTGTAAAATTAAAATGAAGTAATGCCATTTTCCTCCTAATTGAAAAACTAAAATCTACCATTTAATCAGAAAAGAAGGAAGAAGAAAGAAAGAATCAATGACAACTCTCATTTTAATTTTAATTTAATTTGTTCAAGTCCTCTTCTACTGTTTTCATTCGGTATAATACAGTGCTAAGAAGTTTGTGAGGTTTAATAATCTTGAAGTGAGGGGAAATTATAGGAGATCGCGGCTCAAATCCCAGTAAAAACAAGAATTACTAGTGATTTTTGAGATGCCGAAATCGTGCTTTTAGTAGAGGTTTAGTGAGAATATTGGTATAGGCAACATGGTCATGAGTTCGAATAGAAGACAATGAACAACTAAGTATTTGTTCATATTGTAAGAGTTTGGTCATAAATTGACTACCTATGAAAAAAACTAATATAAAATATATAGCGACAATAATGCCCCTCTATACGAGACTCTTTAATGACTACATTGTGATGTTATTATTTTACCGTGAGAAGAAAATTCAAGACAAACTGTAACAAGAATTTAAGTCAACCTTGACCCATAGTAAATTTGAAGGCAACTAAAAAGAAATAGGGAAATTAATGTCTGTTATTCTCATATCTTGCTATGGAAATTTCAAAGAAAGCTACGTCACATAAAGTCATTAAATTTGATGTAAAATCCAATGTTTGCTACAGAAAAGAATGCGAAAAAATAACCGGTAATTATGTCGACCAATTTTATTTTAAAAAATACTTTATTTGAACCAATAATTGGTCAATAGTCAAGCCTATTTAAGTAGCCAAAAGTGTAGCAAAATGTCATTCTCGAATATTAGACACGGCTAAGTCATATGATAATGTCTTTTTTGGTATAATAATATGATATTGAGGGACCTGATTATACATGATATTGGAAATGAGATGTGGCCTTTTCTTATTCCTTTTTTGATTTCCTATTCGGTATTCGATATCCAAATTAGGACCTTGAATAATTGAAATTTACGCTGCGTAAGACATATTAGAGGGGGAAGCACCAAGGTTAGTTCTCCACGGAGTGTTCCTCAAAATATCTTCTTTAATGCAACTAATTGTATAAATGCAGTTCTTTGAATTTTCAAGTAATTCCAGTAACTCTTGTTGTGGAAATTTCAATGAAAGCTACCAAACAGACAACTCCCTTTCACTTTTAATTTTGATACTGAAATAAATTACATTTAATAGGATGTCAATTGTTTAATTTGTTGTCAATTGATAAAATACTAAAAGTAGAGACATTTAGTTAACGAGAACATTTCTCTATTTCAAAAGCTCAACTTTAAGGATGGAGTGATTGCACCTATATATTCCATCACATTCTCTGATGGTAACTGCGATTTCGAAGAAAGAGAAAAGTCTAGTAGTGCTATCATATCAAGTTATCAATCAATTCCTACTGTAGAAAATAGTGTCATTCTCGAGTCAATGCACAAGTCTTGTCAGGAAAATCTAAAATAATCGGGCCAATCTATTTACCTATGAAACTTTTAACTTATTTTACTTCAAATAATTATTTTTAATCAGAAAGTTACCCATGACGAAAAATAAATTGATGATAATAACCTCAAAAGATATTGAACATGCATATCTTTCTGACGGACAAACTTGTTACGGTAAATGGTGCATCCAAAATTTAAATTTGGTGAGTTTAACCTTTAGAGTTGTGACCTGCTTAATATATTGTACTTCTGAATGCATGGTAATTTTAATGAAATACAATTAGTGATTTTTTCACATATACAAATGCTATATCTATGTTTCGTATCCAAAAATAGTAAATTCAGTTAAACTTGTTTTTTTCGAGTTACATCTACCTTTAACTACTTGCATAAAAGGATAATTAAAAAATTTTCAAATCCTTGCACGAGTCTCACCGTAGAAATTTCACACAAATTCCTTCACTTTGATTTTTCATTTTAATGTGACTAGTCATTAGTTGAACGTATTTTTACTCTAAGTCCAAACATCAAAATGTAACGTGCTACTTATTTTGATGTGTTTATAATAATTGATAGTGATTTGTTAAAAAGAATACAATTTTCTCAAATGCATTTAATAGTTACTCAATTTGTTGCCAATTGGTAAAATACTAAACATAGAGAGATTTCTCTATTTTAAGAGCTTGAATTTAAGATCTATATCTAAGTATGGAGGAATTAAACCTTTATATTCCGCCACATTCTTTGATGGTAAGTGCAATTTCGAAAATGAAAGAGGTGAGATTAGGATTTAAAAAAATGATCTCCATTACCTTTTTTAGTTTAGAAACAAAGATATAAAATTATTTATTCAGTGAAATAAAATATCTATGTTACTCTCAAATGAAAGAAAGGCTCCAATTGCAAAGACTTAACTTTTTTTCCTTCTCAAAGTAAATGCAGAAGGCTCTTCCACAGAAGTTTCAAATGACGAGGTCTATTTGTTTTGAGAATTTTTTTTCTACGATGCACATGTCCTTTCAATTTAAATTTTCAATTCAAATGAATGTATTCTTCACTCTAGTATCTAATTAGGATCATATGTTTAGTATCTTAGTTTTGCTAATGATGTCATTATGTTTAGTCAGACGAACAAATCTAATCAAGAATTCGCTGACCACCTATAATTTTTGGGGTCATTATGGGATAATTGTACCAGAGATAAAATTATAATGATAAAATCTCTTGCACCAACTTTGAAAGTTCTATTAATCCATTTTAAATGATAGAATCAAACATTGAATAATTAAACACATTTTTTTGGTCCCAAAAAAAGAAGAAAAAAGAAGAGAGAAAAATAAAATCAAGAAAGACTTTACAAGTCCTTGTACTAGTCTTGCTGTGAAAATTTCATATGAAAACTAAAACACACAAATTTCTATCTCTTTGAATTTTCGTCTGATGTTACTACTCATTAACTAAAGGTATTCTTTACTCTAATCATCAAGGATCATGTGTAGTTAGTTTGAACAATAAAAAAAAAATATAATACATAAACATGCCCTTTAACTTGACCTCAAATAAAAAAAGCATAATTCTCCTCGAAGAAAAAAAAAAGGTAAAAATTTTTTAATAGATGATAAAGCAAATACAGATCTCAATTTATTTTATTGAAACAAAAATTATTCACAATCTAATTATGAGTTTTATGGGTGCCCAAGAAGTGTGAGTGGTTTAATGATCAATTTAAAATGGCCTAATTATAAAAAAAAATGGGAATTAAGAAAAAGGTATGCAATTAAGGTATGACATTTGGTTGTGGGAACTAAGAAAAGGGCTACACAAATATATATAGGCCGATATTTGTTAGACTGGTCCAAGTTGCTTCTAGTACTGATAAGCTCTGTGTTTCATTATACTAGTCTTGGACTCCTCAATTTTCAAAGAGATGAAATCTTTTGCCCTTGTTAAATTGAGACAAGGATATAAAATATATATATGTAGCATTATTTTTTCATTTTCATTTGCACTCCTCTCTATATATCAATGATGAAACTAGTGAAATAAAACATAAAATTTACTCTCAAAGGAAGAAAGAGAAAAGTCAAGCAAGGACCGATTCCTACCTCCATATGAAATCATCAATCACTTCCTACATTAGAAAATATTGTCATTCTCGTGTCCCAAAATATTAAATTCAGTCAAACTGTTGGTTTTGAGCTACATCCGCCTTTAGCGACTTACATAAAAGGATAAGTGTAACACCCCATGTTTTGACGCTTGTATAACGCAGTCTAAAATGACCATTAGAACTCCTGTATCGATGGTAGGCCATGTTTAGATGTTGTGGGTTGTGTTGGGGGTGCTTTAAGACCTTAAAACTGAGTGTGCGTCGCAAGGTAGACTTTATGCTAAGGTCGTGCATCGCATGTCCATCGCCAACAGCTACTGGAAGGGTTGTGCAATTGGCATGCATCGCCCACTTGGGGCTAGGCGATTGCCATGCGTCACCCACTTGGGGCTAGGCGATTGTCGTACGTCGGCCACCTTGAGCTGGCAATTGCCATGCGCCGCATAGTAAAGGCAAAGTGGCATAAGTGCTGTGTTTTGTATTATTTTAGGAGCATTGAGGTCTTTTCACGCCCCATAACTATTTCCAGCCCAATATGGATAAAATTAAAGTCCTTAAACACATATTAACACTCAAAGAAATCCCCAAAATCTTCTTCCTTAAGCAGTAACAGAGAAACAACCTAGGGTTGAACTCTTAAGCATCAAAGGTCAATTTCCCAATGTTTTCGTCATCATTAAGGTATGTAGGACTATCGTAATTGTTGGATAACGAGTCATGGGTCACCGTTGTGGACCGACTCGACCTGACCTGTTTCTTAGTCAGAAAAATGAGTTTAACGCATAATCTTATTTCAAAAGAAAAGGGCGGAACGGTTATACAATAAATGTTTCCCAAAATCCCCTATATGTTCTTTTTAAAATTCTGACAAGATGAGGAGAAAGAGATTGGGTCAGAAACACAAAACCAAAAATAATCCGTCGATTACATTAACAAAATCACCAAAAGGGAGGCATTTAGTTTGTGGCGAAGAACACTCCATTTCCAAGAGAGACTAAGTAAACTTTGGAAAAATACTTTTCAATAGCAAATTCAACAATTCCCACTGCGAATTTAAGGTACACATACTAGTTTTTTTTACTCCAAATTTGCTTTCAATGGCATCAGACTGTCTAATTGCCCTAATTTTACACGTATTATCTCAAGTTTAAATGTAATAAACTCTTGAAATTATGTATGAATATACCTGTGAGACGACAATTGTGTTATGGATCCCGTCACACGCCCACAAATTGAGTGTTAGATCCGACAATTTTTTTCTTTTCCCAAAATTCTGTTAAAGAACGAAGTTCATCCTAGATTTATTAAAAAAGGGGTTTCTTTTTTCTGCCATTGATGTTCTTTGAAAAAAGATGATAAGAAATGAGACATTTGGATGGAGAAGACTAAAACAAGAGTTTTATGAAAAGGAAAGAAAGTGTCATGGGAAAAATGTTTGTGTCAGAGACTTTTGGTCTTTGATGGCTTACACTACCCTCCAAAAAGTGATGAGCACTATGAATCCTTTAACAATATTGGGAATCGTGTTTCTTTTGTATTGATAAGGAACAGTAATTATTATGTTCTTTAAATAAATGTAGTACTGGTTATCTTTAAGTGAGGAAAAGAATAGTACACCTAGTGGCAGTGTTTTCTTAAATATAGCCTTTTATTTTTTAATAGTGTTATTAATTTTGAGAAATTGTGATATATATATTGAAAGTGTAATTACTTTCTTTGATTATCTAATTTTATTATCAAGACTATGATTTTATATGTGGTTAAAATTGATTTTGATATTCTTGTTTTTTAATTAATTCCTAATTTTAAAAACAGATTTTGTCTTCTACAATAAATTGTGACATAGAAGGTCACATTGAGTGGTCTAACCATTTTTATTATTTCTTGGTTCCTATTTCAGACATGGTTGAACAAGGACAAACTCGAATCACTCCAAGTGAAAGTTATGGATGTCAAGTAAAGAGAAAAAGTGGAAGAGCACGTTGTCAAAGGATATGTTTTCAAGGTCGTAAGATCATACGAAATGGTGCCCCCAGGGAGATATAAAATCTGTTACGAAATGAAAGGGCTATGCGAAGGGAAAGAGAGAAGAAACTGAAAGAATTCAAGTCTTTTAAGATGACCCCTAACATTACTGTCGCTAGTTTTATACATTTGTTTGAATTAAAATATGTAGAACTAGAAAAAAATGTAGAAATCTCGGATTGAGAAGCATTAGCTATTTTAGCAAATTCTCTCTGTGATCCTTGGGGTGAGAGATTAATTAATGTTTACCACGAGATTTGGCCTAGGTAACCTTTTTGGGTGTATATAAGTCGTCTCGAATATTTGTGGGATGACTTTTATCTTTAGATTGACTTACAACTTGAAATTCTTTATTAACTTTATATTATAAATATATTAAGTTGTTTCTCTCCTTCTATATAAATTTCATTCATTTATTTGAGTTTACAAAGACATAATTGAAAGTTATCATTCAAATACACATTAAGAAATTAATTTTGAATTTTGATCAAGTGTTTAGTTCGTAGATGATGATTGGATTCGTAAGTGTCCTTTCGATTATACACTAAACATGAAATATTTATGTGAAATGATTAGCTTGAATGTGTAACTTGCATGCATAATTGATAAAATACTTGCATGATTGTATCTTAATAACAGACAAGGCATCGGAAAGCATAATTGTTGATTTGAACAAAGGAGAAAAACTAAATGGTGACAATTATGACATTTGGAGTTGTAAAATATGGTATGTGTTTGAAGACCCAAATGCTCTTGAAGTATTAACCATGTCTTATGTCTACCAGAAGAGGGTAATACTACACAACACAGAAGAGACCTTGAAGCTTATAAGGCTTGAAAAAAAGGCTGATTCCATTGCATGTGGAATCATTGTAAGTTCTATGGTTAATGACCTCATACATGAGTGTGAGGAATTTCCTAATGCCAATTTCATCTGGGCACACTTGTGAGGAACATATAGGGTACTTCTATTACCCGCCTCAAATAGCTGACTATCAAGTTTGACACTTACAAGAAGTGTCATGATCAGAGCATCAAAAAAATACCTTAGGGTGATGTCGAATATGATAGCTCAACTCAAAAGTGATAGTCACTTTCTCTTGGATGAGAAACAGATTTAGGTAGTGATCCAATCTATTCCCAACAGTTGGAAACACTTGAGGGTCAACTTAACTCACAATGATAGCATCAAAACTTTTTTTGATGTTGCTCGAACGTTGAACTTGAAGATGAGTGGCTTGGTGCTGCTAAAACTGCTTCTTATGCCTTTATGGCAGAATCAAGTGGTAATAAATCTTCAAGATTCAAGAGTAAGAAGAAGTGAAAAATGAACGGGAAGGGTAAAAAGATTGAAGAAGGACCTTCCAAGAAAAACAACAAGCCAAATTCTAAGAAGGAAAAAAGTTTTTTCAAGAAGAAAGACAAGTGCAAGATGAAGTGCTACAATTGCCAAATTCTGGGGCATTTGGCTCGTGAATGTTCTGAGCAAAAAAAGGTAGCATTTCTAAACGCATCTCTAAGTGCTACATATGTTTTTAGCACTATTTTATTAACTGAATCTTATTCTATGTGGATTGTAGACTCAGGAGCCACCGACTATGTAAGTCGATATCGAGAAGCGTTTGTGGAGTTCCATCGAGTTTCACCTGGATCAAGATGAATTTATGTAGGAAATAATGCAAGACTTGAAGTCAAAGGGATTGGCACTTACAAATTAGATTTGCATGGAGGCCATTTTTTAATGTTGCATGACATCCTATACGCTCAAGAAATTCGACGAAACTTAGTATCTGTATCTGTTCTTTTAGATGTTGGTTTTCATTTCTTTTTTAGTCATAATTGTGTAAGAATTATCTAGATAATGTTTTTATGATTTTGGACATCGTTATAATCTCTTTATTATTTTAGATTGTAATCCTTCAACTTATGACTATTATGTTGACCATTGTGTAATGTCATGTTATTCTAGTAATAATAATGTTGATATACTTACATGACATGCTAGATTGGGTCACATAGGGAAAGATTGAATGAATAGATTGGCAAAGGAAGGACATCCAGGTTCTTTCTCCAAAATTAAAATGCCAACTTGTAAAAATTATCTTGCCAGAAAGATTACACGTAAACCTTTTGGGAAGGCTAAAAGAGCCGAATCCCCATTACAATTAATCCATTCTGATATATGTGGTCCAATGAATGTGAGGGAAAGGACTGGTGCTTCATATTTCATTACATTTATTGACGATTTCACGCACTTTAGTTATGTCTATTTGATATCTTATAAATCCGAAGCACTTGAATGCTTCAAAAGATATATGAATGAAATTAAGAATCAAATAGACAAAAGTATAAAGACATTAAGAATCGATAGAGGTCGTGAATATTTATAAAACATATTGAAGAACAATGTATTGAAAAAGTCATTATCAAACAATTAACTACTCCTTATACACCTCAACAAAGTGGTGTAGCCGAAAAAAGGAATAGAACATTGTTGGATATGATAAGGTCCATGATGGTGCAAACAAATTTACCAATATCTTTTTGAGGAGATGCATTATTAACTGCGGCCTACATATTGAATAAAGTGCCTTCTAAATTAGTATCTTCTACTCCTTATGAACTATAGACTGGTAACAAACCAAATGTTAATGATCTATGACCTTGGGGTTGTGCTGCATATATTAAAGATCATTTTGGTAAGTTTGAAAAACTAAGTCCAAAAAGAAAGAAAAGTATTTTTATAAGATACTCAGAACACTCCAAAGGGTATGTGTTTATTGGTGAATTGAAAGATGGAAGTACTTCTAAAATTAAATCACAAAATGTCACATTCCTGGAAAAGGATTTTTCAAAAAGGAGTGAAATAAAAAAAATGAGCCTCTTTATGAAATGATAAATTCAGATGATCAAATAATGTCGCCGGACATACTTGATAATTCAATAGATTAAGAAATAATTTTTGGTCCAAGTGGGAGTTGTGAATCCCAAAATTCTATTGAGGAATCTGACTTTAATTATGTAAGAGTACCAAAAAAGGTGTACCTAAACGATCTTATGATATTGAGGATTATGTTTTCTTGGTATCTCCCACAGAATTGGATGAACCTAATTCTGTGAATGAGGCTTTATGGAGTCTTGAAAAAGATGAATGGATAAAAGCGATGAAAGAAAAATTAGAGTCCATGAAAATCAATAAAGTCTGGAATCTAGTTGACCTTCCTTATGGGCGTAAATCTATTGAAAATAAATGGATTCTCAAAGTTAAATGCAAATCAGATGGGACAATAGAAAGGCACAAAACACGACTGGTGGCAAAAGGTTTTACTCAAGAAGCTGGGATAGATTATGAGGAAACTTTTTCACCAGTTGTGAAATTTACCTCAATTCGCTTGCTTTTGGATATAGTTGCACGTTTAGATTTAGAATTACACCAAATAGATTCGAAGATCTCTTTTCTCAATGGAAAACTAAATGAGGAAATCTGCATGGAACAACCTGTAGCTTTTGTTAATAAAGGAAAAAAAAAGATTTGTAAATTAAACAGATCAATATATGGTCTAAAGCAGTCTTCAAGGCAGTGGTACCTGAGATTTCATAAAAAGTTATTTCATTTGATTTCACTATGATCGATGAAGACCATAGCATCTATGTGAAATAGTCCAATGAAATGTTTATGATTCTTTCACTTTACGTGGATGATATTTTATTAGCTAGAAATAATTAGAAGTATATAAAAATTGTTAAGTCATGACTTTCAAAGTCATTTGACATGAAAGATATGGGTGAAGCAGACTATATATTGGTGTTAAAATCCAAAGATATTATTCCAAAAAATTTTTAAGTCTTTCTCAAGAGATATACAGAAAGAAAATTCTAGAACGCTTTCGAATGAATAGTTGTAAATCCATGGATACTCCTATAGCAAGAGGTGAAACTTTAAGCCTTGAAATGTGTCCAAAGACTGTAAAAAAAGGAAGACATGTCTCGAGTATCATATTCTAGTGCAATTGGGAGATTGATGTATGTTATGGTGTGTACTCGCTCAGACATTTGTTGTGTCGTAGGTTTGGTAAGCAGGTATCAATCCAATCCTAAAAGAGATTATTAGAAAGCAGTAAAGAGAATTTTTGATACCTGAAGGGAACTGCTGATTATTCACTATGTTATAGTGGATACGATTTATCCATAAGAGGTTATACAGATGTTGATTGGGCTGGTGACCGGTATGATAGAAAATCAAACTCCAGTTATGCCTTCTTACTAAATGGTGGTGCAATTTCATGAAAAAGTAAGAAAAAAACTTGCATGTCCATGTTAAATATGAAATTCGAATTTGTGGCTTGTGCGTTTGCAGTACAAGAAGCTGTTTGATTGAAGAGATTCTTTGAGCATTTGAACATCGCAAAGAATTCTAAGGGTCCCCTTATTTTATACTATAATAGTCAGGCGGATATCGCATATATGAAGGATCCTAAATATCACAGCAAGACCTAGCACATTGACATTAAGTATAACTTTGTAAGAGACATAGAAGCAAGTGGAGAAATAAATTTACAATACATTCCTACATGAGAAATGATAGCTAATCCCTTTACAAAGGTAATATCTAGAGACTTATTGGAGAAAGATGTTATGGCTCTAGGATTACGTAGGATATGATTATATTTCTTTGTTGTAAGATGATTTGATTGTAATAATTATCAATATAAGAGTCTTGAATTTATGTTCAATCTCATATGCATGTGAAAATATATTTTATTGATATAGTGTGTCGAAAAAGTCGTGAGATTGGTTCTCTCACATGAGCAATCGCCTATTATGTCAAGGAATGTGAAGAGAAAAGTTTCACCATCAGATTATGACTTATTTTGTAAAGCCAGATGTGAGTTCCTCTAAGAATATGTATTTGAATATGTATATGAGAATTATTAAAGAAAGAAACTCAGGTTAGACATTTAATGATGTCTAGACCTAGATCTGTACGATGTTGAATGATTACAAAGATTGAGACACATGCACCAATATAAAGTGAGAATATCATAGCACGTATGCTAAGCAGCCAATGGGTTAATGAGAGAATAAATCCTTGCTTCTTCATTGTGTGATACCCTCAAAGTTATTTTAACTTTTTAATGAAATAACCTTAGACCTTTGACTGTTTCTTGAAGTTTCGATTGATGTTGCTACTTTAGCATATTACTAATAACCATGAGAAATTCTGCAATGTAGTGAAGTCTAGGAAAGCAGTTGATTAGAAATAGATAGATTCGAGTAGAAAGGGAAGACAATTAAAATAAATGTTTTAACTTTTTTACACAAGTTAGCTATTACACTAACTGTTATGATTCAGACAGAATAAGAAAACCAAAAGTAAAAGAAAACAAGAACAACACACAGAATTACGTGGAAACCCTTCCAGGAAAAATCACAGGCAGAGGCAGAGGAGGTTTCACTATAATGGAGAGAGAGTACAATGTGGAGAAAGCTGAATTTTTTGAATAACGAAAATAACCCACTAAATCACACTTATATAGTACGTACATACAAATAGGTCCTAGGCCCAAAAATATAAAGGTCCATACACCACATATTCCATTGAAAAACACAAATATGGTTCTCACCATGAAACTTTCAAGGCCGGACTAACAAAATTTGGGTCATAACTTTAAAAATCTCCACCTTGACACGAATTCTAATTCAGAACTCAAATTCATTTCAATACAAACTCCCTACCTCTTCCATAAAATCCCCTAAGGGCACACCTTAACAGCTAACCCCAACTAAGTCCAAGCAATGCTCAAACTTGGCACTTGGTAGTGTCTTGGTGATCACATTAGTAGGGTTATCATGGTTACTAATCTTGGTTACCACAATAACACCACGAGCAATACTTTCATGCATAAAATAATACCAAACATCGATGTGCTTTGTTCTCTCGTGAAACATAAGATCTTTCGTAAGGAAGATAACACTTTAATTGTCTTAAAAGACCATAGTAATCTGTAAGTCTTTGCCAAGTTCTCCGAACAAACCCTTCAACCAAATAGCTTCTTTGAAAGCCTCTATAATAGCCATATACTCTACCTCAGTAGTTGAAAAAGCAACCGTAGTCTGTAAGGTAGCTTTCCAACTGATAGCAAAACCACCAATGGTGAAAACATAGACTATAAGGGATCTCCTTTTATCATGGTCTCTTGCAAAATCAAAATCAACATACCCGATTACTCTATCTCTATTTCGCCCAAACTGCAAACAAACATCAGCAGATCCGTGCAAGTATCTGAAAATCCACTGAACTATTTTCTAATGTTCTTTGATAGGATTTGCCATGTATCTTCTAACTATACTGACAGCATATGATAAATCTGGTCGGGAATACACCATCGCATACATAAGAGACCCGATGGCACTAGAGTATGGAACTCGAGACATATAATCACACTCATCATTTGTCTTTAGAGATAAAGTGGTCGAGAGTTTGAAGTGAGCTGCCAATGGAGTACTGATAGGCTTGGCATTTTGCATATTGAACCTATGAAGCACTTTCTCAATATACTTTTTTCTAACTCAAGTATAACCTACACTTCTCTCTATCCCTCATAATTTCTATGCCAAGAATCTTCTTTGCTGCTCCTATATCCGTCATCTCAAACTCTTTTCTAAGCTAGGCTTTGACTTTTATTATCTTTATCATATACTTTACTGCAATCAACATATCATTAATATACAAGAAAAGATACAGGAACGAAAGATCACTTACCTCCTTGAAGTAGACATAATTATCATAACTACTCCTCCGAAGCATATGAGAGGTAATAAATGATTCAAACCTCTTATACCACTATCTGGGTGACTATTTTAAGCCATAAAAGAGACTTTTTCATCAAGCATACATAGTCCTCCTTTCCTGAAACTACAAAACCCTCTGGTTGTTGCATATAGATATCCTCCTCAAGTTCTCCATGTAAGAATACAATTTTGACATCTAACTACTCAAGCTCAAGATTATACATGGCCACAATACCAATCAAGGATCGAATTAAGCTATGCTTAACAACTGGAGAAAACACATTTGTGAAGTCAATACCTAGTGATACAAGCCAAATGGCCATCATTGGCCATCAATGCTTTTGAAGATATCATTGGAGGCCAATGCATAAAGACTCAAGACTTGGTCACCTCAAGGGCACAAGAACATGCATTGAGGACCTATTTTGAGTATGACATAAAGAAAACCTATGTGTGAAAGATTGTGGGGGGGCTTACCTTTGATGCCAACCCGAGTCCACAAGTGTCGAAGCATGACCCCTTAGTTTTTGAGCATTAAATAAGCACCCTTCATTATGGGTATTTTGGGGATTACACTTATTGGAAAGACACTCCATGACCACCCCTTTAATTAAGGGTATTTTGGCTATTTTGCTATGTAATAAGCTAGCCCATAAATAGTCTTCTATTACTTTATTCGCTCTTTAGTTGATTATGGATATTTGAGAGTCATTGAAAGACTTTTTCTTCTCTCTTTGAGAGTATAGTGTAGGGATTGGAAAAGCCAAGTAGTGTAGGGCTTGGAAAAGCTATTATTGATCTTTGCTTAGAAACGGTAGTTGTAAGGCGGATTTGATTCTCTTAGCGATCACCGTAAGAGTTTGGTGTTGTTATTACGGGTCTTATCATTTGATACACGATTTGGTTTCTATTTCTTGTAATCTCATATGTCAAGCTATCTATCTTACTTTATTGCATTTGTTTGTTATCTTGTTTCTCTTAGTGTTCATCTCTTTAGGTTATTCATCTATCACCTAGAACCTGACTGTATCCTTTAGCAACTAGTCTTTCTTTGTATCTAGCATCTTCAACTCCTGATGTTCCTTTTTTATTTTTAAATACCCACTTGCAACGGACAACTTTCTTTCTTTAGGAAAGCTCACCAATTCCCATGTGTCATTCTTATGAAGTTATTCCATCTCCTCTTGTATAGCAATCATCTATCGGTCGGAATTATCACAACTAACTACCTCTGAGTAAGAAAAAAGTTCTTCACCTGAATCAATACCTTCTACTAAATTCAATGTATAAGCAATCAAATCAGTTTCAGCATACTTTTGAGGAGGTCTAATATCTCTTCTAGACTATCCTTAGCAATAGAATATTATGACGTCACTGGTGGTGAAGAAGAAATAGTACCACTCTATATCTCTGGGCTAGACTGAGAAGTAGGCACTGGTGTAAACTCTGCTCCAATCTGCAACTCAACGTGGGTGCTTGACTTTTGCTGATTCATGTCTCTAAGCTTATTTGGGGTGAAACACTAGATTCGGAGGGAGCTTGAAGCATAGAAGTTTCATCAAACACAACAACCATGCTAATTATAACCTTTCTTTTTTCTGGACACCAAAGCTTATAACCTTAAACACCAATCTTATAACCCATAAATAAGCATTTAATAGATCTAGGTTCTATCTTTCTATTATCAATATGACCATAAGGAATCTAAATATCCTTAAATCAGAATAATTAGAAAGCGTACCAAACCATACCTCTTATGGAGCCTTTTTATCAATCGTGACTGAGGGAGAGCGGTTAGTAAGAAGACAAGCTGTGAAAGCAACTTCAGCCTAAAAAGATTTGGGTAAACCAACATTAAAGAGTATACAACGCACCTTCTTCATTATAGTTCTATTCATTCATTCTGCGACACCATTATTTTGCTGAGTACGACGAATTCTCAAGTCCCTCACAATTTCTTCTGACTTACATCAACATTAAAGAGTATACAACACACCTTCTTCATTATAGTCCTATTCATTCATTCTGCGACACCATTATTTTGCTGAGTACGACGAATTCTCAAGTCCCTCACAATTTTTTCTGACTTACACAGAGCATTAAATTCATTAGAATAGAAATCTAAACCATTATCAGTCCGAAGTCGTTTTACCTGCTTCCCTGTTTGCTTTTCAATCATAATCTTCCACTCCTTGAAAGTAGGCAACACATCATTCTTTTGCTTCGGAAGAACACCCAAACTTTTTTAGAATAATCATCAATAATAATCAACACGTAATTCATACCTCCTCTAGAAATACTCTAGAAGGACCCCAAAGATCATAATGAATGTAACCAAGTGTGTTTTTAGTTGAGTGATGCCTTTAGTGAATCTGACTCTCTTCTGCTTCCCGAAAATACAGTGCTCATAGAACTCTAATTTGGTAATACTTCGGCCATTAAAAAGTCCTCTCCTACTTAGTTTAGCCATCCCATTTTCACTCATGTTCCCCAGGTGCATATAACAAAGTTTAGCAACGTTATTTTCTGATAGAAGGGAGGTAAAAATATCTACATCACTTGTAATCGTAGAGTCTTGCAAGACATATAAATTTGTAGACTTTCTCTATCCTTTCATCACAACAAGATCACCTTTAGTAACCTTCAGGAATCCACCTTCACCAGTTTACCTATATTTGTTCAAATCATGGGTACTCAAGGAAATAAGATTTCTCTTCAGGTCTGGGACATACCGCAAATCACCAAGTGTCCTCATAACCCCATCAAATATCTTAATTCTGATTGTTCCAATACCAACTATCTTACAAGGTATGTTATTTCCCATCAACCCAACACCTTTAGAGATTGTTTCATATGTTGTAAACCAATCCAGATTGCGACAAATAGAACATGCAAGCTGAATCAAAAATCCAATCCTCATAGGATTTGGAGTTACCATCATAAACTACCAAGAGTTCTCTATCACTACCGCCATCTTTAACAAAAATGGCTTTACTGGACTTTTCTGGTTGGTTTCCCTTCGATTTTGGAGCTTCTCTATTCTATAACTTCCAACACTCGAATTTAATTTGGCTCTTCTTCTTACAGTAATTACAGTTTTTATTTCTGTTTTTAGATTTCAACCTATTCCTGTCATCACCCCCAGAATTTCTCTCATGATTCCTTTCTCAAATAATAAGATCATCCCCTTGAGTCTCTGACCCATTCACAAGATGCTTCATCTTTTCTTTAGAGAATAATGCATCATAGACTTTATCTATCATTAGGGTATCACGATTATATAAAATCATATCTCTAAAGGTCGTGTATGATGCAGGCAACAAACACAACAAAATCAACCTAGATCTTTCTCATTGTACTTAACCTCCAGAGTCTCTAAATTAGAGACAATTTTCTTCAAAATAGATAGGTGATCCTCCAAGGATGAACCCTCAGACATGCGATAGGAATAAAGTCGTTGTTTGAGATGAAACCTACTTGTTAGGATTTTTGTCATACACAATTATTCTAATTTCAACCACAACGTAGTGGCAGTGGTCACCTTTAAAACATCCTGCAAAATCTGATTGGATAAATGAAGGTAGATCTAAGATAAAGCCTTCCGATCCTTACGTCGTTTGTCCTCGTCCGTCCATGATGAGGGAATCTTATCAAACCCTAATATAGCATCATCCAAATCTATCTGCGCAAGCACACCCTGTATCTTAACCTGTTATAACAAAAATCTGGTGTTGTGATCCAACAACGAAATATCATACTTCATGGTTGTCATCCCTGAGAAAATAATCGAATAGGCTCTGATACCAAATTGTTAGATTCAGAAAGAATAAGGAAATCACAAGTAAAAGCAAACAAGAGCAACACATAGATTTATTTGGAAACCCTTGCAGAAAAAACCAGTGGTAGAGGCACATGAGGTTTCACTATAATGGAGAGAGAGTATAATGTGAAGAAATTTGAATTTCTGAATAATGAAAATAACCCACTAAATCACAATTATATAGTACGTGCGTACAAATAGGTCCTAGGCCCAAAAATATAAAGGTCCATACACCACAGACCCCATTGAAAATCACAAATATGGGTTGCACCGCGAACTTTCAGGGTCGGACCAACAAAATTCAAGTCACAACTCTAACACTAACTATATAAGAGTCAAGTGTAATTATGTATATAAAGTTAATCATGAACTCGAGTTCTCCTCTTTAAAAGGGTGAGGGATCGGCTAAGTAACTACTAAAGTAGTGAATGATGTTTGGGGTATTGTGAGCATAAGTATCCTTATATTAGTAGAGAATTATTTTCACATATGATTAGATTCCTAAATATAGCTTGTAAAACCTTATAGGTAAAGTTTGTGATACACACAGGTCGCACGAATTATTTGTCGTATGAATTGGTGGTTTGTTGATGTCAACTGGCTCGGGTCTTGTCCACCATGTGTGAAGTGGGAGATGTTGGATTACGGATCATGGGTCAACCTATGTGGACCGACCCAACCCGACATGTTTCTTAGTTAGAAAAATAAGATTAACGCATAATCTTATTTTAAAAGAAAAAGGGGAAACAGTTATATAATAACTGTTCCCCCTCCCCCCCCCCCCCCAAAAAAAAAAAATTCCCTATATGTTCTTTTCTAAATTCTGACAAGACAACGAGAAAGAGATTGGGTCAGAAATACAAAAAAAAATAAAAATTCGTGGATTACATTAACAAAATCACCAAAAGGGAGGCATTTAGTTTGTGGCGAAGAACACTCCATTTTCAAGAGAGACAAAGTAGACTTTGGGCAAATACTTTTCAGTAGCAAATTCAACGATTGTCACTGCGAATTTAAGGTACACATACTATTTTTTTTAATCCGAATTTGCTTTCACTAACTCTCATGGGCGTAAGATTATTATTTTAATAAGCTTCAAAGATATAATTATGTACAGGAAAAAGGGTTTTTGGGAAATCATTTTGAATTGCCTGCATTATGAACCCATTTTGATGAAAGTAGGTATTTATCATAAAGTCCTTCCATAAACTTGAATTATATTCATGTATACATATGTCTTGAGTTTTGAGAATTGAAATGAGAGAATGAAACATAAGCCCCTTTTTATCATGAGATTTATGTATAATAAATGTTGGGGTTGTTTTACGAATGAAGATGATTCTTGAGTGTTGACACCCAATTTTGGTTCGCCCTTTTTTCGTTAATTACTTTTTCGATGCTTCTTGGCCCTAAATAATTTTTACAAAAATTTATATTTTTATCTCTATTTCTACAAATTTTTAAATAATAAAAGGAAATCTATTCTTTTTTCTATCGTATTATAAAATATTTTAATAAAATATTTTAACATAAAAATAAATAAAATAAAAATCTTTTGATAATCGCATTCGCATTTTTTTGTCTCATTTTTTTAGGCGATATTATGACCATAAATATGTGTGTTCATCATATAAAATATATTTTATAAGTTGTACATATATTTTTTTCTACACACGCGTACACATACATATATACGTATATTTTGTTAATATTTAATCACAAAAGACATTAAATTGAACGCTTATACAAATTATAACTAATTTCTATGCGTATATACCAAAATAATCTTTAGAATAATAAGAAGCATCGATAAAAATTAAATTTGATAGAAAAAGAGTATTTGGGTCGACAATAACCCAATTTCAATTTTATTTTTATGTAAGTTTGATTATAATTTATAAATTTCAGTTCAAAAGGCCCAATATTTGACCCAGAACCCGGTTCAATTCGCATCCAAACAAACACAAATCAATCTAGTCTGTAAATTTATTTTTAACCCAAAGATTCAAAATTTTCAACTTTTTTTTATTTATATATACATATATATTCTATACATTTAATTATTTTCTATTAAATTTAAACCATCCAATTAAATGATCGAACGGATAAAATATAATCACTTTTAAATCAATTTTTATATGTATATTATAGAAAAGCTGGTTTCGACCGGCTATTGATCGTCAAATAAATTTCGAACAGGGGCATTTTGGTCAATGCATTCCATTAATCTGATATGTATCTACCTTTACGTGTCTTGCTCTTACTTTTAGTAGACACCTAGCATCTTTAAACTGCTTACACAGTGCATACCACTGAGATTTATCCTACAAAAGTTGACTCTATTCATCTCCGCTTTTGTTCTTTGACCTCGAAGCTGCTGTTGATAGTGATAAGGATGAGGTGGAAGAAGATATCGAAGACGGTTAGACTTAATAATCTTTTCTATTATTTGTTATTATTTATAATTGATTCTTTTATCAGTTCAATTGCTTACTCGCCTGCATCGAATCAAAGAATCAAGAATTTAGCATAGAGATGTATGAAAAATATTATTTTTTAATAGAATTTGGGGATTAGCAGATCGGGAATATATGGAGAGCTTTATTTTTCATTAATATGGCCTGTCAATTTGTTTACTCCAAGAATGAAGAATTTAGCATAGAAATGCATTGAAAATATTTTTTTAATTGGAATTTGGGAATAAGTAGATGAGTAGGATCTGGATATGTAAAGTTTCATTGTTTATTTGTTTTATCAGCTCAATTTGTTTACTTGCCTGCATCAGAATGAAGAATTGATCATAGAAATGTATTGAGATTTTTGTTTTTTTAATTGAAATTTGGGGTTAAGTAGGTGTAGTAGGATCGGGAATATGTGGAGAACTGTTTTTATTAGTTAACATGGTATTTCAGATCTTTAGGGCCCTTTTGAACATAAATTTGAAGCTGAAGTTGGGAAAAAATATTTGAAATTAAAGTCCAGAAAAGAAGTTGGTTGAAGTTAAAGTTATGTTGAAATGTTTATTACTGGGCTCTATGCTCATCTTTCTGTTCAGTGCTTGGGCTTGTTCAGCCGTTGGTCAAAATGCTCAGGAAATAGTTAATGAGGTAACAAGACAGTTTATTGAGAGGCCAGGGATCATGGTTAGTAGTATTACCTTTCAGAAAGTTTACTTGTGTTGCAAATATTTATGGACAGGCTGACGTTAATGCATGTTACTTTTATTAGTGGCAAGACTATAAGGAGAAGTCAAATTACGGTCGATGTGTGTCCATTATTGTGTCTACGTCTTTGGGTGATGATTATGCCTGGAGCCCTAGCTATCATATCCCCACAATTGATGGTGACTGGTGACTCTTGCACTTGGGCATTTTCTCTATGCTTTCTAAGAACTTTTTTCCTGCTATAAAAGTCATATAGCTGCATGTTTTCTTGCAATCTACAAGCATAAATCTCTAGCTATCACTATGTTTTGGTTAAATATATCGCTATCAGGTCAGCTCAATTTTGATCCTCGAGAGCTCTTTCTTTGAACTTCTAAGTCTTGTATAATATTTAGGGATAATAGACATGTTCCTCCCTGGATTGTCCAAGTCTTTTTGTTGCAAACATAAACTTTGCAGGGGTTGTTTTGTGGGTGGGTGCGTTGGGGGTATTATCCTTGGAGACATTTTTGAAATAGAATAAATATCCCCTTCACTGATGACGTAGCACAGAAAATGAGCTCATTCTACGGGAAAAGTGTGTTTCCTAAAAAGCTGAGATGAACTAATGTGTACAAGTGTCATTTTAACTAGATACTACACAATTAATTATACTTAATTGATTAATAAATGACATTTCTCTTACCCCTTCACTTCCTTTTATCAAATTTCATTTCTAAAACTCAGACATTATGCACTTCTAGAGGTTTGATGAAATCAAGGAGCTCAATGTGTGGATAATGCAGTCTAAAGTTTGTTATTTGTAATTTGTTTGTCTGTGAAGTAGTGAAAATGTCATTCAAAATGTGTTTTTTTTACATCCCTAAATTCATAAACACCTATGGACTCTAAAAGTTAGACCAACTAAACGGTAACTCTTTTTTGTTGTATTTTTTTGTTTATAAGATAATAATTATTTCTAAAAATGCAATAAGTATATTTACTTGAAATTTATAGCTTTTTCCATATCCTCTTATTTTTATCTACTCCTTCGTGCTTGAATTTACATAGACTTACTAGCCATCAGGGTTCATCTTTATGTTCCTCAATAGTTCAACAAAGGTTTAATGGTCGGATTGATATGAAAGCCATTAGACACCTATGTATATTGCTTGGACTATCCAAAAATATTGCCCTACCTTGTGTCGGATCCTCCAATGATATACTGCTTGACACATTCATATTGCTCAGACTCTCAAAAAATATTACTATCACATATTGCTCAGACTCCCAGAAAATGTTAATCACACCTTGTATTGGATCCTCCATGATACACTATTTGACACCTACATATATTGCTCGGAGTTTCCAAAAATGTTGCAACACTTTGTTGGTTCCTCCAATGATACACTACTTGACACCTATATATGTTGCTCGGATCCAAAAATATTGCATTTCAAGAAGATTATACTGCTAATTTTTTCTACTATATTTGCACAATTTTTTATTTTAATTTTTTCTGTAACTGCTTTGTTGACTATTTCATTTTGGTGTTTTATCGGATTTCTGTATTCTACTGTTTTGCCTCTGTTCAGGCTTACACTTAGTTGTACGCCTTCTTATATATATCTAAACGAAGTACAATTCAATCCTTTTTCTAATTAAATATTTGAATACTAATCCTTATTCATCTTCTTTGCTCTTATGTAACAAGTCTAAATCGAACAACTGAATACAGAATAATCAAAATTACACCTTAGCTCCTCTGAAACATGACATACTCTTATCATATAAGAAAGAAGTACATAATTAATTTTCTTGCAAAATTTGATTACTTAGCAAATAGTATATGTAAAGTTTTAGTATATCCACATTCGCCGCCTTTACATTTACGTTTTATAATACATGTTCCAATCTGACCTCTAATCAATCATAAATTTTATACTTAGAACATACCATAATATTGGGCCCATATTGATACGAGCTATGATCCTCTAGTCTTATATATATATATATACATTTTTTCAAAAGTACTTATTTTAACCGATTGGACGAATCAAAATTAATCTAGAATCCATAACAAAGTACGTGTATTCCCCTTCCCAATATACCTTTACGCGTGCCTTCCCCCTTTCCCAAAGCTGCAGTGCCATGACTCTTCAATTTTCCACAAATACACACACAACAACTGACTTTTCTTGTCTCCTTCTCCTCTCCTCTACAATCATCAAACGGGAAACCTATCTGCGGCTCCATAGCTGCCGCCGTCTGCCATCACTCCAAAGATCCCGCCCTAAATTCGTCATGCCAGCTCGAGAATCCGAGAAAGCTAGAAGGCTAAGCCCCAAATTTGTGTAAAAAACGAAAAATCTTCAGATCCGCCATTAATGGCTTCAAGTTAGGGTTTTTCAGAAGTTTGGAGATTCGAATTTCGAATTCCCTCCATGTTTTCTCATTTGTTTCAAATCCGAACTTTGAAGTCCGGATTTTGGCTATAAATAGCCGGATTACCATGACCTGAGAGGTTGGGGGGGGGGGGAGGGGGGAAGAAAAATGAAAAAAAAAAAAAAAAAAAGAAAAAATGGAGGGAAGGCAATAATAGGGTGGAAGATCGGTGAGAAAGGGCTGAATTTCGTGAGAAAAAGAAAGGAAAATTCGAGTTACTGGATTCGCTGGTTTCTTCCTCTTGTTTTTTTTTTATTTTCCTTCCAAATTTCACGCCCCGAAGTTCAGTTTGGTAGCCGGAATACATGACGGAAAACCCAAGTTTTCTGCACCACACAAGGTGCGAATCTACCTCCCTTTCTTCCTTTCTTGCTTTTGTTCGTTTTTTTTTAGTTTCATTCTGGCTCTGTGAATGTGAAAAAATGTGAAAGCTGTGGTGATCCGAAATTATCCGTTGCCGCTGTTCTGGGTCTGTGGATCTTTAGAAAAAGAGAAAACAAAAACAAAGTTTATGTTTATCTAAAGTTGTAGTGATATTTGACGAGATGAATTAAGGGACCCATTTTTTAGTTGGACGATCTGGATGCTATCCTAGGCTTGCAGAGGCAATGTTTCCGTTCTCTTGTTTTATTAACAACGTGATTTTCAATGTTATTCTCGTAGTCTGTTGGGATGGTTATTGCCTATGATACTGCATTGTTATGGTGTAAAGGAGATTACCTAACCTTCTGAAACAGAATTGTATGCGAGTGTCCTGTGTTTTCTTATTTTCTTCAAGTGTAGGTCATAGCGTTATTGTTTGCTTTTGGGACACCAGATTTCAAAAAAAAGGGGAGAATATGTTCCCGTCGATGTCCATTTTGAGGTGTCTTTTTTTTAGAGTTTGACTCGGACTAAGTTCGAAAACTTTCGATGAATCAAATTTTACTTACGTTGTATGTTCTTATGGTACTTGTGTATAACTGTGAGTTCTTTTATTTTAATAATCACTTGGAAACTACCCCCAACTAGTTGTCGTGTGAATAAGTTGCCTGAGCAATTGAACTTGCATTCTGAACCTCTGTTTTGTACATTGTATGTCACTATTAAGTGTAGTCAACATTTGTTAGCGCACCGATTTTGGTTCAAGCATAAATATACGCATGGGTTGGTGGCTTCCTAAGATTAGTGAATTATGGTCTTATGTTGATATAAGATTCTGACTTGTTCAATTTCTAACAAGCTTGAAAGTTCTAATCTTGATAACCTCGTCTAAATTTTCACTTCTTACTTCTATTGGTGAGCTTTGCAAAAGTAGGGGGTTTAATTTGATTTATTTTGCAGTGTTTCCCGTCTTTGAATAAATTAACTTGGAATTGCTTCTAATTTTCTTTAGAATAGAATGATAATATTTTAAGTGGCTTTGAGATGTTATTGACCTGTAAGATTCATATGAACTTTGCTTGTTAAATGTTGCTCCACTTAGTAATAATCTGCCAGGTGCACGTTTCAGCTTTTTTTTTTAGTGTCGCGCTTAATCACTGCACGGAAGTCAGAATTATTTGGTCATGCAGCACGTTATCTTTGCCACTTATTTATTTCACTAAAATTTGATTTCTAATTCTTATCTTTCCCTTTTTTACATGTGAATCCGGGAGTTGAAATTTCGCAACGGAACTCATCTTGGCTCTACTATCCGGTCAGCCGCTACTAGGATCGCAGAGCTCCGAGATTGCATGTACTTGAAAGCTCAAGCCTGTTAGGAGTCTAGTATCTCTTAGTCCCTCCTCTTTGTTTAATATTAATGCTATGTTATTACTTTTCTAAAATTTGAGACAATAATTAGTTATTGTTGGTTATTGAAGTTTTGTTGCTTTGTTTTGTTTATTTTGCTTTATAATTTGCAGGTTTTCTTCGAAATAAATTAACGTCTTTGCCCTTTTTCTCAATTAACGCATGACTAGTTAAAGGGATTTCTTCTTAAATAAAAAAAGGATTTTAGCAATATCATATTGGACTAGGGATTTCTTCTTAAATAAAAAAGGATTTTAGCAATATGATATTGGACTAACTAGTTACTCGCCTCAACAATATTTTATTTAAAATAACGAGCGTCACAATTTTCATGTTTTCTTGGCATAAAGAAAATATTATTTTTTTAATGAATGGCTAAAAACTCAAACCTTACTTAGGGAAGTTGTTTATCAATTCTAACACACTTAAATAAATTAAATTGTATTAATATGTTATCACATTTTATTCGTCCTTCCCCACCAGTTTCAAATATCTAGTCTTTTAAAGAACCCAAACAAAAATAAAAACGCAATTACATATAAAACACACACTATTGTATATGAAATATTGTCGTTGCTATTTTTTTTTGGTAATTAGGAGCATTTAAATTGACATATAAGGTATTACATCGCCAGGGCCAGTCAACCAGGGTTAATTACAAGAAGATTGTAGTTTTGCTCAGTTAGAATTTGAGCATTTGCTTTAATGAATCTTTCAAAGAAAGTTCCTCGCATATCTGCTTCCAATTTCTGAAGAGTATACCCAGGTGGAACTTGCAAAAGAAGAGATTATTCGAAGATATTTGTGGCTGCTCCCTGCTTGGCTAACTTATCAGCTACTTGGTTCTGTTCCTTGAAGCAATGTTGGACTATTGTATCCCTTGCCTTCCTCAGCTTTGACCTGCAAAGAGTAACAATGCCATCCATCTTTGAGCATTTGTAATACCTCCAATTAATCAGTGTTAACTTCAATAGGGGTGAGATTTTGTTGGATAGCGATAGAAAGGCCAACCTTGAGAGCTAGTAGCTCTATTTGGTTATTAATAGCAAAAATATAACTTTGGGTAAAGCCTATCAACTATTCACCATTGTGGTTGTGTATTACCCCCTTATAACCCTCTATTCCAGGATTGCCAAGACAAAAACCATCGACATTGAGCTTGTAGTGGCCTATGGTGGGGGGATCCAGTTGATGTAAATTGTAGTCTTGAGGACTCTACAGTGAGATTTGTTGTTAAGTAGAGTACTCAGTCGCTTCACTATAAGCCTGTGAGAAGGAATGCTTAACAGTTTTTTGTTGGAAGATGTTGTGGTTCCTAGTCTTCCAGATTTCCCATAGGCAATGGGGGAAAATTTCATGCCAAAGAACCATGCAGCTGAAAGCTTTATGCTTTATGATCCTCCACACATTAGACCAGTTGGTGTTGAAGAGATTTGAAAGGTTACCAGTAGGTGAACACGAAGCTTCACTGAAAGTGTCTGCCCAGATAGAATTGGTGGAGGGGCAGTTGAAGAATAGATGGTTTGTATCCTCAATGATGTTGGGGTAATGTTTACAGTGAGGGCTTATATCTAGGCCTTTCCTGGCAATATTGAGGCTAGTGGGGAGTCTATCATGATGAAGTAGCCACATAAAGAATTTGATCTTAGGATCTATGGGGAGGCACCAAAGCCAGTTGAAGGATTTGTCTGACTGAAATTTAAGGTTGGTATTGTGACGGATCAGGTGATGGTAAGCACCACTAGTGGAGAAGGTTCCTTTGCCATTTATAGTCCAGACAAGGGTGTCTAAAGCTACTTTGGGGTTAGCAAAGAAGGAGTTCTTGATGTGGTGAATGAGATCCTGGGGTATAACCATGGAGATGCTGTCAAAATTCCAAGAGCCCTGATGCCAGACCTGGCTGAGTTGGACCCTCTCATTTGAGTTGGATAGAGGGCCATAGATTAGGTTCCTTAGGGGTTGAGAGTTGGGGATCCTCCTATCATACCAGAAAAGCACCATGGAACCATCCTTGATGGCCTAGGTGGAGATTTCTTTGCATTTGGCCCAGCCTTGGTAAATATTCTTCCAAGTCTTGGAGGCATTAGTGTGACACACCATTAAGGGTGTGCAAAAACCGAATCGATAAAAATGTTATTGGGTTAACGATTTTTGTTGGTTTTATAAAAAAATTTATTGGGTAAATGGTTCGGTTTCGGTTTTAGCTTATTGGGTTATTGGTTAAACCGATAACCCAATAAGGATACACTATATTATTGTTTTATCCATATTTATGTTATATATAAATATCTCTCTCTCTATATAGATAGATAGATAGATAGATAGATAGATAGATAGATAGATAGATAGATATGTGTATGTTTATATATTATATGCACTACTTATTCACAATTCAGTGATTCACAAAGTATTAAACTATTCAGGGCAATAAAGACATAATATAAAGCTCGGCTATTATCGTATTGAAAAGCTTGAAATATTTATAGCTTCCAACAATTAGGATTTAATTTTTTTTCTAACTAATGTTCAGTTCAACTCCGAAGATTCTTGTAAACTAAAATGCATTGCGTAGGATTTTGGCGGTAACTAAGATTTCATTTTTTTATGTTAGTTGTTACTATTTCTATTTTATAAGTATTTTCTTATTGGTTAAATCGAAAACCGAACTGTTAAGGACCAAAAATCGATAAATCAAAACCGATAAGAAAATATCTTATTGGTTGGTTATTAATTTTACATATTTAAAAATCAAAAACCGATAAACCAAATCAATCACACATAAAATCGAACTGAACTGACTGATGCACACCCCTACACACCATGCTATCCTGGCTATATTTTCTTTTCAAGACTTTAACCCAAAGGCTTTCAGGCTGATGCATGACTCTCCAGGAAAGACTCATAAGGAGGGAATTATTTTTAAGAGAGGCTCTTTGGATTCCAAGTCCTCCATCAACTTTAGAAAGAGTCACATTTTTCCAAGAGACCATGTGAATTTTCCTTTGCTCATCAGTAGATCCCCAGATAAAATTCCTAATGATTCTGTCAATATGTTTTAGAATTTGATGAGGGATGAAAATGTACTGCATGATATGGTAGGGGATGCTGCTAAGAGAAGCCTTGGCAAGGATGGTTCTTCCAGCCATATTAAGGAACTTGGATTTCCATCCTCCAAGTTTGTTGTGGAGGGAATCCGGGATGAAATAGAAATCCATGTTCCTGGGCTTTGAGTGGAAAATGGGAACCCCAGGTACCTGCCCATGTCCTCCTTGGGCTTGATGTGAAAAAGGTGAGCTAACTGGTTCTTGAGCTGATTGGAGCAATTATTAGAGAAAATAACTTTGGATTTTAAATTATTTACTCTTTGACCAAAATAGAGAGAGAAGCTACTAAGAGTTTCAGTGATGGTCCTACAGTCCTATTCATCAGCTTTGACAATAAGAATAAGGTCATCAACAAAGAAAAGATGGGAGATCCTAGGTCCTTTTCTGTTGATTGAAATTGGGTCCCATTTGAGAAGGTCTGCTTCATGGTCAATCCTTCTAGAAAGGATTCCTATGCATAGAATGAATATATAAAGAGTTTGAAGAAGGTGGTCTTACCCCCATTTATGAGGATAGAGATGGGGGAGGTAGAAATGCAAGACATGATAAGCTTGATGAGATTGCAGGGGAAGTTAAAGAAATGCAAGGCCTGCCTTATGAAAGACTATTCAATCCTATCAAAAGCTTTTTCTAGGTCTATTTTAAGCATCATGTTATCTTTCTTACACCTTATTTTTTAGAAATGAGTGATGTATTCCTGAATAATTATAGCATTGTCAGAAGCCCTTCTCTTGGAGAGTAAACTAGCTTGAGAATTACTAATGAGGTCCCCTAGGTGCATCTTTATTCTATTGGCAATAATCTTGGTAGTGATATTATATTGGGTGTTGCAGAGACCAATAGGTCTAAAGTTCCTGAAGTGAGTGGAATTCTTGCATTTAGGGATCAAGCGAAGGTAGGTTGAGGTAACCTTTTCATTAATGGAGGAAGAGGTGAAGGTCTGAATACAAAATTGAAAGATGGAAGGCTGAAGGATATCCCAGTATTTCTGATAAAAAAATAGGTGGAAACCATCTGGTCTAGGGGCCTTATTGGGATGGAAGGAGAAGACAACTCTTTTAATATCCTCTAGGCTAGGGATGACATCAAGGGTTTGATGGGTATCAGAAGTTAAGGACCCCTTAGAAGAGGGGTTCTTTTGGAAGCTAAGGTAGGAGTGAGTTTGTTCAGAGGAATAGAAATGATGGTAGAAGTAGAGTATAGTGGTGGAAATATCCTCCTGAGAGTAATGCCAGTTTCCCTGGTCATCTTTAATGGAGTTAATCCTGTTATTCCTTCTCCTATTGATGGTAGAGGAGTGGAAAAACTTAGTATTCAGATCTCCATCAGTGAGCCAGTTTATTCTGGACTTAAGCTTCCAAAATTCCTGTTCTTGTCTTAACAACTCACTGTACTCTATGGAAAGCTGGAGTTCAAGATTATGCAGAAAGGAGCTATAAGGGTATTCCCCAGCCCTCTGAATACCCTCCAATCTTGCAAGGAGCTTCCTTTTTTTTTTTTGGAAGAGATTTCCAAAGATCTCTCTATTCCAGGAGGTGATGATAGGTTGGAAGTTGGTGGTGGCTTGAGTAAGGTCAGTGTTTCCAAGGAAGGTACCTTTGACCATGTCTGGGAAAGTTGGGTGAGAACACCAAATGGTTTCCATTCTAAAAGGTTTAGAGGAAATGATATTGTGTTTTGAGATAGTGATCAACATAGGAGAGTGATTAGAGTGAGTTCTAGGCAGGTAGGTTACAGAAGCCTTAGGGAAAAGGTCTATCCAAGAGTGATTAGCTAGACACCTATCCAGTCCTTCAAGGATCAGGGAACCCTTGTTCCTGAACCTTTTGTTGGTCCAGGTGAACTTGCTGCCCTTAAACCCCAGATCAACTAGATTGCTTTGGTTAATACAATCCCAGAAGAGAGTTGGTCTATTATGGTTTATACAATTTCCCCTAAATTTCTCAGAAGATTTAAATATTTCATTAAAATCCCCTACCACCACCACCAGCTAGGCATTATTAGGAGAGTCCCTTATGGTATCAACAAAGGTCATTAGCTGGTTCCATATGTTCTTCCTCTCCTCAGGACAATTGCTAGCATAAATAGCACTAAAAAACCAAGTAGAAGGGGGGTAACTAACCTGCACAGTGACATGTATACCTTGAGAAGAGATATTGATGTCATTGGTGGTGATGTTGTCATCATTCCACATGATGGCAATGCCACCAGAGTTTCTAACTGCTGGGTATTGAATTTTCTTAGCAAACCCAAGCATATCTGCAAGCTGGTTATAGTCACCCATGCGAGTTCCAAGAGGGCCAGAATGAGGGGTTTGTGGAGGTCTACCATTGCTTTGCATTACCTTTTGAAATCAGCACTTTTTGCACCCCTAGTGTTCCATATTATGTAGTTAATCATGAAGGGATAGGGGATTGAGGGTTCCTGTAGTACCTCCTTGCCCTTCCCCTGGGTTGATGTTCCTTCCTCCTGATGTTTCCTCCTTCTTGAAAGGGGTGACATCTTGGTCTTGTAAAAGTTCCCAATCCTGGGGGATGGGGGAATAACTTCTAGGTCGAGAGTTCTTCAATCTTGTGGTATAAGGATTATTGACATCTCACTTATGACATCTTCGAAGATGAGATGAATTGGTTTTCCTAGAGTTTCCACGTCTGTTCTTGGAGCTCTCAGAGATGCCAAGATGCTCTCCATATCTAGGTTGTTCTCTCTTAGGGCCTCTAGTGTTAGCTCCCTTTTTATGACCTCCTGGGGAGGGGTTGGGGTCGAGAAGGGTTTGTTGCGCCTCTAAATTGGCAGGGGTGTAGAAGGATCCGTATAAGAACACATTATACAAATGACTTTCGTTAAGTGGATGAGTCACTGTACATACAATCGTAATGAGGATCTATATATAAGTTAACATTATCCAATTATTCACACTACCGAAAGTAACAGTTGAAACTATAGTTACGTATGGCAACTTTAGATTTTCTATGAAGCCTCTAATAGAATCTCTAATGGTACAATGCTAGATGGTCGAGATAGGGCCCCGACATACACAAACCATAACCAGAAGTATGACCCAGAGTACTATGAGGTCTCATCTCCTGATAAGAATGGAACTTACTAACTGCTTCGCTGAATACGTAGTAACTGCCTAGTGTGAAGGTCTGTCAGCTTATATACCTGACCCTGCTTTGTAAAAACATAACACCCCCAAACTTAGGGACGTTAGTACATATACAACAGGTACTAGTATGTAAAGCAGACAGAATAACAAGTAGACATACAAGGAGGATGCTGAATGAATCAAAATAACATGAGAAAGTATAGACAATTGAGTACTAGAAAATCTAATCTTAAACTACAACTTATGAGCGTACAAATGATAGGTACATAATATGAAACTAAAATCTATGCATTTGTCTAATTAACCTAACATATTGTATAACTCTTATGAGTTATTAATTCTTATGAAATGCCTAGTACTTTGCCTAGGTGATGTCCCACAACTACCTCTATTACAAATGACCATATGATGGCTTACCGAAGGCAATCTGAGGCAAGTATAAAGCATATGTTGCTCACATACTCATTACTATGATCTCATATGTATAACTGTAATCACAGTTTGTATCCAGGTACACCCCGCCCAGAGGCTCACTATGAGGGTCTGCCCACAGGCCATATATGCCATATGTTGGCTCAAGTCAGGAGAAACCAAGACATGACTTTCCAGCTGAATCCAAATGCAAATGATGCCACGAGGGCGGGTACGCCACAATGTTTGGGCTCACTATAATGATCTAGTCTCGATCATATTCACAGAATCATGTCGAGATATGCCAAGCCAAACCTATGTATCGTCCTGTCGTTAACTTTATCAAATAATGCCTTATAGGCCTATGCAATTATATTGCAGTAAATATTGTTTAGGCACTCAAGTAGCAATATCCTTTTAGAAATTAATTTCTTTGACCATAACATCCATCAATTCAAGTGTTAGCTCTTTGGTTTTATACTATAACTATGTACTATGTCTCTTTCACGTAAAACATTATGGATACTCGACGAGAAAGGGTGATATGAATACTATGACCTCAACGAGTAGACATGTGAACTATGAAAATGAGTGGTTTGAGTGAAGAACGAGTGCAGATAATTGGTTAGGGAAAACAGATAGGCACGTATTTGACGTTTACTAAGAAAGGCTCTACTTACATGCCAAATAACTTAACTTTTCTAGGAGAAAGGGTAAGCTAGCATCGTGCCTTTATAGAGGAGAAGGTTTAGCTCTACATATCTTAATTTCCGATTTTATCTCATCTGTAATATCGTCGATGCCCTTCTGGTGACCGTCTTCTTGGATCTTCCCTAATAAGAGTAACCTCGTGAGTTCCGAAAAATCCCCAAGGAATCGTAATTTCTCCCTGGACTTAAAAGTTTGATGCAGATTGTTTGAATTCCAACTATCGAGGTTAATACTTTCTTGCCAATACTCCCCCTTAACTTTACTCCAACTACGTCAATTTGTTATCATACTCTGAGATTTGCTTCGGATATTGATGAATCTCAACATATAATCCATTGGGCGAATCTCCTCCACCCTAGGAACAACGAAGTAACTCTCTACTTAGAAGTACGTGAATGAGTAGGTCATTTAGAAAGGAAAGATTTCCTATATCAATACGGGATAAATTTCACATTAAAAGATTCTAAATGTACAGAGAATATGAAATGATTTAGGTGCCTTTTATTAGGGCCAAATCTCTTAAGCGGTGGGTTAGAAGGAGCTTAAATCTTATCAACTAGATAGGAGTTGGAATAAGAATCATCTATTATCCAAAGGATTACCATGATAAAATGGACAAAGTTGCTGACTTAAGCTCTTGAGGCGGTGAAAACTTATCAACTAGTGGGACTTATTTTATTACTATCCAAAGTGACTAACTTTCCAACTTTCTATCACAAATAAAAACTATAAATACCTTACTATCTAGTTAATTTAAGTATACATATATATATATATACACACACATGCATACACACATCTCTACTGGTAAAAATTAGAATATTTAGGAGTATATTGAGAAAATATTTCACTGTAGTTAATTCGTCGTAGAATATGCACACCACATACGAATTACCGATTAATAATTATGTTCGTTAAATGTATTACACTCTACCTAAAATCTTCTTAGGTACTATAATGGCTCCATACATTCCCTACATACGTCAAGTGGGTCAAGCCTTAACTCTGAAATACGAAGTGTTACATTATCCCCTCCAAAATAGTTTCTACTGGGTCGGGGGCCCCAGGTGTTAGCACAAAAGGGGGGGGGGGACCCTCTCTAATATTTGAGGGATTTTTGATAGGAGGAATGGTAGGGACTACCCTGTGAGGGTCATCTCTGCATTCATCATCTCCTGAGATAGAGGGGCTATTTGGGTTTGGTTGGTTAGCCTCATTAGTGTTGACAGTCATATGTTTTGGCCGAAATTCAGGAGACCCTGATTCAACCCCTCCATCACTACTTGAGCTAAGTAGCATGGGTCCTGTATTAATACCCAAAATTTGATCTCCTGCCATTCCGAGTGTAGGGGGATTACCTGGTTTATTAGACCTATCTCGAACCAAGAGGCTAGTATGTGGGTCATTGGGAGAGGGACTATTGTGAAGGTCAAGAGAGGAGGGGGGACCATGGGTTGGTCCATGGTTAAGAATAGTAGGGGTAGTTTTGGAGAGTTCAGTAATGTGCGTAGAGGAGTACTCAGTGAAAGTTCTAGAAATGGAAAGATTAGGGGAGGTAAAGGGTTGCTCCTCCATTTCAGTCATATCAGAGTCAGTGATATGACTGACTAACTCAGGCAGGATAGGGGGGTTAGAAGTCATAGGGAGGGGGTTAGAGGAAGTCTGAGTATGGATCAACTTTCGAGGCTCAGCTATCTCAAAAGTCTTTGACAAGACTGGTAGGACTCTTTGGGCCTCCATTTCCAGAGAAGGAGATTTTTGGGCTTTATTTGGAGTGATATTGGGCTTGATGGAATCATTTTTTCCCTTCTTAGTAAAATCCACGCTTAAGAAGCCCAAATTGGTTTCAAAAGGAGTTGTGGGTTCCTTATTGGGCCTGGAAGAACTTGGGCCGTTACTAGAACCCAAACCGCTTGTGCGAGCATGGTAATGGGCCACAGGGTTTGGGAGTCTGTTAGTTCTTCCTTGGGGTAGGGTTACGGTGCTAATCGCCTTGACTTTCCCGGCAGCTATATCAATGGAGGTAGAAGACTTACCTAGGCCTGTTGCTGATAATTTTGCATGCGTGTTTTCCTTAGTCAGGTGTTTCCGTCTTGATTGTTTGAAGGTCACAGTAGTCCATTGATTCTTACGCTCCATTGATTGGCCATCACTTTGTGGGTTGTCGTCGCCTTGCTCCGGTGTGCTGGGCTTCCACTTTGGGCAATTACTCCTAGTATGGCCCAACGTCCCGCAAATATTGCAAAGGAAGTCGTTCCCTTCGTAGTGAAGTGGTTGTTGGTGGCTTCTGATGTTGACCGCACTTTTGACCTGGGTGTCCATCGGAACCTGCACGCATATCCTTGCGTAGCAGCCACGCAGTGCTGCGGATGTACATGCATCGATTTTGATGAGGGATCCAATTTTCCTCCCTACTTTCTCCAAGATAATTCGTTCGTAGAACTCAGTTGGCAATTCCAGTAACCTGACCCAAATTGCCATGGTGAGGACTTTAGAATCGCTGGGTACGAAGTTAGGGACCCCACTCCGGACTGATAAGTAAGCACGGGCGACGAACCATGGACCTTGTTGGAGCACCCTCCTTTGAATATCCTCTCTATTAAATTTAGCTGTGTAGAAGTCTTTGCCCAGATCTATTAGTGGAAAAGGATCACTTATTTTCTACAGATCCGCCAACTTCTTGTGTAAATAGTGGTGGTTGAACCTTTTGCCCACTGCTTTCACAATAACCGAGTGACGCCATGGATTTTAAATCCTTTCCTTGTTAAGGGTACACAGTCGTTTGACTCCATTGGATCTACGGAGAGAGAATCCTCTTGCACAGACATTGAGGAGTTGGAAATGGTGTGGCTTTGAGCCTTGAGAATGTCGCTTTATGAAGCAGTAGCAGGTTTCTTGGTATCTTCCTGAGAGGCTCCTTTATCTAGTGGTTCCGGTGGGATGAGGGTATCGAGGGGACGGTCCTCCATGATTTCGTCCATGAGAGAGAATCAGAGGTTAGTATTCTGCCCAAGTTTACTTTATGCTCTTTTACGTGACCAAGAAAGTCGTTACTATTTTATTTATTTATTCTTTTAAAAATAAAATATTATTATTAGCATAATTACTACTACACTTTGTTCCAACTACATAGTTATACGTGTATTTATTATTATTATCTACTTTAATTGCTACTTTAAAATATTTACAAATAAGTAAATAATCGTCCAATTTCTTATACTTCAAGAATAGTCCAGTCTATTTTACTCCAAAAATTAATACGTGGACGTATTTTATACATTTATTCGTTTATTTTTGAGAGATGTATTTTGTATAACCATTTTGTATAACTATACTTTCGAAATAAATAACCTTTTATGTGAGCATGATGATTTATCAACATTTTTTTTTTTACATACTTTGGAAGGACATTTTCTTTTATCTCATAGATATTTTCCTTTACACACTTATATATTATGGAAACTTTATATTCTTATAAAATTATAAAACTTTAAGTTTCTTAGTATTAAAAAATGTTAATGTTAACCTTTTCGCTTCGCTTTCATTTTTCTTAAAATATGCATGTGTATTTTGATAATAAATTATATTACTTTTCGTGTATCATCAGAATAAGTTTATGTACCTTGCGTGTTTTCTTTAAATTTGATAAAAAGCAAATAACCTTTTCCTAAACTGAGTTTAAGGACTATCTTCGGATAGGCTCTGAGGGATTCCTAACACCTTCCCTCGAGTAACCAAAATCCTTACTCAGAATCTCTAAGATGTTTTCGAAAGACCAAAACAGAGTTTACAATAAAAATAGTTTTTTCCTAAAAAGTTAGGTGGCGACTCTAAAAAAAATAAATTTTCAAATCCCAAGAGTCACGACACACCATCATACATTGTGTGTTGTTTCGACCGGTTTGAAAGAGGGCGCGACATTGAGTTTAAATGCCTCTTTACTAATTATGGATGGTTGTTTCACTTGTTTTTCAAAGAGGTGATTTCTCTTCTAAATGCTATTGTTTCCTAATAAAGAAACTTCATGTGATTAATGATTAAACTGGCCACCGCCTATTTAATCCTTGGAAAGAGAGTGTGTTGCATAAGATTTCATGTGTTTTTGAAATAAGAACTCTCTTATGATGTTTAAATTCTTTGGGTGATCAATAATATGCTTTTAAGTAAGAAGGTCTATAGATATGATGTGGTATGAAATAAATGACTTGCAAGTCTGGGAATGACGATACCCTGTTGTGATATGCCCTTAATAGAATGAGAAAGAATTGCTTATAAGCATGAAGTACATTTTTATGAGGCTAAAATTGGACATAAAGAGAGTTAGATGGTTACCCGAAAAAGGCACGAGTTCAGATAACTCATTGCCCAAAATCATGTTTTGCCAACACGGAATTAAGATGTCCCACGATTGGGCTTATACACTGGCGACGGCCCTGTGGCGTGTCAAATTATCAGCACTCTATCCCCTTGCAGCAAACATGGAGTTGGGGGCTTAGCTGACGAGCAAATGACGGACTCATATAGCCCGTGGGTACTACGATTTGTAGGGTGTATCATCTAACTCAGAATTAAAGCGAAGAGTTGAGTCAATGTTTTATAAGAATGGTTGAAGTTTTCATATTACGCCCGTGTGTTTTCATTATGCTAAATTGATTTATGAAATGCTCTCACTTATGTTGTATAAAAATATATGTTATTTTTGGATTGTTCTACATACCAGTACTTTCTAGTATTGACCCCCTATATTTTAGGTTCTGAGGTCCATTCCCGTGGTCCTGCAAATCAGTAGATTGTTTTCAAGACTTTTAGAGATTGGTGAGTCTCCCCTATACCGGAAGGCATCTTTTCCCATGTGTTGATTTCCTTATTAGCTTTATGGTCCGATCGGGGGCCTTATTCTGAATTAGATAAACTATTATTTTCAGTTCAGTACAGACTCCATAGACTAGTTCAGAATGGATTTGAGTTTTCTTATGGTTCCTATCCTGAATTGTTAAGTTTTGATTAATGGGATTGCTATGTTTCATTTATCTTCCGCATTTTATCTCTCATGACTTATGTTTATGATTACATGTTGAGGGGTCTCTTGGGCCTTGATGGCTCGGGATGCCCATTGGGGCTAGGGCCTCGACTCGAGTCATGACAATAAGTAAAGATTTTCCAAGTCCTTGCACAAGTCTTGCAATCGGAATTTCATATGGAGGCTACTTAACACACAATTCCCTTTCAATTTGATTTTTCATTTTGATTTGAATTCTCAAAACATACTCTTTATTCTGGATGCCCAAGGATCATGACTTAGTCTTTATGCATTTTGTCAATGTCCTAAATAACATAGTTCCAACTCATTAATATAAAATTGATTTTGTCGATACTAATAATTTTATTCTACGATGTAATTATTTTCAAATTCCACCTTGACCTATAGTAAATTTGAAAAGAAATAGGGATGTATTTGTTATTTGCTAGTCAATGCACCAGTCTTGCTATGAAAATTTCAAAAGAAAGCATATTTCAGTATCCCAAAAAGTAGAGAAACATCATTATAAAATATCAGACTCGACTAGGTCATATTTAGCTGTTGAGACTTGATTAGACATGATATTTAGAATGAGACGTGGCCTTTTCTTGTGGTTCGTTATTTGATTTCCGACATCCACATTAGGGCTTGGTTTATCTGGATTCATGCTGCGAAACATCAAGTTTTTGTGGTGTGGCTCCAAATATCTTTTTCTCGCAGCTTAAAGTATTAATGAAATTCTATGAATTTTCAAGTAATTGCACTTGTTTTCTTGTTGTGGAAATTTCAAGGAAAGCTAGTTAATGCACAAATCCTTTTCATTTGAATTTTCATACTGAAATAAATTACTTGCGAATTTAATATCAAATGAAATAGAAAAAGAAAAAGTTCAAGCAAGGACTGCTGCTTTTATATTACACCATCAATTAATTCCATGTTTAGGAAACACAAAATAATAATAAAGTCAGAAGTTTCTTACAAGTACAAAGTAGAGAAACGTCATTCTCAAATATTAGACACGACTTAGTCAAATGAAAGAGTGTTGAGGGTCTATTTTCTTAATTTATTATTATATGAAACTGAGTTGTTGAGGGACCTGAATGGACATGAAATTTAGAATGAGACGTGGCTTATTTTTGAAGTTCTCATTTGGTTTTTGATTTCCACATTAGGGCCCTGATTGATATGTATTTGCACTGTGTAAGCCCATTTAATCTGAATCCACGTCGCATAAGAGCCATTCAAGATGAAGCATCAAGTTTTTACGCTTCACTCAATACACACAATACTTTTTGAATACATTAAAATCTTACATAAACTTGATAAATGTATCATCAAATTATAATATTACAAAGAAACTAAAATCAAATACCATATCCTAAGCTGTAACATCTGATATTATTACGTCTCGAGCATTCCACCAAACGCTCCTCCAAGCACCTGCATATTCAGATTTGTTTATTTACTGTCTGATGTTTACAAAAAAGAAAGTAACATCCTGCTTTTATTTTACACTTAAATCAAATTACAGTTAGACTTTAATCTTACACAAAGAAAGTTAAGTCTGGCGGTGTTGGTGCTTATCCTGAATTTCTTACCATAACTGGGTTTTCCTTAGGTACCATAATTGGGTTTCCTTAGGTGCCATAATTGGGTTTCCTTATTCTTGTGGAAAAAGGTTGTAGACTCTATAAATAGAGACTCCTTTCTTCTAGTTTTGTGGCATCCACAATGTAGTCCTAAGGGTTTGAGAGTTTCGTTTTGGGGGAGACTTTGTGAGACACAAGTGTTGCACTATCACTTGTGTGTACCTCTTTTTATTATGAGTGAATTGTATGAGGTTGTCTCTCTTGACAGTTTGTACTCTTTTTTATATAGTGCATTGCTCATCTCCTTTTGTGGATGTAGGTCGACTGACCGAACCACGTTAAATTATTGTGTCTTTTTTGATTTATTTCTCTGTTATATTCTTATTCATAGTCTTTCGAGGTTTGCTTTGCTAACTTTCGCATGACACTTAATTATTTCGGTCCTAACAAGTCGTATCAAAGAGATTTTAAAATAGGGTGTTCATCTTGGCGGATTTAGTTCTAGTCACAACCTATTAGATGATAATGAAGGTTTTGGTTTGAGAAATTTTATCAGTGCTACTCTGTGTAGAGACAAGATTTAATGGAGGAGATTTTGGAGATGGAGATTGAACTTGTTGAAGACAACATGATGAAGGTGGAGCAAATTTATTTTATCAAAAAATCAGGCCAAAGAAGAGAATTGTTGGTGTTTATCCTGAATTTCTTACCATAATTCCTTAGGTACCATAATTGGGTTTCCTTTTAGGAAAATGAAAACATATTCTCCATATTTGGCTAATCCTTATTCTTGTAGGAAAAGGTTGTAGACTCTATAAATAGAGACTCCTTTCTTCTAGTATTGTAGCATCCACAATGTAGTCTTAGGGGTTTGAGAGTTTCATTTTCGGAGAGACTTTGTGAGACGCAAGTTTTGCAGTATCACTTGTGTGAATTTCTTTTTATTCTAGTGAATTGTGTGACGTTGTCTCTCTTGAAAGTTTGTACTCTCTTTTATATAGTGGATTGCTCATTTCCTTTTGTGGATGTAGGTCGACTGACCGAACTACGTTAAATTCTTATGTCCTTGTTGATTTATTTCTCGCATGTATTCATTCATGGTCTTTCGAGGTTTGCTTTGCTAGCTTCCGCATGACACTTAATTATTTCGTTCCTAACAAATGGAGCAATTCAAAATCATGGAAATAAAAGAGTGTCTAAATTAACTTGAATACCTAAAATTCTGAAATCAAATGTTGTTCGATCAGTAACTTGTCTACAAGGCATTGTTTCTTCTTCTGTTATTCCTTAGAAGTCGCTGCTTCTTTTTTATTCTCGTAATAATTTTGTGCTCCAGTTCCAAAATGATTCTTGCGAGCCATATCAAATTTCCAGTTGAGATCATGATATATTATGGATAATCCAATACATAGTCCACTTCCATAACCCATAAGAGCTGCTTTCCAAAAGTCATTGAGAAATTCAGAATTGCTTTCTTGATCGTCTAGTTCAGATATGGTATAATTTGTATCTAGCACACGATCATTGCCACAGCCTTTTGAAACTGGGAATCCATGTAATCCATCATTGCCTTCATATGAATTGTTCTCAAAGGTACGACATTGATTTCCTTAAGGAATGCATTCTTCGAGATGATTGTGGGAGAGATTAAAGACTTCAAGGCATTTAAGAGAAGAAAATTGTGTTGGTATCTCTCTTACAAGATGGTTATCGGATAGGTCCAATGGTTCGACTATAGATAAATTTCCAAGTGATGGTGGTATATGAACTTCCAATTCATTATGAGATAAATTCTGCACGCGAAGTGCAACAAGCAGAGGGCGAGCCAGAATTTAAAGTTTGGGAGTTCGGAATTTCAAGTTAATACAATGACCTCAAGCTAATGTATAACCTTAGCCAAAGTAACTAACAAACAAGAATATTTAAAAAAGCGATAAATTACTTAAACGCTATAAATATAAGTATTATCATTACAATTGCATTCGACGATTTGTCATGTTTTGAAAACGATTAATGATCGCATCATTAGGTACACTATCAAATACTTCATCCTCTATAGAACAAACTAAACAATCATTCAAAAAATCATCACCAGTCCTGCTTCGCAAATCATTTTTTATAAACTTCATGGAGGAAAAGTTCTTTCCACTGTTGCAGTAGCCAAGGGTAATATCAAGCTTAATTTCACAAGCAAATAAACAAGTCCCCACGTCTTGTGCATATTTGTTTCAACCAATTTCATCGAAATATCTCCAAGTCCTTTCAAATTAGAGAAAGCATTATCCACTTCTCTCACATAGTAAATATAATTGTCAAGATCAAAACTAAGATCTTCAAGCTTGGAGGCACTAAACTCATTTGGATAATATGTAGCAAGCTTCATGATCTTGTCTTTATCATAATTTGCAAAACAATTCTCAGGATTCAAACTAGCCATTCCAAGAAGTAGATCAGTATTCACTTCACTAAAGCGATTGTTAAGCTCTGAAAGTTGCAAATCAATAACATCATAAAAAACTTCCACACGCAAATGATGAGAATATGTAACACTTGAGCTCTTGCACTTCGACTTTCCAAGATTATATTTCTCATTCATTTCAGGAATCACAATATCATTCTTTTTACAAAATAAAGAGACATCTTCTAACAAAGAATTCCATTTACATTCCCTCATCAATTGAAATTGTCTCTTTGAGAAATCCACAAGCTTCATAGCACTAACGATATCTTGATATTTTCGTCATAAAGCCATATTCAAATCATATGTAACTACCAAATTTTCAACATCAAATGCAACATGTAGACAAACTCATAAGATCGAATATTTTCCACTAGACTTTTTGCCAATGCTTTCTCGTGATAATTTGCACCTTCTTTTTCAAGAACTCCAAGTACATGAACAATTGATGAGAATAAGGAAATGAAGTTATGTTCTATCTTAAAATGGGACACCCAACGAGTATCACTGGATCTTTAAAGTCCAAGTTTCTGATTTAATCAACTTCCTGTATGAACTTCACCAAGCACTTATAATTCCTCTAATTTTTTAGCTTGATCATCTCGAAGCATCTCCCTACGCTTAAAAGAACCTCCAAAAATATTTAAAACATTAGCAAAAATGTCAAAAAAGTTATTCACATCATCATGTTTCTTCACAACAGTTACAAGAGTTAATTGCAACTGATGACCAAAGCAATGTACATAATATGCTGAAGAATTATCTTTCAAAATTAAAGTTTTAAGACCATTAAGCTGTAACGCCCCAAATCTGGTACCCGGAATGCTACACAGTGCTCATGACCCTAAAGGACCACAAGCTAACCCATAACTGATATCTGTACCTGAACACTACATAATATACTGTATAAATGCGGAAATAAAGGCTGAAAGGCCATAAGGTTCAAAACTGAGACATAGTATCTGATAAAATATAACATCTGGATGGGGTATGAAATATCCAAAACAACTGAAATAACTGTCTAATCATGATAGTCTGAAAAGCCTCTAACTGTCTGAATAAGGAGTTGATGGGACATGTACCTAACTAACTCCAACTACTGCAATAAACTAAGTACTGAAATGATAGAATAATACTCATGTCCTCAAAGGATGATGACTCACTGCTGACTTTGACTGCTGAGTACTGGGATACTACTGATGCTCTGGAGCTCGTGCTTCTAAACCTATGGTATAAAACACCATAGCAAAAATGCGTCAGTACATTTGAAGGTACTGGTATGCGAGTGAGGTAGGCTGAATACAAAGGGTTCAAATGCATGAACAATGCTAATTGACTGAATAACATAAACGTGAGAATACATTCATGAATAAGTGACTGTGACTGAATTCGTGATTATATTGACTACTGAGTTTGATTACTGATAACACGAGTCACTGATAACTGATATAACTAATACTAAGCGATTGTATCTAAAAGTCTAGGTTCTGATGGAACTAACTGAGTTCTTTACTGTTCTGAGTTGACTGTATCTGACAGTCTTAAAATTCTGAAGAACTATCTGAGTTCTATTACTGAGACTGAGTCTGAAACTATAACTCTGGGAAGTAGTCATCTAACCGACATGCCCCAAATAAAGTAATATAGCTAGGTTGGGATCCAATCCATAACCATAATTGGAAGGGTGTCAATACCGCACCACTGGTAAAGACAAACTGTAGGTGACCCTCATCTGATAGTGTCCCCAAAAGAGAACGGTGGGAACCTCATCTGACAGTGTTTATCCACCTCATCAACCCTCATCTACCAGTGTTGATATCTCAACCTATGCTGGCTACATAGTTCTGGAATGCAAGGATTGCTTCTAAGGATCACACCCTCAACTGTCAGTGTGTGTTGTCATCCTTGGGTTCGCTCGGTGCTAAATCCTACTCCTATCTGAATAGACACTGAACATGATTAACTAAACTAAACTGGACTGAGTTTATTGAGTTCCGTTGACTGATGGAATACTACTGAGATTACTGAAGTACTGAGCTTTTTGAGATTACTGGGATTACTAAGTTTACTGAGTTTTCCAAAGTCACATGACTGACTAAATTCTACTAAATATGGCTTAACTGAGGATATCGAGAAAACATGACACAGGATCTAGGCACACAGCTAAATTGTCGAGTATTAAATACCCCCAGGACTCGATAGGATAATATGTAAATCATGACACAAGCCTAAAAGCCCAATAATGGCTATATACTCAAAATTTATTCATTAAGACATTTCAACAAATAATTGGGGTGTATCACTTGTACATGAATGGGGAATACATAATTGCATACTATATCGTGGCATTAATCCATTCTCATGGACAATTTATCTAACACTTACACAAACTAATCATGGCATGGTTTCTTCTCTTATTAGTTCACATAGGCAATTCATTAAGCACATAATGAACATAGTATATGTAGATCACATTGCACAACAAGTAAACATCATGATTCAATTCTAATTTCACAATTCAAGGGTTTAATCATGGGTTCATATGAATCTACATATATAATAACTAATTCCACATAAAATTCATCACCAAACATGGATTAGAATTCAATTGGTCATTATCAACATGAACAAAAGAAAACCCAATATGGGATTCATAAAAAATCCATATACTTGAACTTTGAAAAGAGATTCTTAAGCTTCATGGGTGAAAGGGACCCATGAATCAACACTTGACATACCTGAGTTAATAAATTTGGAAGGATTGATGGAGAGTTCTTGTGATTTGGCCCTTGAATTTGAGAGTTACGGTTTCTTGGCTTGAGAGAGAGCAGCTCAATTTGGAAAAAATAGAGTGAATAATGATATCCTTAGGTCATGTAGGGTTAAATTTCGTGTTTAAGGTTGAACTAAATTCATGGGAAAAAACCCATTTAACCCAGGACACATCTTTTAATTTTTGTGAAAATTTCCCGACCTGGACCCTGGCACGACGTGGCCTATTGCGCCATCTCACTGCAATTTGAAAACTGGGAAATTGGACGACGGCACGATATGGGGACATCGCGGAGTTTCACTGAATTTTGACAATTGGGATTTGGGAGCCCTCCGCGATGTGGTAAAATTGCGGAGTCTTACTGGAAATTGATGAATGTCATTTTGGCTTATGGCGCAACGCGCCACTGACTGAGATGATGGTGTTTTACGACGGGGACTTGAAAAAGTCATAACTTCTTACCCGGTTATCAAATTTGGGCGAATCTTATATCTATGGAAAACTTATTGAATTTCCTACATAACTAAAAGTGAAAATCTTAAAAATTCTCCATGGAATAAACATCATTCAATTTAGAAGATAATACTTGACATTCTTGGGACGAAATTAGTTAGGAAACTTTGGGGTATTACATAAGCTCTCCCTGCATGTTACTAGCTCCATCATAACCTTGTCCCCGTATTAGGATCGACTTAAAGAATGATCTAAAAGAAATAAATAGATCGCTTCTTTCAACGACTTCGCTGATGTGTCTTTAACATGAACAAGACCAAAAACCTCTCAATAAGCTTACCCTCTTTGTTGACATACCGCAAAACAAGTGCCATTTGTTCCTTATGAGAAACATCTTTAGACTCATCAACCAAAATTTCAAAGAAACCCCCATTTAAGTCTTCAATAATCGTTTTCACCGTTTCTTTTGCACAAGAACTTACAATGTCTTTTTGAATATCGGGAGAAGTCATGGTGCTATTTTTTGGAGCTTTCCCTAATACAATATTTTTTACTTCTTCCTTTTTGCCTGCATACCACTTCAAGAGATCAAGAAAATTGCCTCTTCTTGTAGAAGTTACACACTCATTATGACCCCGAAAAGACAAACCTCGTTTCAAAAGATGACAAAACGCACTCATTATGACCCCGAAAAGACAAACCTTATTTCAAAAGGGGAAAAGACTTAAATATGCCATTGAACTATCAGAAATGGCTCATTTATGCCATCAGTTAAAAGTTTGGATCATTCATGCCATCTCCGTTACAAAATCGGCTCATCCATGCCATTAATTTTTAATGTTGATTTTCAAAAACAGCTTTGCCATGTGGCCTTTTATTAAAGGTCCACGTCATTAATTAAAATAAGAAAAAGGTCTCAAATATGCCATTAAACTATCAGAAATGGCTCATTTATGCCACCAATTAAAAGTTCACCTCATTCATGCAATCTTCGTTATAAAATTGGCTCACCCATGTCATTACTTTTTAATGGTGAGTTTTCAAAAACAGTTTTGTCACGTGGCCTTTTATTAGAGGCCCGCGACATTAATTAAAATAAATAAATATTAATTTCAAAATATCTTAGACCCATTAAAAATAACCGATTCATTTAAAATAACCCGATCCACACCCATTAAAATATTTTTTTTCCTACAACAACAACAACTATTTTTCTAATTAGAAAAAATAGTGATTAATGTATATCCTTTGGCTATTTCTTGTTGATTCTAAATCTTTATAAATACTACGCCTAATAGAAACCTAAAAAATTCTGTCCTACAGTAACTGGTTAGTTTTAATTCCAATGACTCCAATATATACTCCGAAGTTGCAAGAAAATAAACCAATGAATGATTAGGGCAAGCAAGAAAAAGAAAGAGGCGTACCAATAGAACTTCTCCATTCTCCCATCACGAATTAGGGGAGTATACATTATTGAAAAAATCATTTCCAAATAATGACTTAAAAGAAGTCTGTTATCCCAATTATCCCTCCATGCATATGGAATAACTTCTCCCATCACAAATTAGTGAAGCATACATTGTTGAAAAATTATTTTCAAATAACGGCTTACAAGAAGTTTGATATTCCAATTATCCTGCCATGTATATGAGATAACTTCTCCCATCATTATGGTATAAATACTGGAATAAATAATCTCGATACTAACTAATTTCAGATATTTTAAAATTAATATTGATTTCTTTTAATTAATGGAATGGACTTGTAATAAAAGACCACGTGGAAAAGCTATTTTTAAAAACTCATCATTAAAAAGTAATGACATGAGTGAGTTGATTTTATAACGGTGATGGCATGAATGAGCTGAACTTTTAACTGATGGCATAAATGAGCCATTTCTGATAGTTCAATGGCATAGTTGGCCCTTTTACTTATTTTAATTAATGACTTGGACCTCTAATAAAAGGTCACGTGGCAAAGGTATTTTGGAAAACTACCGTTGAAAAGTAATGGCATGGATGAACTGATTTTGTAATGGCAATGGCATGAATGGGTCAATTTTTAATTGATGGCATAAATGAGTCATTTCTGATAGTTCAGTGGCATATTTGAGCCTTTTCCCTTTCAAAAGATATCTGGTCACATCAGTCGAAGTATTCAAGCGAATACGATGTTCACCTTTAATTTTTTCGGATTGCTTATGAAGTGAGGCTAAAATATATTGTTCTGGATTTATCAAATCTAGCGTCATCTTGAAATATCAACGATGAACACTATTCACTTCACCCACATTTTTTTTAAGCCTTTCTATGCCTTTGATCCAACTTTAAAAACCTTCTGTTGTGAAAGATTCACTAACTTTTTTTCCATATCCTCCGAACTCATTTTTAAACAAATAACAACACAAGCAAAATGTTGCATCTTCTTTAATGCTATATTCTAACCATTGAGAATATGGAGGTTTAAACCATTCAGGATTAAAAAGTGACGTGGTGTACCTCCAAAATCTGTTACGAAAAACTCAAATTTATCTGGTTGACAAGGTGTTTTTTTGTATGTAATATCTCCTTATCCGATCATGTACATTTGAAGAAAATTCTGTAATTGGTTTTCTTTCAGCAGGATCTGATTTAAGATCCAACTTTGCCAACTCTTTGTCGTAATCCGATACTCCGAAAAGATTGATAGGCAATGAAGAACTTGGCAAAGAAGAGGTAGGAGCAGCTGAAGGAATTTGAGGCTTGAAAAATTTCGTAATCATATTGTCACTTGCTTAAAGATCCTACGAATCATAAAACACAAAATTTTCTACAAAATTATTTTACTGCATTGCAATCACAATTCACAAAATACGAAAATATATGTTGCAACAGAATTATAGAAATAATTCATACTAAAACACTTCAACCCGAAATGTAAAGTAAAATTGAAAATCTAATCACAATTTATTGGTCGCGACTCATGAATTCCGATGCAAAACTATGAGACTAGCAATAAGTAATCTAGCATCTGTGAAAACTGAAAGAGAAATCGAAACCACATTACATACCTTGGAAGAGCAGCAAAAATGCAATTTGGAAAAATAATAACTCGTTTGTCGTTTCTTGTTCGAAGAGACGAAGAGCCTAATTGACCAAAGTTCAAAAGGTTTCTGCTGGGTAATGCCGTGGGTATTGGGATTTGGGTAACGTTTTTTTTCTCCTTTCTTTAATAATAATTAGTTTTTTTATTTTTTTTTTTATAAAAAAGTGTAAGTGTGTGAATGTTGACTGTTGTAAAAGGTTAAATGCAAATAAAAAAATGATAGTCAAAATTTAGCACGTACACCTACCATTGGACCAACAGACTACATTGCATGTGAGTTCGAACATAAATAATCATATACGTTTTTTGAATTTTTTATTTACAAATATAGAATCTACGCAAAAGCTAGTGGGTTCGGCCGAACCCCCATACAACACTCTAGCTCCGTCCCTAGCAACAAGATCTCCCACAATACTTGGAATATGTCCTTCAGATTTGTTGTTTAAAAGATCAACAGTGGTGTACAAAGACAAGATTCTCACAACTTCAAGCGCCAATCCCTTTGTTAGACAGCTTCCGTGTCTTGGTAATACCCATCACTTGGTTCCTTCTTTGATGGATCAATTGTCCTCATGACTTTCAAATGATGAAACAGAATCGTCAGTAAGTTTTCCGTGAAGGCATTAAAAGAGAGATCTAACATTCGAAGATTAGGAAATATGTTTTCAACTGTTGGAGTTCTAATGGAACCATGCAATTCATTGGATCTCAAGCTTAAGACTTGCAACTTTGGAAGAGTTCCCAACTTCATGGGGAACGTGTCAATGAGATGATTATTTCTTAAGTCAAGAACCTGCAACTCTTTGCAATTGGCTAAAGATCGGGGTATTTTCCCCTCTAGTTTATTTCCATGCAAGTTGAGGCTTCTCAGTGATCTTCCATTGCTGAAAGCTCTTGGAAGATTCCCATAAAGAATGTTATGTCGCATATCCAAAACCTCGAGAGCAGTGATATTTCCCAAACGTTGAAGAATTTCTCCACTCAAATTGTTTCTGACTAAATCTCGTATTTTCAGTGATGTCGAATTGCAAATAGATGATAGAATCTTCCCACTCAGATTATTTTGTGATATGAAGAAGAACCATGTGGTATTTGGTGGAATAGGTCGTGACCCTTGAAGAACATTTGACCGCAAATCAATGGTTACTACATACTGAAAAGGAATTGAATCCACACTTGTCAGCATGTTGTGGGATAAAATAAGATGTTGCAATGCGAACATCCAGTTAGACCAATCTGGAACTCTTCCTTCAAGCTTATTATTTGAAAGATCCAACTCCAAAATATTCTTTGCGGATCTTAGAAACTCCAATTCTTTCACTTCACGTGCAGCCAATCGTAATGCATTTAGATAATCTGGCCAAATAAAATTAACTTTGTTCTCATTGGTCAATGAGATACTATTTATATGAAAGATCAAGGTACGAAAGATGTTTGAGGTTTGAAAAGAGGCTGACATCCACATGCCCATTAGAATTATTGAAAGAAAGATCAAGCTCTGTTAGGTTCACAAGGTTTTGAATTGATTTGGGAACATGGCCTTGCAGCTGATTATTGCGTAAAATAATCACTTGTAGTGAATTGGACTTGAAATCCTCAAGCAGACCAGAAAAGTGGTTATGACCCAACACTAAATAACGTAGTGATGGAAGCTGGGAGAGCATCCATGATGGTATTGTTCCATTCAGGGTGCTACCATCAATGAACAAATACTCTAAGCAGGTGAGATTTGAAAGAGATTCAGGAATAGGTCCTCTAAGGTTGGAATTAGAAAGAGACAGAAAATGCAGTGAAGTTAGATTAGCCAAGAGTCTCAAACAGGAAATTACCAGAAAGATTTACTTCTTTGAAATCTAACACTATGAGAGATGCATTGCTGTTCCATTTGGTGTTTGGAAAATAACCACTAATTTGGTCATTTTGTGTCACAACCCGAGCCGGGCCCAGGCCGCGATGGGTACCCCGAACCACAAAGGCCCGAGAGACCCTTAGCATCATCAACAAAACTCATAGTTAAAATAAAAACGCAGAAGATAAACTGAAAATACGATAGTCGCATAATCAACCTTAAAACTTGTCAACATCAACTCATAAGAAAACTCAAACCCATCTGAGACAATCTACGAAACCTCTACTAAACTGAACATAACTAGTCTGTTTAAACCGGGCCAAGGCCCCCGGCCGGACCATAAAACTAAAAAGGGAACAACATACAGGAAAGATGCCTTTCGATGTAAGGGAGGCTCACCAACTCTGAATATCTGGAAATAATCTACTGGTTTGCGGGGCCACGGGACTGTTCCTCAAAACCTGAAATATAGGGGGTCAATACTTGAAAGTACTTGTATGTAGAACAATCCAAAAATAACGTGTATTTCATATAACATAATTGAGAGCATTGTGAAGATAATTTATCATAATATATATATATATAAACACATGGGCATAATATAAAGGCTTCAAAACATCCTTGTATATCATGGACTAAACTCTCTTTATTTTAATCCTGAACTAGACAGTACGCCCGACATTTCTGATAATAATCCCATGGGCTATATGGAATCCGCTAGGGATGGCAATGGTGTGGTGCGGTGCGGGTTTTTTTCTAAACCCGTAAATTTTAGAACCTCACCGCATTACCTTTAAACCCGTATAAACCCGCCCCACACTCATACCCACGCATACCCGCACCGCACCGCCCCATGTGTTTATTTTTTTTGAAAAATTTGTAACTCCATTGGAAATCATAATATTTCTAAATCTACAACTAGAAAATAATAACAACTAATTTCTATTATATCACTTTTTCACTAAGAAATTGTCAAAAAGTATCACGTGTACAAACAATAATTAAATATCATGTTTTTTTAAAAATAAATAGAGATATCAAAAAAGCTATAAAATTATTTATTTGTAGTGTTATACATGTCATTTTAAGTATCATAAAATTTTAAGTAAAGAATACATATAATTTTAGGAACATTCACGAATATAATATTAATTTTTATTTTTTTTTAAATTTAAACCCACATATACCCGCAACCCGCACCGACCGCATCATTTTAAAAAAAAAAACTTGCTTTAACCCCCACCGCCCCGCATAGCTTAAAACCTGCACCGTCCCGCACCCGCCCCGCCCCATTGACATCCCTAGAATCTGCCCTTGAGTCAGTGGCCAAGCCCCCAATCCAAGTTTGCCGCAAAAATTGGGTACGTGATCTATTATACGCCATAAGATTGTCGCTAACGTACAATTCCCTCTTTCAAGGCACAATAAATCTCATATCAGCAAAACACGATTTCAGGAAATAAGTTACCTAAACACGTGCCTTCTTCGGGTAACCATCTAACTCTCTTTAGCCCACTTTTAACCTTTTAAAATAATTCTTCATGTTCATAACATTATTTACTTTTATATTAAGGGCACTTCATAATAGGTATCGTCATACCTAGACTTGCAAGCCATATCATCTCATATCATATCCACCGCTCTTCTCATTCAAAAATATGTCAATGACCACCAAAAAGTTTATCACATCACATGAGAGTTCTTATCTCAAAAGCATATGAAACTTATACAAAAATACTCTTTTCAAGACTTTAACACATAGTGGCCAATTTTTTCATTAATCACGTGCAATTTCTTCATTAGGACACAAAAGCTTTTAGCATGAGAAATACACCTTTGAAACGTGCAAATCAACAATGTATAATAGTTAAAGAGGAATTCAAAACTCAGGGATTAACATTATTCATAAAACAACCCCAAGCATTAGTCACACATAAATCTCATGATAAAAAGGGGACTTATAGTTCATGCTCTCAAACCAAATTCACAATCCATAACATGTTAAGACCATAATTTTATCATGGTGAAAGGAAGTTTCACAAATCATACTCATAAAACACTTTTCGGAACTCATATCATATCTGCACATGATTACAACTCAAGTTTATGGAAAAACCCTATGATAAATGCACACTTTCATCAAAATGGGTTCATGATGCATGCTCTTCAAATAATTTCCAAAACCCTTTTCATATACATACATATATATCTTTAAAACTTGTTAAAAATGTAAAAATTTATGCCCATGAGATTTAGCATAGTCCCACATACCTTATGATCGAGAAAAATCAGAGAGAACGTAGAGAAATTGAACCCCTGAAGCTTGAATTCCTCAAACCCTAGGTAGTTTCTCCTCTCTTTCTTATGGAGATATGATTAGGGGTTTTAGAGAGGTGATATAACGATGTTATGTCGTGAAACTGATAGAAATAGCTTAATATAGTGTTTAGGGGTCGTTTATAAGTGAAAGGACTTCAATACCCCTCTTCCCAAGTCACCAAACCCAAAAATTGATGAATTTAAAGAATTGGCGTTTCATGAAGGGTAATCTCCATGATAAGCTCCGCGTCGTGCCACTATCGCGGACCCTTACAGTCTCCTCACGAAAATGATCATAACTTTTTACTTGGGTATTAGATTAAAGCAGAATCAGATGTGTTGGAAAGAGGACACATTTATCTATAATTTAGTGGGTCGTGAGGATCAAGATTCCATATATTCAAGAAGTTATACATGTTCAAAGTTGACCCTGGTAGAATTGAATTTCAAAATTTGGTCAATAACGAAAGTTCTTAACTTCACTTCACTCTAAGTGTTTAATATGACCATTATTACCCTCAAAAACACTTTTCTCACTATATAATGATCATGACACTTATGTCACACCCCTTTTTCTCGCACTCCAAAAAGATTATGTTTTAAGGGTCGAAAGGGTTTTAATTATTAAAGTGACAAAAGATGAAAATTTGTTTCGAAAAAAGGATTATTTTTAACAATCAAAATTCAGAGTCGCCACTTGGCATAAATCGGGTGTGCCAAGTCACTCATGGATATTCTTTTTCAAAATGATTTTGACTCTTTAATACTGGTTTGCAAACAGAGATTCCGGCTAAGGAATTCTGTTGACCGAGGGGAAGGTGTTAGGCACCCCTCGATCCCGTGGTTTGACCACGGTTGCTTGGCAGAGCGTATCGGCTAAATTGACATTACAAATGCATAAACCACACAAAGCACGCAAAAACAATCACTCAAGCAAACAAAACCAAATAATCCAAAATATAATGTCCAGTCCAATTATACAGTCCTGAAAAATAAAAAATGCGAAAATATTCTATTCTAAACTAATCCTAAACTACTCCTATGCTTTACCCGACGCCCCGGGCCTTCCTCACAAACGTCTTCAGCCAACATAATACGTCGGGGCATTCCCTGGTGAATAAACGCAAATCCCTCGGGGCATTCCCCGGCCAAATAAATACAATAGATCTCAATGCATAAATCAAAACCACTTCCACAAATATTTCAAACAATCCACCAATTCTAAATTTTTGCCTACCCGAGCCTAGTGCTTGCCTACCCGCTTGATGACATATCACGTTCAACATCAACAATGAATCAAAATACTATAATATTCACTTTTATCAATTTTCGATTCTCATTCCCCAAATAATTAGTTTTAATCCTCCATGAGATATTATTTCATCACACACCTTATAATTAATCCATAATTAATGAAATCAAACACCAAATCAAAACAAACAATAATTCACATCACCACGGATCAACCAACACACCGGATTCAATTCAAAGCATAGAACCCGACAAATAACAAAATAAAAAAAAGAGAGAAGGAGGAGAATTAGACCTCGATTCGAAGGTTTCAAATTCAAAATGCTTCAACGAAAGGATAGAAACCATGACGAAGAACCTCGAATCGAACCTCAACAAAGGACTCACCAACTCCGTACTAAATCAACCGCAAGAATCCCAAAATTAGACCCGAATACGAATTCACGAAAAGCAAACCCGCAACCCAAAGCAAAGATCACAAAGCCTGACCAATTGCACCTAATTAGCATACTCCGTTACTGTTTTTGGTAGCTTTTCGGTGGATGGTCGCCTGAATCGACGCTGAAGGTCGGATTCAGTGGCTTCCCAGCATGCTCCGATCACTGTTGTAGCATCGTCGGAGCTCCAACAAGCTTAACAGTGGCGGCGTTGCTTTCCTCTGCCCTGAATCATCTCTCGTTCGATCTCTCTCCTCTCTATCCCTCTCTCACGGTTCTCTGCTCTCTCTCTCGCTGCTTCTCTCGCTATTTCTCTCTTTCTCTCCCGCAGCTCTCTCTCTTGATCTTTTTCTCTTCTCTCTCCCACAGCTCTCTCTCTCGATCTTTCCCTCTCCGATCTGTGTGTGTGTAACGGTGTGCGTATATGGAAATAGAAGATTTTCTGAGATTAGTTGTTGCCAATTCCTCCCATTATGACAAGGCTCCCTTATCTATTTTTTTTAACAGTGAATTCATCCAAAAAATAATTCCCCCCCTTTCCCTGTATTATGGAAAATGTCTCCCTTTTTGTTGTTACTCCATTGGAAAAATCCCAAGAATATTCAAAGTGGGCCCCCCTTCTTTTTTTTTTGTCAATTGGTTTAAAATTGAATAAAAACGTGGGGTAGGAGAATTAGTGGGTAGGTAGAGGGTGGGGTGGTGAGGTGTGAGGGTATGGGTGTGATGTGGTTTATTTTGATTGGGTAGGTTGTTAGGATAAGATAAAATTAGTTAGGGGATTGTTATTTTTGTCATTTTGTGGAGGGATTATCACACGGGTGAGGGTACACAGTAGGATAAGGTAAAAAATGGGTAAAAATGATATCGTGGAGGGACGAAACTAGGTGTCTACATCATGCCCCCTTTGAATGTAAACACGAAGTGTTTTCAGACAAAGAAGTAGACAGCGAGACCAAATTTTGACCCGACCATTATTCAAAGAAAGAAACAGAAGAAAGAAGGACACCCGGGTCTTGACTTAAGACATCCTACCTACCCAAGTTATGAGAGAATCAAGTCACGGGTATTTCAAAGGATTAGAAGAGAAGTGGACTATACCGAGTTGGAGAGTTGAGTGAGGTTCCATCGAGGTTCCGGTCCACGGCTCTGTCATTACATCAAAAAAATGAAAATTATAAGTTAAAACATAAATGAAATCACAAAATCCTATCTATACAGCTTCCATTGGCTATTGACTCGACTTTTATCACCCTATTCTTCAGGCGGGTTCCTGACTTGCTATTTTTTTAACTTATTGCTTGCCTTTCAATTTCTTCACCCTGTTCTCCAGGCGGGTTTCTGACTTGCTATTTCACCAACTTGTTGCTATGCTTTCAACTTCTGCACCCTGTTCTACAGGTGGGCTCTTGAAATCACATCAAAACTAAAAAGAAAATTATCCCAAACGAATATTATTATAAAGAGAAATTTCATTTATTTTCCAGAAAAGTAAAGTTTCAAAAACAGAAATTGAATTTTTGCCCCAGTTTATCCTCAGAAGACTCTTGGAAAAGTCACATCATACCTATTTGCATGTTGCAATGATGAATCAAGACTCTGACTAAGAAATGCATCTCTTAAGAGTAAAATTAAATAACCAAGACTAGGAAGTGCATCTCCTAAGAATTAAAGTGAGGGATTCTAACTAGAAAGTGCATCTTCTAGAGATACAAGTTTAAGTTAAAAGTTTGTCACCTAAAAAATGAAAACTAGCAAGGAAGTGCATCTCCTAAGGATTTAGTGCAATAACTCGACTAGAAAGTGCATCTTCTAGGAATCAAGACTTAAGTTAGAAAGTGCATCACCAATGTTGCTTGAATTATCAAAATAAGGAAGTGCATTTCCTTACCAACGCCTCTTGAATTACTCAAACAAGGAAGTGTGTTTCCTTACAAATGTTTCTTGAATTGCCCAAGCCAGGAAGTGCGTCTCCTTACAAATGTTGCTTGAATTACCCCAAACAAGGAAGTGCATCTCCTTATCAAATGTCGTTTGAATTACCCAAACAA